>NW_028270154.1:65114304-65419460 GCF_037043375.1 Chiloscyllium plagiosum | reverse complement strand
ATTTAAGCGGGCATTGGATAGGCATATGGAGGATAGTGGGCTAGTGTAGGTTAGGTGGGCTTGGATCGGCGCAACATCGAGGGCCGAAGGGCCTGTACTGCGCTGTATTCTTCTATGTTCTATGTTCCTAGTCACTGACGTCGTGTACAGGAATGCTCCCCTGAGACTGATTAATGTGTACGCTCCAGTGAGTAAGAGTGAACGGTTGGCCGTCCTGCAGCAGCTCCACTGTTGCTGGCTACGTCCAGGCCGGTCATTCTGGCCGGAGACTTCAACTGTATCATTGATGCAGATGGACGATCCGGCTGGGGGGACAGTAAACTGGACGCCACGTCCAGATCCCTGATGGACACGGTAAAAGACCGTGCAGCACCCCTGCAGACGGAGCGCAGCGTAGATACACCTGGTCACGGGCAGTCAGGTCTATCCGCTCAAGGATAGATTACCTGTTTGTGTCCCTAACGCTCTCGGTCAGATCCACCGACGTCAAGCCGGTGCTCTTCTCTGACCACTGCCTCCCGCTGGCCGACTGTCACCTACAGGACGAGCAGCGGGCTGGTAAGGGAACATGGAAGCTGAACACAAAGCTGTTGACCCCGGGAAACATTGAGGAGCTCAAGAGGGACTACGCAGGTTGGAGAACCGTGAAGCCCCTCTTTGAGTCTCCAGCGGACTGGTTGGAAACAGTAAAAGGGAACATCAAGAGGTTCTTCATCCTCAAAGGTGTTCAGGAGGCCAGAGAGACGGGGAAAACTGTCCCAGCTCCAGGGAAGTATGCAGAACCTGCTCCTGCTGCAGACAATGGGGGTGGATGTCGCCTACGTGCAGGACAGAGGGTTGGACACCTGCCTGATCAGCCTGGACCAGGAGAAAGCCTTTGACAGGATATCACACAGCTATATAAGAGATGTTCTCTTCAAAATGGCTTTGGGGAGGGAATCTGCAATTGGATCAGACTGCTCTACACCAACATTGTCAGTGCAGTCTCAATCAATGGGTGGGAATCAGATAGCTTCCCAGTCAGATCCTCAATCCCCTTCACCATCAGGACCGACCACCTGAAGGTGCTGGGTATTTGGTTCGGGGGGGACGTGCGCCAAGTCTTGGGAGGAGCGGATCAGCAAAGTGAGGCAGAAACTGGGCAGATGGAAGCTACGGTCGCTCTCCATCACGGGAAAAAACCTGGTCATCAGGTGTGAGACACTGTCATTGCTATTATATGTGGCACAGGTCTGGCCTATTCCCAGAACCTGTGCCGCTGCAGTCACCCGGGCCATCTTCCAGTTTATATGGAGGTCAAAGATGGACCAGGTCCGAAGAGACTCGCTGTACAAAAATCTGGGCAACGGTGGAAAAGTACACCCAACGCCACCTTCACCCTGATGGCCACCTTTGTGTGTGGCTGCATCAAGCTGTGCGTGGATCCCCGGTACACAAACACCAAGTGTCACTACATACTGAGGTTCTACCTGGCCCCGGTGTTGCAAAGGATGGGCCTGGCCTCGCTGCCATGGAACGCTCCGAATAGTTGGACCGTTCCGTATCACCTGTCCTTCATGGAGAAGTTTATGAAGAAAAATACCTTTGACCACAAGTCCATCAGGAAGTGGTCAGCACGTAGTGTCCTTGAGACCCTTCGGGAAAAGGAGAGGGCGGATCCTATCGAGCGGTTCCCTGAGCAGACTGTCAAAGCCATTTGGCAGAATGCCTCATCGCCAGAACTTTCCAACAAGCACCAAGACATGGCTTGGCTTGTGGTGAGAAGGGTTCTGCCTGTGAGATCCTTTATGCACGCCCGGACTCTCAACCGCCCCGCACGCTGCCCTCGAAGTGGCTGCGGGGGGGACGAGACTGTCACACACCTCCTTCTGGAATGTGCCTATGCAGAGGAAGTCTGGAGAGGAATGCAGTGGTGTTTGTCGAGGTTCGGCCCGAGCAGCGCCGTGACGCGGGACTCCGTGCTCTACGGCCTGTTCCCCGGGACGCACGCCGAGACGAACATCAACTGTGCCTGGAGGATTATCACCTCGGTGAAGGACGCTCTCTGGGCAAGCTGAAACCTGCTGATCTTCCAGCTGAAGGAGTTGACCCCGACTGAGTGTTGCAGACTGGCACATTCCAAGGTCCAGGACTACGTGGTGAGGGATGCGCTGAAGCTTGGGGCAGCTGCCGCCAAGGCGCGGTGGGGAAAGACCACATCTGCCTGCCGAAAGAAGAACAGGGGGCCCACGCAGTCATTTGGGCTCTGCTGACGCCTCAGCTAAAAATGTAATCGTACAGACCTGTAAATAGGAATGATTACTCTGTTTCGGTATGCAAACAAATGGAATGTTTACATATGTATGGCATGTCCAGTTGTACAGGTCAAAGTATTTATGAATAAAGTATATTTTTGAAATAATAAAAAGCATGAAGATCCACCAAGAGCAGGTCAGCACAACCAAACGATCCTCCAACGTCCAATCACAATCCAGCGATGATCTCAACTGGCTCTGATGACCCACAACTCCAACACCCGTTCTGATAAGAACTGACACTTGATCTTAGCCAAAAGGCTGAGAAGCGATCTACATACGCAAAACGGACACTTTGCGCAGCTGAGTCAAAAGCCCTCTTTCCTGAGCTTCAGGTACAGTCAGTTCTTATAGGGTTACAAGAGATTACTGTTAATTACAAGACAATATAGTTTCAATCACAGTTGATAGGAACAATGCTGCTAGTCTGGCAGTATCGGTCAGTTAACAATGGTAACAGGAGGTTAGTTAATGTACAGAAATGGGTTCTAATATTCAGCATCCTGGTTGCAATAGTTTCATAGGTCAGTGAGCATTCATCCTAAGTATCCTGGTGTCATTTTAGTCTGCTTGGGTAATGTGGTAACTGGGTTCCTGGGGAGACAGGGAGCACACTTGGGACTTCAGGAGCTGCAATGCCATTGTGAGGCAGTGAATCTCATTAGCAGGTCATCTTGATAACATGTTCCTTCAGTCAGCAAGGACTTAGGTCATGGCTCTTTTATTGTCTGTTCCTGAGTATGGCCAAGTTTACGTAGCAGTGGTATTATGGGTAGGCCCTCTTTGGCTAAAGATAACCATAGTGTCTGTAAACAAGCGGTCTGTAGGCAAAGTGGTTTTTCCTTCTCCTACATGGAGGCAGACCAGTAGAAGGTGGCATCATTGTAATATATGCAACCGAAATAGACATATAGGGAGAATTCTCCAAATTCAAAGGATCGAAAATTTCAATATGAAGCCTCCATTACGCTCTATTTATACCTCTATAAATGATTGCTGTTCTCCTAGGGCTAAACATTCTCATTTGCAGTTCAAGCGTTTTGGTAGGTGTGGTTCATGTTGTCCAATCTCCCATTGGTCAGGATGATTTTTCTAGTGCAATCTTCAGCCTTTCACCTCATTAATTATGCAACTGAGCTATTGGGCATATTTCTCGGAATCTCACAGCCAGCAAGGCAGATGGACTCACCACCAGCAAAACCTTCTGATGTACGCACCTCGAGTATTATATTTAAAGCCTAGCTGCACATCACCTCTGATGGTGTCAACTAGGAACAGTGCTTCACATAGAAGTCATGAATCTGACAATGTCACAAACAAAAGGCAAGCTCATTCACCACTTAATGGATAGAGATCTGGAGGTGCAGGTGGATGGCCAAATAGAAAGAAGGATAGTCCATTTCCCCATTGGTTGTTTAGGAGATCACACCAACCAGCCTAGATAAAAATAAAAGCACAGGTCACCATTCTGTCCCAATTAAAAGGAATGCCCAAAAATGCAGAAAGAAGGTCAATGCTATGCAAACTTAGCTCCCACTATTTCTTCTTAGGTATCTCATACTCACAGGATGAGCACTCACTCTAACTTTCCTATTGTACACATCTCTCATCCAGGCTCATGGTCTACAACTCTCAGTATTGCATTTCCATATCACCTCAAAGACTCACACTCTCTTAATGCTTTCAAACTATCAACACTCCTCCTCTCCGCATTTCTACTTATTCACTGGGGACATCTCTCCTGCTCATATATGACTACCAATTGTTCTGGCATCCACTTCAAATATACTCCAAGTCTCCCTGTGTCTTGCAGGATAAACTGGCTCATTAGCAGCTGAGAGGCTCAATATTTATTGGGTAGGGCAGAGGGGTGGTGCTGCAGACAGCAGACAGGCTCTTCATTCCCTGCAAAGAAGAAAATATTAGATCAGGACAGAAAAGACTAGCAGAACACAGCAAACTTCCTCAAATAGACCAATGCCCCAGTTTTACTTTGAGTTCTGAGGAGGAAGCCAGTGAATTCTTAGAGGAAGCACCAGCAAGATTTTCACCATGCAGTCCACCAGCTCAGAGACTTTCACCTCAATGGGCACTCTATCTACATTGTGCTCCAGAGCACAATCTGGAGAACTTACTACCAAAACTGGTTGAGGAGGAAGTACCTCACATCTCTGACACTTCGTACACTGCCACAGACCAGGCACCTGCTCAGCTCGGGTAGAATATATGCTTCTGTTCTCAGTCATTAATGACTTGATTGACCTGCAGAGACAGGCAAATTAACACCTGGCAGGTTTTCTAGAAGTACTCAGTAAGCTTGAGGAGTTTACCAACATTAGCAAGTGCCACATTGACATGGGTGAATGAAAGTTGGGGAAGTTGGAGAATGCAGCAATATCATTCAGAAAAGTACAGTTGCATGATGACTGAGACAAGCATTTTGTGAGCTGCAGCCAGCAGTTATTGGTTAGGAATTTGTGCCATATAATTTCTGAGCGAAGGAGTAGAAATTTGAAGTGAGAGAAAAAATAGGGAGAGTTAAGTTTTTAAATGGACTCACAAACAAACAGAAATTAGGTAATTAGAACACAGCATAGAGTCATAGAGATGTACAGCACAGAAACTAACCCTTCAGCCTATTTCGTCCATGCCAACCAGATATCCGAACCTAATCTAGTCCCATTTGCCAGCACTTGGCCCGTGTCCCTCTAAATACTTTCTATTCATATACCCATCCAAATGCCTTTAAATGTTGTCCACCACTGCCTCTGGCAGCTCACTCCATACACACACTCCATACACACACTCTGCATAAAAAAGTTGCCCCTTAAGTCTGTTTTATATCTTTCCCCTCTCACCCTAAATATATGCCCTTTTGTTCTGGACTCTCGTACCCCAGGGAAACCTCGAGGAGTGTGGTATTGGAAAAGTCAGGCTGTATCCGAGAAGCAGGAGAATCGACGTTTCAGGCATAAGCTGTTCATCAGAAATGAGGCTTGCGGGCTGGGGGGGTGCTGACAGATAAATGGGAAGGGGTGGGTCTTGGGGAAGGGAGCTGAAAATGTGATAGATAGATAAAGATGGGGTGAAGGTGATAGGTCAGAGAGGAGGGTGGAGCAGATAGGTGGGAAGGAAGATGGACACGTAGAACCGTTCAAGAGGGCGATGCCAAATTGGAAGTTTGGGACTGGGATAAGGTGGAGGGAGGGGAAATGGGGAAACTGGTGAAGTCCACATTGATCCCATGTGGTCAAAGGGTCCCAAGGCAGAAGATGAGGCGTTCTTCCTCCAGGTGTCAGGTGGTTAGGGTTTGGCAATGGTGGAGGCCCAGGATCTGCATGTCCTTGATAGAGTTGGACGGGGAGCTAAATTTGTCAGTCACAGGGTGGTGGCGTTGGTTAGTGCAGGTGTCCCAGAGATGTTCTCTGAAACAATCCACAAGTTGGCATCTTGTCTCCCCAACGTAGAGGATACCACATTGGATACAACAGATACAGCAGACAACGTGTGTGGAAGTACAGGTAAATTTCTGTCAGATGTGGAAGAATCCTTTGGGGTCTTGGACGCAGATGAGGGGAGAGGTGTGGGTGCAGGTTTTGCACTTAATGCGGTGGCAGAGCAAGGCGCCTGGAGGGAAAGGTGGGTTGGTGTGGCGTGGACCTGACAAGGGAGCTGCAGAGGGAATGATCTCTCCAAAACACAGATTGGGGTGGAGAGGGAAACCCACCCTGCGCACCCCAGGGAAAAGACCTTGTCTATTTACCCTACCCATGCCGAACTTGCATTTAAAGCTTGAGGGGATGATTAAAATAAAACAGTGATAGAAAATGTGATATTTCTGAATCTCATTGATTTTTTCCAGATTTTTCACCATTATTCTTCCCACACCAGGGAAGTGAGGCATAGATCTAGTTGCAGATTAGAACCGCATGTTTATTTGTAGAAATTCAGTTAAGCAGATGCAACTATTATCACTCTAATGTTAGAGACAGCAATGCATGTTGGTTACATTAGAAACATTTCTAGGTGTTAAAATTACAATCCTGTGGTGCTGTTTTCTTTAAGGAGTTGGAGTGTCTCTCACATAATTGGTATTTCGATAGAGGGGAGAGACCATTCATTTTGGAGTTTTATTTTTATTCTTGCAAATGTAGTTCAGAGGAAGGATCTAGTTAGGTTCCTAAGCCAGCTTTGACCAATCACTTGCCTAATCCCTCTGCTAACATACCAACAGCCAATTCATCAGATTAGTGTTAAACTAATAAAATGAAAATCTCTCAGATTTTACACATGATAAGTAATCGATTCTGCAAGACTGTTATCCAGAAAACTTAAAAATGAATTTCAAACTTGTAATGTTAAGGTTAATCTTTTTATTAATAATTTTTTAAAGATTTAAGTAAATTCACATTTACAACCTCTTCTGTCCTTTTTTTTGCCTAAACCTATTTTCAAGTGATGGACTGCTGATGGATTAGTCCCCACTTGTGGTCAAATTACACAATATTTTAATAAGCATTGGCTTCTGAAAAAGGGCTAACTCATGCTCTTTCTGTCCAGGATTAGGCATGCTCAAAAGCATGCATCAGCTGACAATAACCTCTTTAGCCACATTTTTAGAACATCTTCCATCCCAGAGGGAGGTACAGTCCACCACAATCAGCAGCTGCCACTGCATTCTCCTTGTCTATACTCAGTGATTTCTTGATGAAGCATAATTGAATTTGGCATTGATTTACAGTTACATAACAAACCTTGTACCCAGGTTTTTCCCTCAATAAGAAGTTTATCCATTTTGTTCATAGAGAAGGGGAGGTCAATGGCCTAGTCGCATTATTATCGGACCATTAGTTCAAAGACCCAGAAATGTTTACTGGGTGGCACAGTGGCTAGCACTGCTGCCTCACAGCACCAGGGACCCAGGTTCAATTCCCACCTCAGGCAACCGTCTGTGGAGTTTGCACTTTCTCCCTGTGTCTGCATGGGTTTCCTCCCACAGTCCAAAGATGTGCAGGTTAGGTGAATTGGCTATGCTAAATTGCCCATAGTATTAGGTGCATTAGGGGAAGGGGTCTGGGTGTGTTGCTCTTCAGAGGGTCTGTGTGGACTTGTTAGGCCGAAGGGTCTATTTCCACACTATAGGTAATCAAATGTAAAAAGGTAGGACTCGCTGGCTCACAGCATCCTTTTATGGATATTTTAGCTTTTTCCAGGACCTAAAATGCTTGACAATTATAGCTCATGTTCCAATTATTTCCTCTCCAATATCCTTTCATACTCAAGAACACATCAGTTGATCCCAATTTCTTTACTTTTTTCAAAAAAAGGTAGTTCTTAATGAACCTTTTTCCAGGTATTCATCCAAGTTCATTTCGACTTTCCCCTATAGAGCAAAGCACAACGTTTATTAAATATCTACAGCACTGAGTGATTCCCAACAAAATCATAACCCACCCACATAACGATGCTGCTACTTTTCATGCACTTATGAAAAAATGCAACATTCGGAGTTCTTAAATGACCATAGCATCATTTAAGACGTATCCCGACAGATACGCGAATAGGCAGTGAGCAGAGTGGTAGAGATCCTTAGAAATTAGGCGGCAGGTTTAGATAGAGGGTCTGGATAGCATCGGCTTGGAGGGCCGAAAGGCCTGTCACTGCGCTATAATTTTCTTGGTTCTGAAAGGTAATCTTACTCGAAAAAAAATCCAACCTGTTTCTCTCTGCAGACACTGCCTGATCGGAGTATTACTAGTACGTTTCCTGTTATTTCCCTTAATATCGACTTCCAAAGCAATCAAATCTTATTCACCCGAAAGTCTATTTTTGTTTGTACACGTTTGACATTCTTCTTCTGTATTATTCTCCCTGGAATGACGTACAATCTGACCTGGAACCCATATCTTTACAGCGACCTTTCAAAACAATCAGAATATCCTTGAAACATACTTAACTCCAATTTAATAAAGCTCTATTGAAGTAGAGCATCTGTGATTTTATCCCACACCCTGAATATGGAGAGAATAATGGAAAGACCTCCACTATCTGATATATGACTGACCGTTTAAATGGGCGGGAAGCCTGTTGTACCGCCCCCCAAGTTGATTACGATGAGACTATCATTGCTGTTTAGTTGATTCAACTTGAGGAAAGTGACAAACTACCAGTGTAAAACCCAAATGTTCTTTAATGGTTGAATACTTTTCTCTTTAAAGTCTGACTTAATTAAATGCATTCTGGACTATCTTCAATTGGGCGTATTTATTAGCACGTATTTTAATAAATGCCGCTGAGTTTATAACTTTACAAATTTTAACGTTGGTTTTCCTACTGAATTCTACCAGCTGCCGCCTCCAATTCGTATTAGTGTTTTCGCATGTTCATTGATTTGCAATCGGTTCTATTCGAATTGTGCAGCTGACTTGGATAACACTGATTGCTTAGTGGTCATTACTCAATATCTCAATATCCCATTTACTCAGCAAGGATAATATTGAACAACCGTTTAGTATCTTCAATACACAGTTGTACAAGATACAAATGAGAGATAAATAATTGTCACTAAGGTTAATGATTTACAGCGGAGCTTATCTGCTAGCGGGCGGTGATGGATGAGGAGCAAACACATCAGCTGACCTTTGGAGGAAAGAAGCGCGTATTAGTTTATCTGTTTGCTATATTCCTAGATCCTATATTCAATATCTATACGGAAGAAGATTTTAAAAAAACGAATGTTAGCAAGAATTAATGACTAGAAATATTCAGTGCAGTCGGCAAGGTAGTGGTAAAATCTGTAGAATGAATCATTACAACTCGAGCTTGTCTTGGTGAGTGTATCACGTTCTTGGCGATTATTATCAGCACATCGTCACAGAAGATGATCACTACACAGTTTGATAACTGGACATCACACTCTAACTTGTCAGGAAAAGAATCAACTGCAACATGGCAAGTCATAAATCAGATTGTTGTCTTCAGTATTCTCACCATGATCATAGCTGGAACTATCTTTGGAAACCTTTTGGTAATTGCTTCAATCGCCTACTTCACCAAACTGCGGACTCCAACTAACGCTTTTATAGTCTCCCTGGCTGTTGCAGATTTCCTCGTTGGCATTATTGTAATGCCTTTTAGTATGAGCAAACTGGTCTTTGGATGGTATTTTGGAAAAACGTTTTGCAAAATCCACACGATCATGGATGTAATGCTGTGCACCTCTTCCATCATGAACGTCAGCTGCATTGCCTTCGATCGATTCTATGCCGTGTGTTACCCCCTGAAATATCGGTTCAGGATGTCTCAGAAAAGAGTGACCATCCTCCTTCTGATTTGTTGGTTTGTTCCTGCTTTGGTGTCGTTTGTGCCCTTGTTCCTAGATGTCCATTTGAGGGGTTTGGAGGCCATTCTACAACCCCTCGATCCACAAAGTTGTGTGTTTATGGTCAATATTCCTTATGCTGTCTCTGCTTCAGTAATTGCCTTCTACTTTCCCATGTTGGTGATGCTAGTGGCATATGGAAAAATTTTCCAAGTAGCAAGGCTCCAAGTCAGACAGATATATAGCATTGAAAATGGGATACAGGGAAGAAGCACTTTGACGAGGTTCCAAAATTCTTCCATGGAGAAAGAAAGGAAAGCAGCTAAAACTCTTGGCATCATCATGGGATGTTTCCTGATCTGCTGGTTGCCATTCTTTACTATGAATATAATCAACCCTTTGCTTGGATACCCAGCACACCATGTTCTTCTTGAAGTTTTTTTATGGTTGGGTTATGTTAATTCAACTCTCAATCCTTTGTTATATGCTTTCTTCAATCGATCTTTCCGGCAAGCTTTCTACATGGTAATTGGCTGTAAGGTTTTGGCCAACAATTGCCAAAATAACAACTTGTCAGACAGCACCAGACAGAATACACATCTTGCAACACTGTCACGTTAAGACTATCTCCCCATTTAGCCAAATGAGCAAAATCCGTGGGCAGCAACATGATTGTTGCATAAAGCTGTTCGATATGTTTTGACTACAATAAAGAACTTTTTTTTTTCATCTATTGAAAACTTGTGTTTTATTAAACAATGGGGTGTTGATATTGGTGAAAGTGTCCCAGTGCTGTAGGTGGTTTTAAAGAGCAAAGCAATAACACCAATGTGGTTCAAAATATTTGGTGATGTTTCTTCTATAAATATGGGTCATTTTGCAAGAAAAAGAGCATTAGTTATAATTATAATTTCCTTTCTGTTAAACTTTCATCCATTTTGTGAAATAACTTTGATCATTGTTTTGATCTCTCTTCATTATGTGCTTAAAGCTTTAAATTGGACATTCAGAATAAATATTAATTTGTCTTATAAAATGGATTTATTCTCAATTTTAAAAAGCACACTGTATCTTGTGTTACATTGTAATGCTATGTTAAAAATACTCAAGGGAGTGTCTGATAGATTTGGTTTGAAATTGTGTGAAACAACTTTTTTGTTGTGTGGAACTGGTCTTTTTATTTCAGGGAAAAACTGCTTAGCCTGTCTATTGAATTCTTTCCTCTCTGTCCAAGTGTTTGACATCTCCTTTAATTTGGCTCCTGAATTTGTGAGTACTTTGAAAATATTTTCAAGATTATTTACTACATTAAAAGGACTTAATTTGTTGGCTGTTGATTGCATTATTTTCTGGCTACAAACTGTCAATATTTAGAACACACAAGAAGCTGTTTGTCATCAATTGGCAGCATTGAATCTTTGAAGCAGTCTAAAACTAATCTGATCCCTTTTCCATAGTCTTGTATCTTCCTCTGCTTTTAAATATTTCTCAACTTATCTCTCATACTTTTTCTCTAGAAATGGAACCCATTTGTCTAACTCTTCCCATGGAAAAAACATTTCCCTGATTGTGTTTTGGTTCTTTTAGTGACTATCAGAAATTGATCACCTGTTTCCACAACAACTGGAAGGAATTGTTCTTTAGTTGGTCATTCCATAATCAAAATTCATAATTTTAACTAGCTCTAATTTTAATCTCTCGTTACTGTGATCTTTCCAGTAGAAATATTGGAACTCATTTTACAGAGATGGGAAACTTCTAAGTGAGTGATTTATTCTATGTTCTAATTTGAATTTTCTGGCCCTCTTTTTTTTTTCTTCAATGGATGTTCAAACACTCATAATTTGGGGCACAATTTGTACATTTATGTAATTTATTACTTTTACTCCTATTCCATATACTCCTACCTATTTTCAAACTCATTATTGAGCTTCATCCTATGACTCTGACTAATAATACTTCAAAAAGTGATGAGCTACCTTCTTGAACTACAGAAGGCCACGTAGAGTAGAAATATCAACAATACATCAACATCAGCAAGTTTCAGGATATTGATGCTGTAACAGTGAAGAAATTGTGGTATAGTTCTAAGTTTAGGATTGAGTGTGCTTTGGAGAATAACTTGCAGGTGCTGGAGTTCTGATGCATTGGCTGTCTATGCCATTCTAGGTAGTAGACGTTTTGGTTTTGGAAGGTGCTGTTGGTGGCGTCTTAATGATTTGTTGCAATGCACCTTGTCAATGGTATGCTCTGTAACTGCATTGCTGGCAGAGGCAGTGAGTGTTGAAGGTGATAAATGGGGTATCAATTAAGGAGATTGGACGGAGTCTAACTTCTTGTTGGTTGTTGGAGCTGCACTCCTCCAGCAAGTGAGATTATTCCATCTGTCTTTTCAGACTTGTGGTTTGTAAATGATGGACAGACAATGGAGAATCAGGTGGTGAGTAATATGTTGCAAAGTTCCAAGCATCTGAGCTTTTGTAGCCATAGTATTTATAGATGTAGTTAGATTTTCAATTTTTCTCGACAATGGTAAGCCCTCAGGATGCCTATTGTGGGATCCAACTATCATAATATGATTATGAAGTGAAATTCCTCATTGGGAACAGCCTGACATTTAAGAAATGCAAATGTTTATTTTCTGTGCCACAAATGTTACATTTTTCTGTTTCTGGCGTGAACAAATGGGTTACTGAACAAGGTTGGGCTTCAAAGATTGATGAAACAACATTAGAAGGAAAATTGACAAATTTGAGAAGAACTGATCCAAGATACTCAGTGAATTATTAAAGCTGAGTATTAATTCACTGTCACTAAGTTCTTGCTTCTCAAGCTATGTATAATGTGCAAGTGATCTGCCCAGCTAGGGAGATGATGGATTTGTATCTGGATGCATCGCAGTCTGGACTGAACATCTGTCTCATGTGGCTGTGGAGACCAGAGATATTAAAAGATGCCAATTGATTATGCAGTGAACATATTAAAGTCTTGTCTATCCATTTACTGCAATGATCTATTTTCAATTTTCTTTTGCCATTGTTAGCTTGTCCACAGAGACAGAAATGGCTATGGCTATAAATTGAGACTTACTTATTTATCTTCACTTGGGTTCATGTTTAAAATTTATGAATTGTGCAACTTAGGTCCTGCTAACAGCTGTCATTTAAGTTTGTTTTATTGTACAGTTGTAAAGCTTCTTTACAGTCATTTTATTTGGTCTAGAATATGATGTTCTAAAATAGGCTAATTACATTTTTTATAGTGATGACTCACACCTCAACTATTCATGCTCTGTTCACTTTCTATTTTGATTTCAGTGGCCATATGGCAACACCTTATACAAGTACATTTTGTCAGATTATTTTTGGTTCTCCCTTCCTTCACTTTCAGCATGCAAGATCTGCTTCCTGGTGAAATTGCAACCATGCAAACACCAGATTTTCCGATACTTTTCTGACAGAGCAATTATTTGTCTGGTTTTACAAACTAAGTGTTAGCAGGTTCCACTGTTAATTGGAGAAGATCGCACATCTGAGTCTGTTCCTTTTCTCCTATCTACTCCTATGCTCTTTGTTAGAATTACTCCATATCAACACTTGCAAATAGAGTGAATCCTGGAATTTCTTTTTTTAATGCAGATATCCTTAAGTTAATTAGTCTGTTACATCCAACCCAATAAATTTTCATCTCAGCCCTACAGGATGTAAAATTTATGAATTGGTCAATATGACCCAGCTATTCACTATTTACGTTTGCTGAATTGATGTATGATATAAACCATCTTGAATTACTCCAGATGTCCTGGTGTAGCACTATAGCGGCATAAGGCGCCCTGACTGGGGACAAAGACAGGAGGCAGGCAGGACTCAGGCAAGTGGCAGACTTTTATACAAGTGGTTAGTGCAGAGAGAGGGCCAAAGACCTTCCACAAATTTGGTTAGGTGGGAGAACAGTCATTTTTCTAAATGTATGGCTCTGATTGGAAGAGATCTATGATACACTTTTTTTTGGTGAAATACAACATTGTAACAATGATCACACACTCCCCATAATCTATACAACCAATCCTGCGAAAAACTTAATGTGATGGAGCCCCAGGGTCCCATGATCTCATGGCATTTAATAGGCATTGTAATCTCCAGGCCTTGGGATCTTTCTATGCACCCTATTAATTTGCATTCCAAAATTACTGAGTCTGTCTCGGACTTCCTTATCCCTAAGAAGGACTGTTTAAGTTCTATGTGCTATCTCTATTGAATTCTGTTAATCCTCTTCTAATTTCCACTGTCCCAATTATGTACATACAAAAGATAGTTGATCTTAACTAAGATTTGTAATAATTTCCCAGTATAAACTTAGTTGTAATTTTTAACTGAAGTTGTGAACAATCTATTTCATTCAGGACTTGCCAGGCATCTTTTTCAGCGATTTAAGGAAAGCATTTCATAAGACTAATGGAGTTTCACATATAGGTTTAAATGGCTTCCTTCTAATGCTTCTACTATAATTTGGTTATGTGTATCTATAAGGATGTTGAAATCTATCTCCATGATTATTCACAATATTAACTAGATTATGTTTCTTAACATTCTTCAGATAATGTCAGAAGCAACTGAGTACTACAAAATAACTAGCAGGTGTTTTCATAGCTGCTTAATTAGTTAGGCTGATTGCATGAACCAATGATTTCCACCCTGATTTTATAACTGGGGCTGTTCACCTAAATGGGACAACATCTGTTCATTTAATAAGGCTTGAATCATCCACTTGTTTGTTTTTAATGAACTTGTATCTATCCTGAGATATTCTCTTATCAAACTATCTTGGATGGTAGCTTGTAGGCCTCCCACTCACCTTGGAGTAGTCCTATTTAAGTGAAACACAATGGTACCTTTTAAATGCTGGAGCGGTTTGTTTGTTATTCTATTTATGCCTTAATTGGCCACTTTGTCTTTTTAAATGTGGACTGCTCTTAAGCTTATTTCTCTCTTTTCTGCATTCCTTCATTGTTGAATGGTCCTGGACTATGTACTGGAGGAGATTTTCATGATCATTGTGGAGAGAGTTAGCCTAGTGGGGATAGCAATTTTTTTTTTGACCTTCTCATCTAACCTAATAACTATGGACACCTAAGAAATCTGCAGCTGTCTCTTTTATTGTGCATTTTAGGATAGTGGGCCCACTTGCTCGAATAGTTTGTTTCATACATGTGGTAGGTAGGTTACAGCTAAATTTCTAAGACATTGTTTATTTTGTGACCGCATGAGGTTATTTTTTTTTTTGAAAAAACAAAAATAGATCTTTTGGACTCAAACAATGAAACATTTAAAGCTATCACTATTTGCATGATTATATTTTATCTTAGCATCTGAGTGAGTGTGTTTGTTTTAGTAGGTTTGATTCATTAGCCACATGATTTTATTTATTTGCTCACATCATTTCTGTTCTTAAGTAAATGTCAAATTGTGCTTCAGAGTCTGAGATCTACAACACAGAGTGGGGGTGGGGGAGGAAATACCCTTTTTGGCCATTGTCAATGTCAGTCAAAAAACAAGCAAGTGTTATGGATCAGACCAAGCCCCCTCCACAATATACTGTACTGAAAAGATAGCTTTGACACTAACTTTTCCTCCTTCTTAAAGGTGAGTGCTGGGCACTGCATTCTGGGTGCAATTCAAGTGGTTAAACTATCGGTCATAAAGCAAAACACACTTTAATCATACACTATAGTTTAATACAACAAGAGGAAAAAATAATAACTTCTAATGTAAAGTTTTCCAATAATCAGTTTTACTCTTTATGGGATATTATTAATAAACTAAACACACCCTTGGCAAAGGCAACTTTATTTAAATAGATTGTGTCACATTTAAATCTCCAGTCCAGGAGGAAAAATATCAAGCTGAAATGGAGTAGCAGGGAGAGATTTACTACAGCACCTCACCAGCTGTTGCTAGGAAACCAAAACTAAAAATCCTGGTTCTGTGGAATCTTGAACCCCCCCCCCCCCCCCCCCCCATTTAGGCTGCTTCTATTGTTCCAACAGCTTGTGAAACCTAGAGGTTTTTAATATGTTTACTTTATTGGATTTAAAGAGACAACTCAGTACCTCTGTCTTAAAACCTCTCCCAAACAAAAGGACAAAATACATCTCTTAAAGCCATAGTCTCATTACACTTCCTGCCTTTTTGAAAAAAACCCATCACTACACAAAGATGACTTAATTTTTAAAAAATCTTTTTAGCCTTGTGGTATTAGTACACTATTCAAAGGTTGTGAGAAGATTTGTAGCTCGGGTGCTCGTTGTTGTGGTTCTGTTCGCCGAGCTGGGAATTTGTGTTGCAGACGTTTCGTCCCCTGTCTAGGTGACATCCTCAGTGCATGGGAGCCTCCTGTGAAGTGCTTCTGTGATGTTGCCTCTGGCATTTATAAGTGATTTGGATCTGCCGTTTCCGGTTGTCAGTTCCAGCTGTCCGCTGCAGTGGCCAGTATATTGGGTCCAGGTCGATGTGCTTATTGATTGAATCTGTGGATGAGTGCCATGCCTCTAGGAATTCCCTGGCTGTTCTCAGTTTGGCTTGTCCTATAATAGTAGTGTTGTCCCAGTCGAACTCATGTTGCTTGTGTGGCTACTAAGTACTTATTACAGCCAGGGAATTCCTAGAGGCATGGCATTCATCCACAGATTCAATCAATAAGCACATCGACCTGGACCCAATATACCAGCCACTGCAGCGGACAGCTGGAACTGACAACTGGAAGTGGCAGATCCAAATCACTTATAAATGCCAGAGGCAACATCACAGAAGCACTTCTCAGTGCTTGGGAGCCTCCTGTGGATGTCACCTAGACAGGAGACGAAACGTCTGCAACACAAATTCCCAGCTCGGCGAACAGAACCACAACAATTAGTATACTATATGTATCATTACAGGTATATTGAGCTTGAGTTGATCGATTGATCGAGTCTGTCTGTCTCTGATCTTTTGGGCAACTGTATGGAGTGGGGGGAGGGCAGGTCTGAGTGTCTACTCCTGGCCCGAAATAGGTCCAGACAGCAGGCTGTGGAAGGTGTTGTTAAATGCGGAAGAGGGGCAGGTAATCAGCCTTATGTTAGAGCCTGGCTGCCCACCAACATGCTTGAGCTGTTCAGGGAGAAATAGGCACTGCAGGGAGCGGAGTGTATTACTTCACCACTCCAATTCTATTTTTATTTAATCTCTACCCTCCCCTTCACAGTTTGATCATACAGCATTGCCCTCTAAGAAGGCTATGACTGTTTGTTTGTCACTGGCCACTTGCATGTTTCCTTTCTTCCTGGTAGTGGAAATTTAATAAAGATTTGTACACCTTGTGCCTTTCACACACAACAGGGATGCTGGGGAAAAATAAGGTTGGAAGCTGTGTCTGCCCTGCTGTGCTTTTCCAGCACCACACTGTTTGAATCTAATCTCCAGCAACTGCAGTCCTCACTTTCTCTTTCAGAATCAACCAGATTGAGTTACACTCATTGGAAAATAAAGTGAGGATGATCAAAGGTAGCCCTGGCTCCCACGTCTGCACTGGTATTTAAGTCTTTCCTTGGGTTGGTGAATTATTACAGATAATCATACGTAACCTGACCTCCATCTTGAAATTCTTACACCTGCCATTGAAAAATGGTCAGCCTTGAAAATGGTCATGTAGCCTTTAGGGAAGTGAAAAGACAGCTATCTTTATCTAAGGCATTGGCCAATACAATCCTAAGTGAGATGTGGTACTGACATGCAATGCCTCCCCATATGGTATCTGGATAGTGTTGCTGGCCAGTGGCCCAACAGAGAGGAATGCCTGATAGCAAATCCTTCCCAGATTTCGGTTGATGCCAAACGCAAATACACGCAGAGAAGGAAGGTCTGGCGGTTATGTTTGGTGTGAGAAAGTTCCACCAATACCTTTTACAGATGTAATAGTGACAGACCACGACTGCCTGCTAGGGGTAAGTAAAGAAGACAAAGTCATACCACCTGTAGCTTCAAGTTGAATTCAGTGGAGGGCCCTTATTCTCAGTGGGTATAATTACAAATTGGAACATTGTGCGGGAGCCAAGTGGCAAATGTGGATACCTTGAGCCACATCCCACTGGCAGATACACCATTGGTGGTGTCTCCCCTGGAAAAGTCCCAGCCTGGTTTTAAATTTTCTGGACAGCCTTTCAGTCACTGCTGACAATATCCGACTGTGGTCATACAGCGATCCTGTCCTGGCAAAACTCAAACAGCTGTAGGTGATGGGAGAATGAAAAGGGTCATCACAATCAAAATTGAAACCTTTTTGGACCAGTGAGACCAGATCATTGTAAAGGATGGCATATTATTATGGGGAGCAAGAGTGATTGTCCCAAGTAAAGATTGCTGCCAGATACTGGCTGAATTCTACCAGGGTTATCCAGGGGTCTCCAAAATGAAGATATTGGCAACAAGTTATGTTTATTGGCCAATGGTGGATGCCGATTAACTGCATTGGTGGGCAGTGCTAATGCCCACAGGAAAGTCAACAATGACAAATTACCACCAGCATCTCCCCATATTCATGGGAATTGCCAGGTAAACCCTGGACTCTGTTACATGTTGACCATGCCAGTCCTTTCATGAAGTCAATATTGCTGATCATTATAGATGCCCATTCAAAGTGGTTAGAAGTGCATAGAATTCATTTGGCAAATGCGGGGATGTTGATTGAAAATCTGCGAGCATTGTTGTAATACACGAGCTCCTGGAAGTGTTGGTTATAGACAATGGGAAGTTATATACCAACAGGGAATTTTGAGTATTTTTGAACTTCAAATGATATTCAGCATGTTCGGAGAGATCCGTAAAATCTATTGTCCCATGCTCTGACAGAAAAAGCAGGCTTAAAGAAACAGCCTACAGCCTCACTCCATACCAAACTATCCTAGTTCCTGTTTGATTATAGGACCATAAAGTCAGAAGTGGGATGTTTGCCAATGATTGCACAGTGTTCAGCACCACTTGTGACTCCTCAGGTACAGAAGCAGTCCATTTTCAAATGCAACAAATATCTGGATACGGGCTTGGACTGACAATTGGTAAATAACATCCATACCACAGAAATGCAAGGCTATGACCATCACCAATCAGAAACAACCTAATAACCACCCCTTCATATTCAATGGTGTTAGCATCACTGAATTCCCCCACTCTCAATATACTGGGGATGATCATTGACCAGAATGGACTGGACTCATCACATAAATACCGTGGGTACAAGAGCAGGACATAGGCTAGGAATACTGCAGTGAGTAACACACCTTCTGATTCCACAAAGCCTGTCCATTATCTACAAGGCACAAGGCTGCAGTATGATGGAATACTCCATACTTGCCAGATAAATGCAGCCTCAACAACACTCAAGAAGCTTGACACCAGTCAAGACAAACAGCTCCTTTGATTGGCACTACATCTACAAGCATTCATTCTCCACCACTGATGTTCAGTAGGAACAGTGTGTGCCATCTACAAGAAATTCACCAAAGATCCTCAGACAGCAACTTCCAAACCCACTTCCATCTAGTAAGGACAAGGGCAACAGCTTTGTAGGAATACAACCACCTTCAACTCCCCTCCAAGCCACTCAACATCTGGACATAGAAATATATCACCGTTTCTTCTGGCAATCCTCCTCATTATCTACATTTTCCCCAAAGCCACAAATATACTAATTAGACCATCTACATTTTCATAGAATCCCAGCAGTGTGGAAATAGGCCATTTGGCCCAAAAAGTCCACACTGAACCTCCAAAGACTAATCCACCTAGACCCATTCTCCTACACTATTACTCCACATTTACCCCTAACTAATGCATCTAACCTACACATCCCTGAACATTATGGGCAATTTAGCATAGCCAATTCACCTACTTGCACATCTTTGGATTGTGGGAGGAAACTGGAGCATCCAGAGGAAACCCACATAGACACAGGGAGAATGTGCAAACTCCACACAGACAGTTGCCTGAGGCTGGATTGGATCAGGTCTTGGCACTGTGAAGCAGCAGTGCTAACCACTGAGCTCCATGTTCTCCTCCAAGTCATTGGTTGAATGAGGGTCGCAAACAAGGGTCGCAGCACTGATCTCTGCAGAACACCATTGGTTATACATCTCCAGTCAGATAAACAACTTTTCACCACTACTCTCTATCTTCTGTAATGAATAAGGCCTGCATCCATTTTACCAGCTTATCATGGATCCCATGTGACTTCACTTTCTGACCAATTTCATTCCTTTCTTGATACTTTGTAGTGACTGATCAATTGAGTGGCTTGCTAGGCCATTTCAAAGTGCAGTTGAGTCAACCTCATTGCTGTGGGACTGGATTCACATGTAAGCCAGGGCAGGAGACGATGGCAGATTTCCTTCCCTGAAGGACATTGCTGAGCCAGAGGAATTTTTCTGATGATTGGTAATAGTTTACTGGTCTTCAGTAGATTGTAAATTCAAGATAATTTTTATTGACTTCAAATTCTACCGTGACAATAGACAATAGACAATAGATAATAGGTGCAGGAGTAGGCCATTCTGCCCTTCGAGCCTGCACCACCATTCAATATGATCATGGCTGATCATCCTTAATCAGTATCCTTAATCAGTGGTTCGCACTGTAGCCTCACAGTGCCAGAGGCTAGGGTTCAAGTCCCACCTCGGGCGACTGTCTGTGTGGAGTTTGCATGTTCTCCCTGTGTCTGCGTAGCTTTCCTCCGGATGCTCTGGTTTCCACAATGGAGGAAGTGCAACAAATCTGAAGCCTCCAGGAACAGACCTCCCTCCGGATCCTCTGCTCCACGCTCGCGGCCATGCGCCGCTACCTACACTCCCTGCAGTCAGCCTTGCCCCAGCTCAGGACAACACTCTCCCGGACCTGCAAAGGACCTTTGCTGTTCTTCATCCTCAGAAGAATTCATACACTGAACAAACGTTTTTTCCTAGCCATGTCGAACATCAAAGAAAGTAAGTACAAAAAACTTTCATGTACTCTCTCCCACACTCCGGATTCCTCGACCGTTCCTGAACTTTCTCGCCTCCTCCGGAACCGCTCGGGCACCATTGCCCATGCGGCTGCTGCAGCCACCACCACCGCGGCGAATGGTGACATCATTTCCGCCCCCACCTCCACACGGACAACAGCCACCACCGACCATGCAGCCTCTGCGATCGCCGCCCAGACAACCGCCTCCACGATCGCAAGGAAGACCATTGCCGACAGATACGCGGCCACCGGGACCAGCGCCGCTTCTGCCCGGTGCGCCACTTCCACCCCCGGAGCTGCCGTCGCCGCAGCCACTTCCGTCCCCGGAGCTGCCGTTGCCACAACCACTTCCACCCCCAATGACACCACGCACCTGCTCAAGGACCCCACCGCACGCTACGACACTCCCACATTAATCTCCGCCCCCACGTTAATCTCTGCCCCGATGTTAATCTCCGCTCCCATGTCGATCTCTGCCCCCATGTCAATTTCCGCCCCATGACCACCTCCGCCCCCACGACCAACTCCGCCCCCACTCCCAGCTCCAGCCATACACCAGGTCCTAGTTTCTAGCTCCCAGCCCTGCCGTATTTTCACCATCCCTCCAGAACTCCCCCTCTTTGAGGATGAACGATCAGTCCTTAGCAGAGGCCTCACCTTCATCCTCCTACGCTCCCGGATCAATGAGTTCGACACGCGGCTAGACATCGAGCATTTCTTCCGCTGCCTTCACCTCCACGCCTACTTCAACCAGGACTCTCGCCCACCCTATGATGACCCCTTCTCCCGCCTCCAACAGACCCCATCCACCTAGACACCCTGTGCTGGCCTCTTACCCGCCCTCTATCTCTTCATATCCAACTGCCACCGCGACATTGACCACCTCATCCTGTCCACCCCTCTCACCCACTCCAACCTCTCACCCTCACAACGCGCAGCCCTCCACTCTCTCCCCTCCAACCCAACCTCGCCATCAAACCGGCAGACAGGGCAGGCGAAGTGGTAGTTTGGCACACCGATCTTTACACCGCTGAAGCTAGACGCCAACTCGCGGACACCTCTTCCTACTGCCTCCTTGACCATGACCCCACTTCCCACCACCAAATCATCATCTCCCAGACCATCCATAACCTCATTACCTCAGGAGATCTCCCATCCACCACCTCCAACTTCATAGTCCCACAACCCCGCACTGCCCGTTTCTACCTCCTGCCCAAAATCCACAAACCCGACTGCCCCGGCCGATCCATTGCCTCAGCCTGCTCCTGCCCCACCGAACTCATCTCTGCATACCTCGACACTGTCCTGTTCCCCTTAGTCCAAGAAGTCCCCACCTACGTTCAGGACACCACCCATGCCCTCCACTTCCTCCATGATTTTCGCTTCCCCGGCCCCCAACGCCTTATCTTCACGATAGACATCCAGTCCCTATACACTTCCATCCCCCATCATGAAGGCCTCTAAGCCCTCCGCTTCTTCCTCTCCCGCCGACCCAACCAGTACCCTTCCATGACACCCTCCTTCGACTGACTGAACTGGTCCTCACTCTGAACTTCTCCTTCCAATCCTCCTACTTCCTCCAAACCAAAGGAGTAGCCATGGGCACCCGCATGGGCCCCAGCTATGCCTGCCTCTTCGTTGGATATGTGGACCTACATCGGCATCTTCTGCACCTACATCGGCAGCAGCCCCCCACCTTTTCCTTCACAACATTGATGATTGTATTAGTACTACCTTGTGCTCCCACGAGGAGGTTGAACAGTTAATCCACTGTACTAACACCTTCCACCCCGACCTCAAATTTACCTGGACCATCTCCGACTCCTCCCTCCACTTGCTAGACCTCTCCATTTCTATCTCGGGCGATCGACTCAACACAGACATTTACTACAAACCGACTGACTCCCACAGCTACCTAGACTACACCTCTTCCCACCCTGCCCCTTGTAAAAACACCATCCCATATTCCCAATTCCTTCGCCTCCGCCGTATCTGCTCCCAGTAGGACCAATTCCACTACCGAACTACCCAAATGGCCTCCTTCTTCAAAGACCGCAATTTCCCTCCGACGTGGTTGACGATGCTCTCCACCGCATCTCCTCCACTTCCCGCACCTCCGCCCTTGAACCCCACCCCTCCAATCGCCACCAGGACAGAACCCCACTGGTCCTCACCTTCCACCCCACCAACCTCCAGATACATCGTATCATCCTCCATCATTTCCGCCACCTCCAAACAGACCCACCACCAGGGATATATTTCCCTCTCCACCCCTATCAGCGTTCCGGAGAGACCACTCCCTCTGCGACTCCCTCATCAGGTCCACACCCCCCATCAACCCAACCTCCACTCCCGGCACCTTCCCCTGCAACCGCAAGAAGTGCAAAACTTGCGCCCACACCTCCCCCCTCACTTCCCTCCAAGGCCCCAATGGATCCTTCCATATCCGTCACAAATTCACCTGCACCTCCACACACGTCATTTACTGTATCCGCTGCACACGATGTGGCCTCCTCTACATTGGGGAGACAGGCCGCCTACTTGCGGAACGTTTCAGGGAACACCTCTGGGACACCCGTACCAACCAATCTAACCCCCCATGGCTGAACACTTTAACTCCCCCCTCCCACTCTGCCAAGGACATGCAGGTCCTTGGCCTCCTCCATCACCAGACCTGACCACATGACGCCTGGAGGAAGAGCGCCTCATCTTCTAGGAACCCTCCAACCACACAGGATGAATGTAGATTTCTCCAGGTTCCTCATTTCCCCTCCCCCCACCTTATCTCAGTCCCAACCCCCGGATTCAGCACCACCCTCTTGACCTGCAATCTTCTTCCCGACCTCTCCGCCCCCCCACCCCCTCTCCGGCCTATCACCCTCACCCTCACCTCCTTCCACCTACCGTATTCCCAGCGCCCCTCCCCCAAATTCCCTCCCCCCTACCTTTTATCTCAGCCCGGTTGGCACACCAGCCTCATTCCTGAAGAAGGGCTTATGCCCGAAACATCGATTCTCCTGCTCCTCGGATGTTGCCTGGCCTGCTGTGTTTTTCCAGCACCACATTTTTCAACACTTTCCTCCCACAATCCAAAGATGTGCAGGTTAGGTGAATTGGCGATGTTAAATTGCCCGTGGTGTTAGGTGCGTTAGTCAGGATAAATATAGGGTGGGGAATGGGTCTGAGTGGGTTACTCTTCGGATGGTTGGTGTGGACTTGTTTGGCTGAAGGGGCTGTTTCCATACTGCAGAGAGTCTATATTTTTCAAACTACAGCTAACTGGGTGACCCTAATGTTACTTTCTCTCAAAAAATTACTAAATACTTTACTGTAAACTACGGTCTAGGTACTACTCTAATTCCCAGTAGTGCACCAGTTACCAGTAGCCTAAGTCCCACTACTCTTAAAGCTTAGGGTATGAAAACATTAATGGAAATTGAATGTAAGAAAATTGAAGGGCCAAAGGGCCTGTTTCCACACTGTAAGTAATCTAACTTCTAACCTAACCATTGCTTACCAATCAGGATACCTTCTGTCCAAAACATTACTTTAGATCATGTGATGTGACTAAATGCAGCTTCTATGATTCTACCCTTGTAATGGATCAGGGTCCTCCCTGTGCTTGAGGTTTTACATGCTGGTTCTACTTCCCAACTGCTGATCAAGGCAAGGCTGCTATTTGAAACAAGCAATTGTGGTGACTGCAGCAACTTCTCTCTGAAACTTCCTTGGTCACATCTCACTGGCGCCCTCTGTTGGATACTCTTCCTCCTGTTGAGCACCAGGTCATCTGCGATCCTCTTTTCAATTTTGGTGACTGAGCCAACTTCCCCAAGAGTCCTCCTTGCTCACTTTTCTCTGGTCCTCTCTGTTCTAGAAAGCACATCAAAACAGAATGTGCACACAATGCCTAGATAACTAGTTCTTGTAATGCTTCATTGAGAGAGAAATATTAGTGTCAGTGTTAGGGTTAACATGTCTGTTCTTGCTTCAGATAGTGCCACAGACTCTTGTGTTCACCTGAAGTAGCAAATGTGACTTTATCCTAATGTGTTATTAGAGAATCAGGTTACAGACCAACAGGTTCATCTGAAATCAAAGCTTTCAGAGGGCTGCTCCTTAGTCAGGTGAAGATGGTCATCTGTTGAACTGAAACCTGGTGTCATATGACTTCTGACTTTGTTCACCACAGTCCAACACCAGCATGTCCATATCATTATTAGGGAATCAGCACGTCTGCCAGCTGAAGTAGCTTTGAACTCATTGACATCACCTACTGAGTTGTGTCTCACTGTAATGCATTGAGAAGGAAATATCAGAGTCAGCAAATTGTAAGCAATCCTTGTAACCCTTTTCTGCTATTTATGTGTAACCACCTTTTGTTGTTGGAACATTTTGAAGAACAGTTACTAATGAGAAATCTAAAGCAATCAGTAATGAACTAATTGTGAATACAAAAGTTGAATCCAGGAATATTACTGACATGGAATAAGGACTGTCAACAGAGCAACAGTTGGTCCTTGACTATTTCTAATGCAACTGGGGATTTGAACACATGGAAGGCCCAAAGATGAAGTGAGAAATTGTTATTCCACTGGCATCAAGTTATGACAACATGAAGGGAAATTGACTGTGTATATATGGAATGAAGCCAGTGGTTTACACTGTGTTAAGAAATCCTTTGTCTACCTACTCCTCATTCCCAAGAGGCCTTGTACCCCAAAGATTCTTTTTTTTTCCAGAGAGGATCTGTTTGACTGCTCTAGTTGCCTTGCCTTCTTGTTGCTGCCCACTGTGGAGGTCTCAGCACAAAGGCTCAAGTCCCTCACTATCACCAACTGTTGCTGGAGATTCCATTACACAAGAGAAGACATTTTCTATGCAAAGGGAGGGAACATTTGGTGTCATGTCATTGAGATCATGTGAAAGTACACAGCAGCATTAGCAGTGACAGATCAGTGGTTGTCTCACTAAGGAATGGTGCACATCACTTTCAAGAGGGAATACGAAAGTTATATGCGATTGTGTGGTAAATGTTGCCAATTAGTTTTTATTTTAAATATTAAAAGCTGTAGTTATTGAATTAACATAACCAGGGTATAGGAACGAAATGTTTGAATTTGTGCAACTTTGGAATTCATTTTTAATGGCTGCAGTTTTGAATATTTCAAATTACTATTTTGAAGAGCTAAGCTAAATAAATGGGTGTATTCAAGGATGAGAGCAAGAGACTTTCAAACTCTCAGTCCCAAGTTGTGTGACTCAAACAGGAAAATGTATATAAAGTAAGCTGATATTGATGAATGGCAAAGCTGACTATAAGGGCTGTATGACATTCTGATTTTTTTTAGGGTATACATGGAAAATGAAAGAAGACAATTTGAAGATTAGATTGGACAGGGAATTAAGGAGGTTAAAATGCAGCAAGAACGTAATTCACCGGCTTCTATCTCTGGCTAAGACAGACGATCCACAACTTTGTAGACGGTACTGATAAGATTAATATTGGAAAGTGCTGTCAGCACTACCCTAAACCCATACCATATCCAAATCTGTATAGATTTATAGGTAAAGCAGTTTAGAATCTTTAAGAAGTGAGACCTAACATCTGGTCCTTCTCAAATCCTTTGTAATAATGCTTATCATATCAATTGTTACAATGAGATCTTGGTGAGGTTCATCAATTTATTACAGATCCAGGCAGGATACAATAAATTGTCGTCTTTCCAGGTGTGGAGGCTGCCTTTCTTTAATCACCCAGCCCTTTGGTTGGTTATAATCAAGGTAATTTACAAAGGATCCCTTCTATTCTCCATAACATTTGTTACTTCGAGACAAAATGAATTTCTATTTTAAAGGAGCTAATTGAACTAGGCCTTTTTTTGAGTCATCCAATATAACCTGTAACTTATTGTTAAAATGCAATAACGATAATTTCTTAACTATTGGATATTCTTCTAGTTAGACGAGGAAGTGGTTATCCTCAACTACACTAGATGAAGCAGGTCCTGTTAGTTTTTCACATTAAAAAGGATGGTGGCAGCAACCTTTAGCATATGTAACAGCCCAAGTTTGTTGTTAAGCTTGTACAACAACCTTAGCATTTTATGTGGTTATGAGGGAATCTGCTGATTCATATTCTTTTCCTCACTATGGTCTCATTTCCTGAACCTTGCAGAATGATCGTGTATTTTCTACAAATTGAGGTTCTGCATCCAAACTCTGCTCGCAGCACATCAGGCAATTTTCTTCCCATTGCTGCACTGTACCTGTTCTCCATATTCCTTTGTTCTCTGAGAGAAAAATCTGTCAATTTCACTGTTAAATACCTTCAACAATGGAGCATCCATCAGACTAGACCATTCAAACAATTCACAATCTTTCTAAGTGAAAAAAGATTTTACTCATCACAATCTTAAATCATTGACCCTTTATCCTAACACCCATGTTCTAAATCCTCCAGCATCTTTCAACATTTTGGAGGTGTCAATGAGACCACATTGTGTTTTTGTAAACTCCAGAGAGAATAGGCTGCATTTATTTAGTTCCTCGATACTATAGGCAATTTAACAAGGCCAATCCACCCTAATCTGTGCATCTTTTGACTGTGGGATGAAACTGGAGCCAACGCAGAAACAGGGAGAATGTGCAGATTTGTTTCACACGTCGGCGCAACATCGAGGGCTGAAGGGCTTATACTGCATTGTAATTTTCTATATTCTATGTTCTCACAAGACAATCATTTCATTTCAAAATTCCAAGAACTAATTAAACGAACATTCCCTGTTCTGTTTCCTGTGCATACATCTTTTGGGGAAGGAAATCTACTGGCCTTTTCTGGTCCGATACATATGTTACTCCAGAGTCACTGTAATATGGCTGACTCTCAACTGTCCTCTGAAATTGCCTAGCAAGCCAATCCATTCAATGGTGAATAGGGATGTGCAACAAATGCCAATGTAGCCAGTGATGCCTATATCCCTTGAAAGAGTTGTAAAAAATACTTAAAATAGTAATTTATCTTTACTCTCTACTTCCTGTCCATTGATTTATTCTTCATCCATGCTAATATATTTCCCTCAATTCTGAGTCTCATTTTGCCCAATAACTTTTAAAGTTGCACATTATCAAATACCTTTGAGAAACTCTGTTTATAAAATCTACCTATTATGCCTGCTACAGTGTCAGAAAACTCTAATTTTGTCAAACACTATTTTCCATTCATAAAACCATGATCATTCTATACTTTTCCAGGTACATCATTAAGATATCCTTGAAGATAAACTCCAGTGTTTTCCTGGAATCTGATGATAGTCTAATAGGCCTTGTTAGGGATGCCCTTATTTGAGAGACATAAGATGGCTGGCAGCTAGGTTGTCCTTCTCGTCCTGCACAAAATGGCAGGCAAGTGGTTAAATAGAATGAAAAGCCTGCTCCAGCATTTAAGTGAGACGCAATAGGAATTTTGAAAAGGGGTCACTCTGAGGCAAAAAGGAGCTTTGCATAAACAGCTGCAAGGAGATTTGTTAGAGACAGTTTGATAAAAAGCGTCCAAGGATAGACATTTTGAAGATTTGAAACAAACATTGAACGTGTACTGCCTGTAGGATTTCCCTGCGGCAGGCTATTTCGATGTGACCTTCAAGAGCGTGAAGAATTGCGAGCAGCTCCTGAAGGTCTTCAAGGAGAAGGAAGGGGAACCTCTGTTCTCCATCTTGTCGGTGGTCCCGTTGTGTGTGCTTCCTGCGCAAAGGAGTCGGGTTGTAACAATCCAGATTTACAACCCTCACGTCCCAGCAGCAGATGTCCTGACCTTCTTGAGAAGGAGAGAGGTCGAGGGAGAGAGTACCGATGTGGTTGATCCTTTCGGGATCTGGACCAGCAAATGACAGGTCAGCGTAACCCTGAGGGTCGATGCCAGTGGGAACATCCTCCACCCACCCTCCAGCTTTGCCATAGCAGGAAGCAGAGGTTACCTGACATACACAGGGCAGCCAAAAGTGTGCCGAACCTGCGAGAGATCAGGCCACATGGCGGCGGATTGCAAGGTGACCGTCTGCCGAAACTGCCAGCAGGAAGGCCACCCGACCAAGGAATGTAAGGAGGCCAAGAACTGTAATCTGTGCGGAGAGGCGGGCCACATGTACAAGGCCTGCCCAAGACGAGGGGCCGCCACCTACGCACAGATGGCCGGAGGTGGCAACACGAGCCGTGGACCGCCTAAGACCAGCAAGGTACCACAAAACATCACGGGAACAGTGTCTGGAGGCACCCAGAAGGAAGGGCAGGCTGTAGCGGAGCAGACGGCAGACAGCGGGGAGGTGCAGCAGCCGATCCAAGCTCCTTCAGGACAGACGAAGGAAATGGAAGAGAAGGGATTTAAGGAGGCAGAGGATTGGATTACTGTGAAAAGCAGGAAGAGGAAACCTCCCAAAGCCACCCAGCGAGGGGGGAAGCGACACCTACGTGACGAGGATACAGGCAGCTCTTCCGACGGTGAGGACGGGCGCAAGGAGGGTCGTCACCAGAGGTAGAGACAGAGCGCCGTGGGGAAAAAGGAGGGCAGCACCGCCCAAGCAGGAAAAGACGATCCCTCTGAGGGGATGGGTAAAGGCCTCCCCCCATCCGGTGAGAACCAAGAGGTACCCACCGGCCCACAGCTCCAGGTAACTGGGAGCAGCGGTCCTGTGACAGCCCCGCTGTCAGATGGAGAACTGAACTATGCGGACCCTGGGCCTGACCCGAAGACACCAGAGCGGGGAAATGGCTCCATCGTGGAGCCGGACAGCTACCTCAGCCTTGGGAGGGTCCAGCAGTTTGCCGTCACCACGGGAATGCACACAGCTACCCCAGAGGGGCAAGACCAGCAGCAAATGGACACTGTTAACCTTGTAAACTGTTAAAGTGGGGTTAAAAATTGCCAGCATCAATGTGCGTAGCATCAAATCGGCTACGCGATGTGTTTCTACGATGGCCTTCCTGGCCAACGCTAAAGCCAACGTCCTGTTTCTGCAGGAGTGTGGGATACCGCACCTCAGCAGCTACAGGAAATGGTTGAGCTTGTGGGCCCATGGGCCGTCAGTTTGGTCGGGGGGGCAACGATAGCCGCGCCTCTGGCCTGGGTATCCTGTTGAGAGGAGGCAACTTCACCATCTCCGAGGTTAAGGAGGTCGTGGGCAGGCGCCTCCTCGTCGCCGACGTCATGTACAGGAATGCTCCCCTGAGACTGATTAATGTGTACGCCCCAGTGGGTAAGAGTGAACGGTTGGCCGTCCTGCAGCAGCTTCCACTGTTGCTGGCTACGTCCAGGCCGGTCATTCTGGCCGGAGACTTCAACTGTATCATTGATGCAGATGGACGATCCGGCGGGGGGGAACAGTAAACTGGATGCCACAACCCGAGCCCGGATGGACACGGTAAAAGATGCCAAGCTGCACGACGTCTTCAGCACCCCTGCAGACAGAGCGCAGCGTAGATACACCTGGTCACGGGAAGACGGGTCTATCCGCTCAAGGATAGATTACCTGTTTGTGTCCCGAACGCTCTCGGTCAGATCCACCGACGTCAAGCCGGTGTTCTTCTCTGACCACTGCCTCCTGCTGGCCAACTGTCACCTACAGGACGAGCAGTGGGCTGGTAAGGGAACGTGGAAGCTGAACACAAAGCTGTGGACCCCGGGAAACATTGAGGAGCTCAAGAGGGACTACGCAGGTTGGAGAACCGTGAAGCTCCTCTTTAAGTCCCAAGCGGACTGGTGGGAAGCAGTAATAGGGATCATCAAGAGGTTCTTCATCCTCAAAGGTGTTCAGGAGGCGAGAGAGAGTCGGGGAAAACTGTCCCCGCTCCAAGAAAGTATGCAGAACCTGCTCCTGCTGCAGACGATGGGGGTCGATGTCACGGAGGACCTCAAGGAGGTGAAGGACCAGCAAGCCTCGCTCTTTGCCTCGGAGGCCTCCAAGATAATCTTCCGGTCCAGGGTCCGCTCGGTGGAGCAGGACGAGACGTGCTCACGTTTCTTCTTCCAGAAGGTGCACAAAGAGAGCTCTGTGCTCAGCAGCCTAAAGGAAGAAGATGGCTCCATAACGTCATCTCAGGCTGACGTCATGAGGATCATTAAACTCTTCTACGCCAGTCTGTATGACACGAAGCCGACCGACAGCACGGCCTCCCAGTCGTTCCAAAAGGTGCACAAAGAGATGATGTCACCTCAGGCTGACATCATGAGGATCAGCAAATCCTTCTATGCCAGTCTGTATGACTCTAAGCCAACCGACAATGCGGCCTCCTAGTCGTTCCTGTCCTCTATAATGGAGGTCTTAGACGACGGAACACGAGAGAGGCTGGACCAGCCGCTATCTCTGGACGAGCTGACCAAGGCCCTCGAGTCCTTCGAAAAGCACAAAACTCCCGGAAGCGACGGCTTACCGGTCGAGCTCTATACCGCTCTGTGGGACTTGATTGGCCAGGACCTGCTGGAGGTCTATGTCAGTATGCTTCGGGCAGGTACCGTGAGTGAATCCATGAGGAAAGGCATCATCACCCTCATCTACAAGCGGAAGGGGGAGAGAGAGGAACTCAAAAATTGGAGACCAATCTCACTGTTGAATGCGGATTACAAAATTCTGTCAAAGGTAATCGCCAACCGGGTCAGGTCTGCTCTAGGGTCGGTGATTCACCCTGACCAAACCTGTGCTGTGCCGGGCAGGAAGATCGCTGAGAGTTTCGCGCTCCTCAGAGATACGATCGCCTACGTGCAGGACAGAGGGTTGGACACCTGCCTGATCAGCCTGGACCAGGAGAAAGCCTTTGACAGGATATCACACAGCTATATGAGAGCTGTTCTCACATAAATGGGCTTTGGGGAGGGAATCTGCAAATGGATCAGACTGCTCTACAGCAACATTGTCAGTGCAGTCTCAATCAATGGGTGGGAATCAGATAGCTTCCCAGTCAGATCTGGAGTCAGGCAGGGCTGCCCTCTCTCTCCTGCCTTATTTGTGTGCTGCATAGAGCCATTTGCCGTCCATCAGGAAGGATGCGAGCCTGAGAGGGGTGACTATTCCTGGCAGCGGGGGCCTGCAGGTTAAGGCCTCCCTGTACATGGATGACGTCGCTGTTTTCTGCTCGGATCCGCTGTCCGTGCGCAGACTCATGACCATATGTGACCAGTCCGAACGGGCCTCGGGGGCCAAGGTAAACCGAGGCAAGAGCGAGACCATGCTCTTTGGGAACTCGGCCGACCAATCCTCGATCCCCTTCACCGTCAGGCCCGACCACCTGAAGGTGCTGGGTATTTGGTTCGGGGGGGCTGGGGCGTGCGCCAAGTCTTGGGAGGAGCGTATCAGCAAAATGAGGCAGAAACTGGGCTGATGGATGCTACGGTCTCTCTCCATCGTGGGAAAAAACCTGGTCATCAGGTGTGAGGACTGTCATTGCTATTATACGTGGCACAGGTCTGGCCTATTCCCAGAACCTGTGCCGCTGCAGTCACCCGGGCCATCTTCCAGTTCATATGGAGGTCAAAGATGGACCGGGTCCGAAGAGACTCGTTGTACAAAGATCTGGGCAACGGGGGAAAAAATACACCCAATGCCACCCTCACCCTGATGGCCACCTTTGTGTGTGGCTGCATCAAGCTGTGCGTGGATCCCCGGTACGCAAACACCAAGTGTCACTATGTACTGAGGTTCTACCTGTACCCGGTGTTGCGACGGATGGGCCTGGCCTCGCTGCTGCGGAACGCTCCGAGTAGTTGGACCTGTCCTTTGTGGAGAAGTTTATGAAGAAAAACACCTTTGACCACAAGTCCATCAGGAAGTGGTCAGCACGTAGTGTCCTTGAGACCCTTCGGGAAAAGGAGAGGGTGGATCCTATCGAGCGGTTCCCTGAGCAGACTGTCAAAACCATTTGGCAGAATGCCTCATCGCCAGAACTTTCCAACAAGCACCAAGACATGGCTTGGCTGGTGGTGAGAAGGGCTCTGCCTGTGAGATCCTTTATGCACGCCCGGACTCTCAGCCGCACTGCACGCTGCCCTCGAAGCGGCTGCGGGGGGGACGAGACTGTCACACACCTCCTTCTGGAATGTGCCTATGCAGACGAAGTCTGGAGAGGAATGCAGTGGTGTTTGTCGAGGTTCGGCCCGAGCAGCGCTGTGACGCGGGACTCCGTGCTCTACGGCCTGTTCCCCGGGACACACACCGAGACGAACATCAACTGTGCCTGGAGGATCATCAACTCGGTGAAGGACGCTCTCTGGGTGGTCCAAAACCTGCTGATCTTCCAGCTGAAGGAGTTGACCCCGACTGAGTGCTGCAGACTGGCACATTCCAAGGTCCAGGACTACGTGTTGAGGGATGTGCTGAAGCTTGGGCAGCTGCCGCCAAGGCGCGGTGGGGAAAGACCACTGTGTAAAGTCTGCCTGCCTAACGAAGAACAGGGGGCCCATGCAGTCATTTGGGCTCTGCTGACGCCTCAGCTAATTATATGGGCATATGATTGAAAAATGTACAGACCTGTATAAAAATGATAAATTCTGATCTCTGTATGTACATGTTTACATATGTATGGCATGACCAACTGTACAGACCATCAAATTATTTTATGAATAAAGTATATTTTTGAAATTTAAAAAAATTGAAACAAACATTGAAGGGGAAAGTAAACTCCTGCAATAACAAACACAGATGAACTAATGGGATTATGGTTCATAAGGATCTGGAGGATCAAACAAGTTCATTAAGCTACGACAATAATTCATTCTAGTCTCATCAATGAAAGGACGCTGTCCCTTTAGGTGAAAAGAGTTAGTCAGGATAAGGACAATAAACCTCAGTCCAGAAGACAGCAAATGGTCAATTAAGCTTATTGTGCAGCTGTGAAAACAGCAGATAATGACATTTTGCTGCAATTTGTTGTTCCTTTGAAATTATTCAATACTAAGAAATAAGTTCTAGTTAAAGATTCTTCAGGTAATCAAAAAGACAGATTTCAATGTAATTCTAAATACACATATATAACTAAATACAAAGGTCACTAAAAGCATTAAGGGAAAAGATTTAAATATAGATGTGAAAGTCAATTAGTTTTGGGAAGCTTTATCATTAAATGAATGCCTGGTATACCCTGTAAGAAACAAATTGCTTGCAACTCATTAGTTAGCGTGCTAACAGTAGGGGTAGATATAAAACTTTACATATAACTAACCTTATAATAGAAATTAATATTATGAATCTTATAGTAATTAAAAATCAACTTTTTAAAATATAATTAGGACAGTGGGAAATATAAGAGGAGTGACAGAATTTGATAGAGGTAGCAAATGAATATATCAAACACCAGAATCCAAACAGTCCTTTGAGTTAAGTAAGCCTTGGACATATCAGAAGAAGTACAGCCAGTAACTTTGGAATGTGAATTAATAGGATGCACGGAAAGATCTCAAAGCCTGGTGATTACAATGTCTGTTAAACATCATGAGATCATGGGAAATTAGAGCTGTCCATTATTGATTAGTTGTTTCACAGGTTTGGATGTATAGAATAAAGGGAAGGGTACAGTGACTGTGTTGTATCTGATTACTGTAACACAAAATGTATAAAAATAGTGTATCCCACAGTGAAAATCAGAGCATCATTGAGCACCCTTCTGATCTGAGCTAAAGATTAAGGGCACAACTATGTCCTCACAAGGCCAGATTCAACAGGAGTCTGTGGCTCTCTCCCTGCATGATCCATTGACTGCTTAAATAAAACCTGCCACATGCCTGAATTCTGCCTGCCTCCTGAGTCTTTGTCCTTGGTGAGAGGTTTCGCTCCTACAGGTCTGTAGTTCATTTTACTTTTCTCTCTCTCTTTCAGTCTGTCTTCTTTTTCTTGAATAGCAATTTGCTAATTTTCAACTTGCAGGAACTTTTCTAGACTCTTGGGAATTTTGGGAAATTCAGTACATCTGCTAGCTCTGCAGGCACTTTTAATATGGGATGGAATTTATTAGCTACTGGTCACTTAGTTTCTCCTGATAAGAGTCATGGACTTGAATTAATTACAATAAATGGGTCCCTGGTTACCCTCTATTTCTGATATGAAATTTGACTCTTTTAAAATAAAGACGAACATTTGTTCAACATTTTTACCCTTTCTTCAATTCCTGTGATAATTTCTCCTGGCTGTACCTCAAAGGAACCAACGTTACAATCTATTCTCTCCATTTGTATATTGGAGTGTATTGTCAGATCTAATTTGCTGCTTTTTAAATAAACATTTTCCTCCCACTTTTTGCTACTTTCTAAAATTCTACCAATCCTCACACTTCTTCCTGTTCTTCACATTATCAACCTCTTCTTTTAGTTTGATACTATCCTCAATTTCCCAAATAAGCCATGGACAGTTTTAAATGACATAGCTGCTGGATTAGGTCTGTGGAAGGTGAGGAGGGAGCCAAAATAAAATAAAAACTTATTTGACTTCATTCTCACCCATTCACCTGTTGCAGATGCATCAGTTCCTGACAGTACTGATAGGAATGATCACTGCAAAGTCCTTGTGGTGATGAAGGCCTGTCTCCACATTGAGGTCACTCTCCATTGTATTGTGAGGCATAACCATTGTGCCAAGTGGAATATACTTGAAACAGATTTGGCACTCAAAACAGGGCATCTATGAGGAGTTGTGGACCATCAGCAGCATCAGATTCATACTCTGCCCTATGGCTTGGCACATCCTCTACTTTACCATTACCATCAAATCAGGAGACCAACCCTGGTTCAGTGATGAGTACAGGAGGACATGGCAGGAGCAGCATCAGACATACCTAAAAAATGGGGTGACAACCCGGTGAAGCAACAGCAGATGACTGCTTGTATGACAAACAGAAACAGCATGTGATAGATGGAGCTAAGCCTCTGAACCAACAGATCAGATCAAAGGTATGCAGTTCTGCCACATGACAACTAAGAGAAGGAAGACACGCTACAAATATCCCCATACTCGATGGGGGAATCCAGCATATCAGTGTAAAAACAAAACTGAGACATTTTCAAGCATCTTCTACCAGAAATGCCAAGTGGATGAATCATTTGTACCTTCTCCTGAGGTCTCCAGCATCACAGATGTCAGTCTTCAACTAATTTAATTCATTCCACATAATTATCAAAAACACGTTGAAGGTTCCAGATACTTCAAAGGTTATGCACCAAGAAAACACTCCAGCAATAGTACTGAAGTTTTTTTTATTACCACTCATGGATTGTGGATGTTGCAAGTTAGCTAGTATTTATTGCCTGACCTAGCTGCTCATGGAAAGCTGCTTTCTTGAACTGTTACAATCCACATGCTGTAACCTACAATATCCTTAGGGAGGGAATTCTTGGATTTTGATCCTGCAACAATGAAGGAACAATGATATATTTCCAGATCAGGTTGGTAAATGGCTTGGAGGGGAACTTGCAGATGAACATGTTCCCATGTGACACATGCCCTTTCCCTTCTAGACTGAAGCGGTCATGGGTTTGGAAAGTGCTATCTCATGATCTTTGATGATTTTCCTGCAGTGTAAATAGTACGCACTGCAGTTATTGAGCATCAGTGGTGGAAGTATTGAATGCTTGTGGATGTTGTGCCAATCAACGGGCTGCTTTCCTGTCAAATGAGTTCTGCTTTGTCAAATCAGTGGAGCTGCAGACCAGATCAGAAATCTTAAATTCTAGCCCATTAATCATGACCAAAAGATGACTAACATTTTTCAAAAAAATCACTATTTCGTAAGACAATCTGCAATAGCTGGCCAACTTGGTAAATTAAATCATTTAATCAAAAGAAATATGACTGGTGAGAACAAACAGCTCAGTTTTCATCAGCTTCAAGGTTAATGTTGTTTCTAACTTTTGCATTGAGCTGGACTTTAAGGTCTGATAACACTTGTTGGGTTCTCTACATCACTTTACTGATGATCTCGAGAAGACTGATAGAGTTTAATTCACCAGACTGGATTATTCTCCTTTTTGTGTACAAGACATACCTGGACAATTTTCTACATTGTTAGTTTGGTGGCAGTGTTGCAACTGTACTTAAACAGCTTGGCATCATGCATCTTCAGTGTTGTTGGAGTCACACACATTCAGGCAAGAGGGGAGTATTCCATCATAATACTGACTTATGCTTTGTTGATGATGGACAGACTTTGGGAATAAGGAGGTCAATCATTTGCTTCAAGATTCTTAGCCTCTGACCTGCTCCTGTAGCCACTGCAATTATATGCTAAGTCCAGTTGAGTTTCTGGTCAATGGTAATCCCAATGACGTTGGCAGTGGGGGATTCAGTGATGGTAACACCTTTGAATGTCAAGGAGTAGTGGTTAGATTTGTAATGAAGTTGAAGGATGTACTGTACCTTTAAGAGAGAGTGAATGCTATTCTGAACTGAGAACTTACAAGTTCAGATGTTTCTCGATGGAGAAAGTGAGGACTGCAGATGTTGGAGATCAGAGTTGAGTGTGTGGTGCTGGAAAGGCACAGCAGGTCAGGTAGCATCCAAGGAGCAGGAGAATCGTCGTTTTGGGCAAAAGCCCTTCATCAGGATCCTTGGATGCTGCCTGACCTGCTGTGCTTTCCTAGCAGCACACTCCCAACCTTTTCATATGAAACTCTTGACCCCAGGGAGATCTTCAGTTAGAAGATGACAGACACTGAAGACAACAGCAGCTATGTGGTGGTGAAATTAAGCCGATGTAATTTTAATAAGTGTCTTATTGGAACAGTATATTGTTATAGAGTTGGAGGTAGATAATAAGTGGTTAAGAGAAAGGGGGGGCTTAGAGTTGTGAATAGTTGTTGTCTAATATTTTAGAGTTAAAGAATAAATTGATATTATTTTCTTTAAATAGTTGAGGCGAGGTGAGGTTTTCTGGGTGTTTGGATTAATTAACAGAGGGGTTCACTGCTGTATCACCACAGATTGTCTCTAGGCCATTGCCTAGCATTTATGTGGCACAAGTGTTACTTGCCATTTGTCAGCTCAAACGCGATGTATTTGAACAGACTGCTAAAGTATCTGAGGAGTCTCAAATGGTGCTGAACATTACATAATCATTGGGAAATATCCCCACTTCTGCCTTTATTGTGGAGGAAAAGTCTTTGATGAAGCAGATGAAAATCGTTAAGCATTGGACACTACCCTGGAACTCTTGCAAAGATGTTCTGGAGATGAGGTGAAAAATGTGATTCTGGAAAAGCACAGCCAGTCAGGCAGCATTCAGGGAGCAGAAAGTCGATGTTTCAAGCAGAAGCTCTTAATCAGGAAAGTTCCTGGAAATGACATGACTGACATCCAACAACCACAACCATCTTCCTATGCCTGTGTATTTCCTCTCTCCTCACCATTCAAGGCCCCAAACACACCTTCCAGATGAAGCAATGCCTTACCCGTATTTCACTCAATCTACTCTATTTGCTGCTCACAATGTGGTCTCCGCTGCAATGGGAAAACAAAGTGCAGACTGGGTGACCACTTCACAGAACACATATTCTCTCTGCAAAAAAGGACCCTGACCTTTCAGTTGCTCGTTACTTAAACAAACTACCGTGTTCTCAGGCCCACACATCTGTCTCAGGCTTGCTAGAGTGATCCAACAAAGCTCAGCGCAAGTTATAACAACAGCAACTCATTTTCTACTTGGCTACCCTGCAGCCTTCTGGACTTATTATCGAGTTCAACAAGTTTAGGCCTTGAGCATCTAAGCTCTTGTATTCCCCCACCCCACATACTCGGCCTTGCTCAGATCCTGATGAAGAGCTTTTGCCTGAAACATCTATTTTCCCGCTCCTCCGATGCTGCCTGGCCTGCTATGCCTTTCCAGCACCACTCTAATCTTGACCGTTGCTATCACACACTATCCATTAGCATATTCATTAGTCCCATTAGCAGCTCTTCATTCTCCCAGACTGTCCTTTAACACTCCTTTGTTTGTCCAACCATTTTTCTCTCTCTTTGGTAATCTATTGTTTACTTTTACCCATCCTCTGTGTAAAAACCATTGTCTTTTTGGCTCCAATCAGTTCTGAAGAAGGGTCGTTGAATTCAAAACTTTAACTCTGATGTATCTTCACAGATACTGCTAGACCTGCTGCGATTTTCCAGCAATTTCTGTTTTTGTTTTGGTGTGACCCAGGACTCCGAATGTTAATTCTGTTTCTCCCTGCACAGATGCTACCAGACCTGCTGAGTTTCTCCAGTATTTTCTGCAGCAGAAGCTGATTGCAAGAAGAGCTGAACTCAGAGTTGGCCAACAGGGGGCGTCCGGAGGGTGCTATGTTTGCGTAGTTTTTTGAGGGAGGGTTGAGAGCTGGCGAAGACTAAACGCGCATGCTCTTTATTGCACTGGCCGCTGAGATATGTAGTCCGCCCGGTTCCATCAAGCCTGTGAACTACAACTCCCGGTATGCTTCCAAGAGGTACCCACACATTTCGATTGGATAATCTTACCGGAAGTTGGTGTTGCTGTTTCCGCCGGGTAGGTTCATGCGCAGCTATTGAAGAGAGAAGCAGGTGAGTGAAGGGGGTTTATGGAGACGTGACATCGTAGTTTCGGTTAAGGGGGGGGGGGGGTTAGCCAAGGCTTTGAGCCCGGTTTTTCAGGCGAGTAAGGTTGGTATCTGGACTCGCCGTCAGTTTCTTCCAGAAATGCCAAATATCTTTACCCGCCTCCCAGCCGGAGGCGCCCGGTTTCTTGCCCCGGAGGAAGGGCAGCATCTATATATAGTGTAGACAAAATAAACGTTAACCTTTCGAGTCGAATGTGACCCTCTCCTTCAACTAAAGAGTATATCTAGCAGTCTTCTAATGTTTTAAATTACAGCTTTCTAGCATCTATAGTTTTATTTTGCTTTTATTTCTTTGTAGAAAATCTAAGATCCAGAAAGAAAGTTTTTTTTTAAAAAAAAGCACTGAAGTGGACCAAATCTGGAATCTTCCAGACTTTGTTGCAGTGTCATCTATCCACCCTGTTTTGTCTCATTGGTCTGCTCAGATATGTTACTACGCATCTCTGGAGCAGGTTGGACTTAAACCTGGGCCGAGGAGAAAGTGAGGTCTGCAGATGCTGGAGATCAAAGTTGAAACTTTATTGCTGGCACAGCACAGCAGGTCAGGCAGCATCCAGGGAACAGGAGATTCGACGTTTCGGGCACAGGCCCTTCTTCAGGAAACTTCTTCAGTTTCCTGAAGAAGGGCCTGTGCCCGAAACGTCGAATCTCCTGTTCCCTGGATGCTGCCTGACCTGCTGTGCTGTTCCAGCAATAAAGTTTCAACTTAAACCTGGGCCACACTATAATGACTGCCTGACAGTTGTTTGATGCAAATTAATTTACCTTCTAAACAACTTTTGAGATGGTTTTTCAGGGCCTTTAGTTTCTGATAGGTTTTGAATACTACAAAATTGAACAAGAAGTAGATTACTCAATAGAGAATTATATGACTGGCATGCATTCGGATAATGATATTTTGGATCTGCAAATGAATAGAATACTTGTCAATTTATTGTGCATTCCATGTTTTAAAAATGCATTTTAGTGTTCAACAATGGATAATCATTGAGTCTTGAAGTTTGATTTTTATCTTATTAGAAGAAATAGGATTAATGTATCAGTAAGTATTAGTGCAAATTTATAAATAGTGGGGCAGGGGAATTGCTATTACCCAAGGCTTCAGGCATGGGAAGAAAATGAATAAATACTCCCCCAATATTGCTGAAATTTGGTGGTCCAGTCTTTATTGTAAGTTGATACAAGCAAAACCACACTTGTTTACTCCTATAAATTTATATCCTGAAATGGAACCTAAACCAGCATCAGAGACTATACTGTAGACTTTTGGCAGGGGTGGGGACTTACAGTACATGATCCTAATTTCACTTTGGCCCTAGTGGGTTTGAGCTGGTTTAAATTGAAATGGACATGAAAGCAACAGCATGCAAATCTATCATGTGTATAGATTATGATTTTTTGATAAGCTATATCTGGCTGCAAATAAGTTTTGGTCATTGTATGTTGTTATTTCCTGTATGCAGTCAGGGCAATATTTTTTTCAAATAGTAGATCCTGAATTAAATTTTCAACAAACTTCTTGGCTTTAAACTTTTCCCAGTGCTGACCTTCTCTGAATAAACCATAAGCAGACTTTTTTGAAGTAACTGATTTTAAGATTGAAAAAGACTATGATATTATCAGTAGTTAGTAATGCAGTAGGCATTGAATTTCTGTACTAGTGCAGTGCTGGGCTTGCAAGCCAAACGTTCCAGTGGTTGACTGATCAAATCAGACAACATATCTGTCTGACTGGTTACAATGGCCAGAGTCCAGACTACTCAACCAGACCATACTTATAAGATACAGGGCAACACTTTTAAATGTAATTCTGATGGTCAGAATTTGTTGAACGATCCAAGTATGCTAATGGCTGCATTGTGGATTTCAGATAATCAGTTAAGTTTGTAATTTGCTCATTTGTGCATGCTAGAAGCAAAATGCATTCTTGTGTAGGGACCTGCCTTCTGCAAACAACAAATATATTCACATATTCCAAATTTTTTGATTTACCAGGGGCTTGGAGTCATGTTGTCATTTTGTTTGTGACTGTCCCTCAGCCAATAAATCAGCTTACCAATCAATCAGAACCATGGTCTATGTTATAAACTGTTAACATTTAAATTGTTCAAAGTTTGACATTTCTTGCATTTGTGCTGATTAATGCAAGACACAAAGTTTTGACAGCAAGTATCTCTTCTTAACAATATTCAATTTTTTTAATCTTGTGGGAAATCTTGCATAAAGGCTCCACTGGCTATTTTCCTTAAGGGTATGCAAGTGAAATTACCCCTAGCAGTAGGTAAGCTTTTTAAAAGGAATATTATGAAAAACTGAATTTACCCAATTTTACTCCCATTATTTGCACAATAGTGTGAAGGACTTTACAGGTTTAAATTATAATTTACAACTGAAGGATAGCAATTCCATTTATGTAGTGCTTTTTGCATCCTTGGACTTTTACAAAGTTTTTAGATGTGTTGCCACTGGTATAATATGTAAAAATGTGAAAGATAGTTGTTTATATCAAAGTTTGACAAACAAAAACTTCCCATGCCTGACCACTTTTGCAACTCAGTCTGATGGTCTCCAACAATCAATGATTATGTTTAAACATACAAAATGATCTCGTGGCTAAGACTGGAAGTCGATATTAGTAATGGGAGAGTACAAGGATATCTTTGGGGGTTCAGGTGACACAGAATCCATATGTAGAAACTTAAGAATTGCTTTCAGTTCAGTTCTTTGTGTGCATTGTAAATAATTAATTGGGAAGCATTGCAGGGGTAAGATCTCTCAACAATTTGAGATATGAGAACAATGTTTAAAAGATGTGGATAAGTACATGAGTGAGAAATGTTTGGAGGGGATATGGGCCAAGTGCAGGTAGGTGGGGTTATTTTAGTTTGGGATTGTGGTCGACATGGACTGGTTGGACTGAAGGGTCTGTTTCCATGCTCTATGACTGTATAACAGTGAGATAAATGATCAACTTTAGAGATGATGGTCAAGTGATAAATTTTAGTTCAATAAAACTTCTCTGTTCTTCAAAATAATTCCTTGTGACAGTGCATTCTTGTGTGGAAAAAGCAGACAGGATCATTGTTTAACATCTAATCCGAAAGAATGCAGCACTCAGCCGAGATTGATGCATCCATGTGTTTTTCTCAAATCAGCTTGACTGCTTTATGAAAATTACTTCTTTTTAACATTGGAAGGAGATCTGTGATGAAAACAGATTTTTAAAAAATGTGTTCAAAGTTTCATAGCTTCAAAGTTAAAATATGAGGAACATTTAAGAAAAGATTTCTACTAATGTAGTTCATTTTGAATTAAATCGCCTTTCAAGATCGGCTTCTCATCGAGCAAAATAAGTTTGAGTATGTTCCCACTGAAACACCTTCCATGCTGTGTATTTATGGTTCTATTCCTACACAGTTAAATATACAGAATAATTACCTTAGTTATAGAGTCACAGAGGTATACCCTTTGGTCCAACTTCTCCATGCCGAGTAAATATCCTATATAAATCTAGTCCCATTTGCCAGCATTTGGCCCACAACCCTCTCAATCCTTCCTATTCATATACACATCTAGATGCCTTTTAAATGCTGTAATTGTACCAGCTTCAACCACTTCCTCTGGCAGCTCATTCCATACTTGTACCAACCTCTGTGTGAAAAAGATGCCTTTTCGGGCCCTCTTATATCTTTCCCCTCTCATCTTAAACCTTACCCTCTGGGATCTGGATTCCCCATGTCAGAGAAAAGACCTTGCTTATTTACCCTATCTATGCCCCTCATGGTTTTATAAACCTCTATAAGGTCAGCTCTCAGCCTCTGACACTTCAGGAAAAATAGCCCCAGCTTATGCAGCCTCTCCCTATAGCTCAAACCTTCCAATCCTGGCAACATTCTCATAGATCTTTTCTGAATCATTTCAAGTTTTACAACATCCTTCCTATAGGAGGGAGACCAGAATTGCACGTAATACTCCAAATATGGCTGAACCAATGTCCTGTACAACCGCTAAATGACCTTCCAACTCCTATACTCAATACTCTGACCAAAAAGGAAAGCACACCAAATGCCGCCGTCACTATCGTAACTACTAGGACTCCACTTTCAAGGAACTATGAACCTGCATTCCAAGGTCTCTTTGTTCTTCAACACTCCCCAAGAACTTCCCATAAAGTGTACAAGTCCTGCTCTGATTTGCTTTTCCAAATTGTGATAAGCTTTTTGTTTTCTTTTTGCTTCAGTGGATCAGAACAGTAAATGGATCGGGAATCAGAAGACACCGAGCTTTCTGAAAGTTTGGGAACTTTTCTAAATGTTTCAGGTGGTGAGGGAGCAACACAGAAACCATCATCAGGGCATTTAAGTAGTGAGTCAACTTCAAGCAGGCGAACACCTGTGGAGTGTGAAACTTTAGGAGCCAGCGGTAATGCTGAGAAGCTCCGATTTGCTCACATTGCTGATGATGAAGAGACAACAGAAGAGCGCTTCTTTGAATGCAGAGAATCACTGGAGACTGGTGGTTTTGTGGACACAGAAGTTGGCGTGACAAATTCCGAGTTAGAGGATGATTCTGAAATAAAAGAAACCAAGAAGCTTGAGTTTGATGAAGAATATTTAAGAGAACTGGAAAAAGATATGCCTGAAGAAGAAAAACAGGTAATCCATGTGACTTGAGTTCATCAGATAATTTGTTTTCCATTTGAACCTGGTCTTCAGTATTGTGAATGATAAACTGCATTATTTTTGTTTTACCATTCAATTTGCATTACAACGTTTCTGCTAGTGTGTTTCAGGTTCTGAAATCCAAATATAAGATTTTGTGCAGTCGTCATTTTCTTATGCAGTTGCCATTTGTTCATAACTACAGCTATATATCTCAATACATTGTTTTGGGCTGTGACAATGGCACGAGTTAAACCAAGGGTGATAGCTGCTAACCTCAAGGAAAGTTGGCTCAGAGGTTAGTACTGCTGCCTCTCAGCTTCAGGTATCCAGTTTCAGTTCCATGCTCAGGTGTCTGCGTGGAGTTTGCAAATTTTCCCCATGTCTGCATGGGTTTCCTCTGGCTGTTCCATTTTTCTCCCACTGTCCAAAATTGTACAAGTTAAATGAATTGGCCACAGGATATACAGAGTTACGGGATTGGGTTGGGATGCTCCTTGAAGGTCAGTGTGGACTTGATGGACCAAATGGCCTGCTTTCATCCTGTAGGGATTTTATTCTATGAAAACCTCAGAGGTGTAGAGTCATAGAGATGTACAGCACGGAAAATGACCCTTCGGTCCACCTTGTCCATGCCAACCAGATATCACAACCCAATCTAGTCCCACCTGCGAGCACCCGGTCCATATCCCTCCAAACCCTTCCATACTTACCTCAGATGCCTTTTAAATGTTGTAATTGTACTAGCCTCCACCACTTCCTCTGGCAGCTCATTCCATACACATACCACCCTCTGTGTGAAAAAGTTGCCCCTTAGGCCTCGTTTACATTTTTTCCGTCACCCTAAACCTATGCCCTCTAGTTCTGGACTGCCCCATCCCAGGAAAAAAGCCTTGTCTATTTATCCTATCCATGCCCCTCATGATTTTATAAACCTCTAAGGTCACCTCTGATGCTCCAGGGAAATAGCCCTAGCCTATTCAACCACTCCCTATAGCTCAAATCCTCCTACCCTTGCAATATCCTTGTAAATCTTTTCTGAACCCTTTCAGGTTTCACAACATCCTTCCAACAGGAAGGAGACCAGAATTGCATGCGGTATTCCAAAAGTGGCCTCACCAATGTCCTGTACAACCACAACATGGCCTCCCAACACCTGTCCTCAGTACTCTGACCAATAAAGGAAAGCATACCAAATGCCACCTTCATTATCCTATCTACCTGCGGCTCCACTTTCAAGGAGCAATGAACTTGCACTCCAAGGTCTATTTGTTCAGCAATACTCTCTAGGATCTTACCATTAAGTGTGTAAGTCCTGCTAAGATTTGCTTTCCCAAAATGCAGCACCTCGCATTTATCTAAGTAAGCTTTGCAGTGAGAATGTAAAAGTACTGAGCTGAAGTAGGCCATTTGGCCCGTGGAGACTACCATTCATCAAAATAATGTCTGATCTGTTTGTGTTCCGAATTCCATACCCAACTCCTCCTGATAATGTTTGATTCCTCATAGACAGTCAGCACTTCAAGTTATCAATCTAGTGAACTGACTTCATATTTACATCCTTCCTTAAATAAGGAAACAAAAACTGAACACTATATTTGCGATGTGAACTCACCAATCCTATGTATAACTAAAGTATAACATCATTACTTTGTTCCATTTTTCTTATTGTAAAGGATAACATTCTTGTGGCTTCATTTTGCTTGTGGGTTGTTGTGTTCTTCAATATGGATTCCTGGTGTGGACCTGCGATGCTGTCTTCAAGCTGTCCCAAGAAATCAATCCCACAAAATATTCTCAAAGGCAACAACCAAGAAATAAACAGCATTAAAATTAAATCATCTATTGCTGTTTAAAACCTTAGTTACACCTTATTAAATAATGTAATGTTTTAATGGAGTGCATAACTGCAATGTGAAAGGAGAAAAGGGAATTTGTTTCCACATAATTGAAGTCAATGGATGCTGGCTCAGAGTGGAATGGGCTGATGTCACTTATGGCAGTGCATTGAATATGTACTTTGTTTCCTGTCTTAATCTGCAATTGTGCTGATGTTGCTGTCAGATTCAGAGGGGTAACGATTGTGAGCACTGACAAGTCAAAGGGAATAGAGGGTAGACAATAAAGTGGAGTTGAGGCCATAAATTAGCCATGATCTGATCAAATGGTGAAGTGGGGTCGAAGGACTGAATGGCTTATACTTAAATGTGTGTGTTTATAAATCTCCCTGCAAAATCTGTCATTTGACCGTTATATCCAAAAGTGCACTCATTATAAATGTTTCCAGTCCCCTTTCCAAAATTTTAGACAACAAAATTTCGGTGCCCCCTATCTAATTTTAAATCCAATATAATATCTGTGGGAAAGCTGGCATTTCCATAGTCCCAGGATTTCAGGAGACACCAGACTTCAATCTTCCATCTGCACTTGTGTTTCAAACCTTCAGTTAAGCTGTTATTTATGGAATCTGTTCCACACATCCACAACTCTGGAAGATTATAAAATATCCATTGCTGTCAAATTGAAATTTACTTTTTGTGAATTACATTTGTATTCAGTACATGTTAAACAGTATTTCTTTCAAATATTCTCTGTTTTAATGCCACAGTAATGTCCTTTCTCAATGATGCATTTTGTTTCAAGTATTTCTTCTTTCAAACCATAAATGGTGAATCATCCAATTCGCTGTTCCTTAAATTATTGGTTCATCCCTGTGCTTATCGCCAGACTACATTTCTAAATGTTGGCAACCATTTGGTTAACAATGGAGTAATGTTGTAAGTTATATCTTATGATCTGTTATTTACAGGGCATCCAGTTGATAAAGCCATGTTTGGCCATTCCCTTTTATTATGAATACTTGTTTCTTTGTTATTCGCATATTGTCGTGCTTCCCATTCTCGCAAAAAATGAGCCTATCTTGAAATCTGCATACTTGACTGATCCATTTCATAGAAAAGCCTCTGTCCTCTTTCTGTTTTCTACATATTTTAGTTTATTCCTCCATCAAGCATGCTCATTATTCTCACCTGTTTTGCGTTTGAAATTATTTATCTTTTTCCTCTTTTCTCAGCTTGCCTCTTCCTAATGATCAAAGAACTGTGCATAATCACCATTTCTGTTGCTGTTGCAACTATATTAGAATCATGCTTTCCCAACAATGGGTGAGGAGACAAATCAAATGTGAAGGAAAACTGGAAAACATTTGAAACGTGCAATTAGTTAATGTACTACTGTAAAGAGAAGAAATTATTAGCATTTTAGTGTAATTTACAATTGGAAAATAAGATGTACAAAGATTTTAATGGAATTGGTAAGAAGCGAGAGTAAGAGAGCACTAGAAAAAGTACTGTTTTCAATTGGGGAGGAGTTGCAGATTGGTTTAACTTAGATAAAACTTTGAGATATGGAATTCAAGTTATAATGATGCAAAACTGAATTTACAAGTAGTGAGGACCAAAAGTCATACCCGTTGAAAAAATAAATGGTGGATATTTGAGTGGGGAAGAGAACGATGACTGCAGTAGTAGGTGTGGAATGAAAATTCAAGTGCTGCCAATTGGTGTCTATTCAACAAATTTCAGTAAGAGTACATTTAACATAAAACCTATCAAAGCACTTAATGGACATGTTACAACAGAAAGTTACTTTGTGCCACATATGGTGATAATAAGGCAGATGACTAAAAGTTTGGTAAGACTTTGGTTTAAATATGTGAAAGGAAAGAATAAAGCAGTAAAATAAGGAAATAATTCCAGAGTTCAGGCAGAGTTCAGAGTTCAGGCAAGTAAAGTCATGGCTGTCAGTGGGTGATGCAATGATCAACCAAATCCAAAGTTAGAGGAATGTAGATATCTTCAGTTGTAGAGCTGGAGATAGTTAATATTGCAGATGGGTGAGATTAATGAGAGATTTGGAAAAATTGGTAATTTTAGCATCAAAGTATTACCTCAGTGAAAGCTAGTGTAGGTTAGTGAGTACATGGGTGGAGTGATAGGTGTGCAGAATTTGGTGCAGGTGAAGGCATGGGCAGTGACGCTTGGATGACCTCAGGTTTGTGCAGGGTAAAATGTGGAAGTATGTTGGAATAATCAAGTCTAGAGATGATAAAGACATGGATGAGGGTTTGTTTGGGATCAGATAGTGGTAGAATTGAGCAAATATATAAAAATAGGCAGTCTGTAGTAATTGTGCAGAATTGTTTGTTTGCTCGTCTTGATCAGGTATAGTAAGGATCGTTGGTTATTAAAGTCATGTTTAGACTAGAAGATTTCAGGTTTGACTGCATAAAAATGGTCCAGTGAAACAACATGCTCATGATATGAGGAGAAATCATACCAAAATTTAAATTTTCTTGTGCTTTTTAAAATTTAGTAAAATCTTTGTGTAAAAAGTGTGTTAGGTTGAGAAAAAAGAAGAATTGTGGGGAAATATGTTGCTGTTTCTTCAGTATTATTGAGTCAAAATCTCCCTCAGCACTGTGGGTGCACCTGCAGCACATGGACTGCAGCATTTTCTGGAAGGCAGTTCACTAGCATCTTGAGGGCACCTAATGATGGAAAATAAATGCTGGCCAAGCCAGTGATGGCTATGTCCTTCAGTTTAAAAAAAAGGTTGTATGGTAAATCTGGTATCTCTGGCCCACTATTGTAAAGACTGACCTGCTTCCGGATGACTGCTCTTGGGCTAGATGTGCAATATTTGTCCATTAGTCAAATCATTTTAAAACTTAGCACTTTCTGATGCTTCATGTAAGGCTGTTGGTTTTGGAGGATAAAAATAACTGACAACACAGTCAACTTTATATCTAACATATTTTATGGATATTTTTAGTCAACTGTAGGATTTGAAATTGAACCTCTGAGCAGTCCCCATATGTAAGACATTTTAGTTGTCAGTCTACACTCAACAAATATTCAGTGACAGTCATAGAATTTAGAAGATCTGTATGTTCTGGTATGTGAAACACAGAATGGAGAACTGAAGTCTTTCTTTGTGGATTTTCTTTTTATACTGTAACAAAATATATGACAATACTAGAATTCAAAATCTTTAACTTCTTTAAGGGCATTCAAAAGCGTAAGTGAATGATGTAGAACCTGAAGGGGTAGGGTGGGGGGTTTGGTGAGTGAGTGTGTGTAGATGTATATAATTGACCACTTTTCATGTTACAGCATTATATTTGGAAATTCTGCACTTCATATTCATACCTCTGGATTTTTAGACTCTCACCAACCTTCTGTTTTACAGCGAAGGCAAAAGTCAAGTCGAACATTGAAAGAAGTTGGAAATGGGCAGTTTAAAAAAGGAGGTATGTTTTTTTGCAGCATATTTTAGCCTCAAGTGTATTGAGGTTAGACAACCATAATGGTCATTTAGCTCAAAATTAAGATTCAGAGAAATTAATAAATAGTTTTGTTCATTAATTGTTTGTCCATTTACTAATCTTGCCTGTTAATGTATTATATTGAGACTGAAAGTATTATTGAGAATAAAAGCCTATATTTCCCTGGTTTGTATCTCAGATAGAATACCATGTTTCCAAAAGTTTTTATCGCTCCTGCTCTGAAGTGCTTTCTTTGTCTCCATGTTCGCTCTTGATAGCAACATTTGCACCTCGGACTGAGAAGCATACAACGCGCAGCCATCCAATCCCTCTGCTCTAATCCCAACCTCACCATTAAGCCAGCGGATAAAGGGGGCGCAGTGGTAGTCTGGCGCACCGACCTCTACACCGCTGAAGCCAAACGCCAACTCGAGGACACCTCTTCCTACTGCCCCCTCGACCATGAGCCCACCCCCCATCACCAAACCATCATCTCCCAGACCATACAGAACCTCATCACCTCAGGAGATCTCCCACCCACAGCTTCCAACCTCATAGTCCGGGAACCCCGCACTGCTCGGTTCTACCTCCTTCCCAAGATCCACAAGCCTGACCACCCTGGCCGACCCATTGTCTCAGCATGCTCCTGCCCCACTGAACTCATCTCTACCTACCTCGACACTGTCCTATCCCCCCAGTCCAGGAACTCCCCACATGCGTTCGAGACACCACCCACGCCCTCCACCTCCTCCAAGACTTCCGTTTCCCCGGTCCCCAACGCCTCATCTTCACCATGGATATCCAATCCCTCTACACCTCCATCCGCCATGACCAAGGCCTCCAAGCCCTCCGTTTTTTCCTCTCCAGACGTCCCCAACAGTACCCTTCCACGGACACACTCATTCGTTTGGCCGAACTGGACCTCACCCTTAACAATTTCTCCTTTGAATCCTCCCACTTCCTCCTGACCAAAGGGGTAGCCATCGGCACACGTATGGGCCCCAGCTATGCCTGTCTCTTTGTTGGCTACGTAGAATAGTTGATCTTCCGTAATTACACTGGCACCACTCCCCATCTCTTCCTCCGCTACATTGATGACTGCATTGGCGCCACCTCGTGCTCCCGCGAGGAGGTTGAGCAATTCATCAACTTCACCAACACATTCCACCCTGACCTTAAATTTACCTGGACCATCTCTGACACCTCCCTCCCCTTCCTGGACCTCTCCATCTCCATTAGTGACAACCGACTTGACACTGACATGTTTTACAAACCCACCGACTCCCACAGCTACCTGGATTACACCTCTTCCCACCCTATCTCTTGCAAAAATGCCATCCCGTATTCCCAATTCCTCCGCCTCCACCGTATCTGCTCCCAGGAGGACCAGTTCCACCACAGAACACACCAGATGGCCTCCTTCTTTAGAGACCGCAATTTCCCTTCCCACGTGGTTAAAGATGCCCTCCAACGCATCTCGTCCACATCCCGCACCTCCGCCCTCAGACCCCACCCCTCCAACCGTAATGAGGACAGAACGCTCCTGGTGCTCACCTTGCACCCTACAAACCTCCGCATAAACCAAACCATCCGCTGACATTTCTGCCACCTCCAAAAAGACCCCACCACCAGGGATATATTTCCCTCCCCACCCCTTTCCGCCTTCCGCAAAGACCGTTCCCTCCGTGACTACCTGGTCAGGTCCACGCCCCCCTACGACCCACCCTCCCATCCTGGCACTTTCCCCTGCCACCGCAGGAACTGTAAAACCTGTGCCCACACCTCCTCCATCACCTCCATCCAAGGCCCTAAAGGAGCCTTCCACATCCATCAAAGTTTTACCTGCACATCCACTAATATCATTTATTGTATCCGTTGCTCCCGATGCGGTCTCCTCTACATTGGGGAGACTGGGCGCCTCCTAGCAGAGCGCTTTAGGGAACATCTCCGAGACACCCGCACCAATCAACCAAACCGCCCCAACATTTCAACTCCCCCCTCCCACTCTGCCGAGGACATGGAGGTCCTGGGCCTCCTTCGCCGCTGCTCCCTCACCACCAGACGCCTGGAGGAAGAATGCCTCATCTTCTGCATCGGAACACTTCAACCCCAGGGCATCAATGTGGACTTCAACAGCTTCCTCATTTCCCCTTCCCCCACCTCATCCTAGTTTCAGACTTCCAGCCCGCACTGTCCCCTTGACCTGTCCGGACTTGTCCGACCTGCCTAGCTCCTTTTCCACCTATCCACTCCACCCTCTCCTCCTGACCTATCACCTTCATCTCCTCCCCCACTCACCTATTGTACTCTATGCTACTTTCTCCCCACCCCCACCCTCCTCTAGCTTATCTCTCCATGCTTCAGGCTCTCTGCCTTTATTCTTGATGAAGGGCTTTTGCCCGAAATGTCGATTTTGCTGCTCGTCGGATGCTGCCTGAATTGCTGTGCTCTTCCAGCACCACTGATCCAGAATCTGGTTTCCAGCATCTGCAGTCATTGTTTTTACCACCATTTGGCCCTTCAGGCCTGCTCTGTCATTCAGTGAGTTAATGGCTAATCTGGTCATAGACTCAATGCCACATGCTGTTTGATCCTATATAACCTTTTGATTGCCTTATCTCTGTCAAAAATCAGCCTTAAATGCATTTAGTGACCCAGCCTCCACAACCTGGGGAAGAGAATTCCACATACTAAAAATTGAGAATTACTGTTATTCTCAAATTGCATTCCTAAGTTCTACTGTCTCTGGCAAGAGAAAATATCCTCTTGGTAGCCACCATTTAAAGTTTTTTTTTTCAGGATCTTGTATATTTCTTTACAATCACCTCTCATTCCCCTAACTCAATGCAATTATATCTTTTTTCAAATATAGAGACCAAAACTGGACAGATGATTTTTTACCATGGTTTTGAGCAGCTGCAGCATTATTCCATCACTTAGTCGTACCTATTGGGGTAGTGCACTAGAGTAGGCAGTCATTCGAAAGTTAAACATTTAATAAAAGTATGCAAAGTCCCAATTTACCTGTTGGATAAAACCAGCTTGACAGAAAATGTGGACCAGATTTCTATAATTAACAAAAACAGCTATTTATTGCAAATAACTGTGTTCCAGTCACAGGTAAACAACTATGAACTGTTGACATGTAATTCCACTTGTTAATACTTTAACCATAGAATCCCTACAATTTGGAAGTAGGCCATTAGGTCCATGGAGTCCATACTGACCCTCTGAAGAGTATCCCATCCAGACCCATCCTCCTGCCTATTCCTGTAACCCTCCATGTCCCATGGCTAATCTACCTAACCTAGACATCTCTGGGTACGATGGGCAATTTCCCATGGTCAGTTCACCTGATCTCCACATCTCTGGACCAGTGGAAGGAAACCAGAGCACCTGGAGGAAACCCGTGCAGACACGTGGAGAATGTGCAAATTCCACACAGGCAGGATCAAATTGAATCCGGGTTCCTAGCACTGTGAGGCAGCAGTGCTAACCCCTGAGCTGCCAAATCAATGTCTAAAGCCTCTTTGCACGCAGAGGTAAACACATAAACAAAAACATTGGTGTTGTGGGTGCATACAAAAGAATACTGAGGAAACAGTTCAAAAGCACCAATCCTCAGGATTTTATGTAGTGTTCCTTTAGTTTCTTAAGTTCGTGAAGTCTTTGTCTTTTTCCCTTTAGATTCTCACTTCTTTACATGATTTATAAAGACTGTAACATAACGGTTAAAATGAACAGCCTACAGCAACTGCTGGGAGAAAATAACTGTTTTTGTCAAGTTTTAGATATTTTACTGGAGGGAGAGATACAACACCATGTGCCTTTTCCACAGGCGAGAGGATGCTAGTATTGTTCGCACCCACAACCTGTTAAGCCACCCAGGAACCAATCAGATAATTGTTGTCAGGCCAATAGTCTTTGGTGTCCACAACTGGTTGCAGTTCCACAAACCAATCAGCAACATGTTTCTGGCAAAATGTGACTCTGTAGAATGTTATACACTCCCAAGAGTCAGGACTTGTACAAGCATCTCTCCCCCCGCCCCCCCCCCCCCCACCTCCCCCAAGCTTGAATAAAGCAGCAGTGTAAGCACTTATTTTTTAAAAGTACAATAATTCTTTCCTCTGTTCTTTATTGTAAAACAGTCTTTTCATAAGTCAGTCCACATTCAGAAAGAAAAAGATACAGTATTTACAATTTGTAGATTTTAAAACAGCACCTCATAAATGCTGCTAACATCTAGACTGCATTAAATTGTGTATAGGCACTAGTGACTTTCAGTTGAGTGTCAAGTTAAATATTTTTGCCATTGGCAAGAATTCTGCCTCTTTGGCAGTGTTCCATTCTATCTTTACATGATCCTCATCTACACCATCACTGGAAAGTCTCAACCACAGCATTATTTTCTCTGAATTCAATTACTCCGGTGCCTTTTTGCCTCTCTGATATTCCTTAAGTTGCAAATTATCATAGACCATTCATGTTCTTCATTCAGTCTTGACAACCTTATTTGGCTCTCTTTGTACTAGTAAGGGAAAGTTAGAATGACTGCTCTTGACATTAAGACAGGATTTGAATGCGACACCAAAAGGCCTAGTAAAATTCATCTCCATGCGAATTGCGGCAAACTCTATTGGTTGGAGTGTTAGCTTGCAAAAGGGAAAATGGTTGTGGTTGTTGAACATTGATCCTCAGCCCAAGCATGTCATTGTGCAGTTTCTCAGGATGATGCCCAAGACATGTCCATATTCAGCTGCACCATCAATAATCTCTCCTTCATTAGGTCAGAAGTGGGATGTTTGCTGATTCCATTTGCAAATCCTCACGTCTGTGACTGCACGTAGCAAGATCTGAACATCAGGCTTGGGCTTGTATATGCTAAGTAACATTTGTGCCATACAAATGCCACACAATGATAGCTTCCAATGAGAGAGCATCTAAACATCTCCCCTTGAGGTTTGATAGTATCACTGAAATTCCTACCAGCAGTAACCAGGGCAGTGACCATGGATCAGAAATTCAACTAGATCAGTCTATGAATACTGTGCCTGCACAAGTCTGGCTTGGGAATTCTTTGGCGAGTAAGTCATTTCCTGACTCTGCAAAACTATTAACCATGCGAAAGTCTGAAAAATATATTTCACTTGCCTAGGTTGGCGTAGCTACATCATACTACAGAAGTTCCAACCATCCAAATCAAGACAACCTATTTGATCTGCATTCATCACCTTAAATTTTTAGTTTGTCTATCTTGGGTCCATAGCGAAAGCAGTATATACTTCTACAAAGTGCACTTTAGCAATGCATCAAAGCTGCAGGATACTTGAAAATACCACATCCTATAAGTTTCTCTCCAGGCACATAGCATACTGATTTCGAAATCTGTAGGCACTTCTTCACTGTTGCTGTATGGGAGTTTTGGAGTTCACAGGAGCATGAACTTTGAGCAGGAGGGAGATCAACCAGAACAAGAGCTGTTGTTGAGACAGTCAATGATGGAAGCGTTCTTGAGAGAGTGGTACAAGGCCATATTGCAAAAATGAAGAATTATAATTCATCATGAAGTTTAGCAAAATTTGATAACCCATCACATCTTTAATGTCTGAAAAGTTATAAACAAATTATGGAATCCGTCTTGATTGCATTTGTTATTTGATGGGTTCTATATGACTCAGGTTTACCACGTTCATTCTGTGTTAAAATTATATTGGGGTATTTGTATTTAGAATGTGTTATTGTTCTGACTTTTAAAGTGTTGTTTGTTCAAAACATCTTATTTTCTTAGTAAGACTCCTGAATCTTAAATATCTTAAGTAATTTTGTCTAGTATCTAACAATATAGTAACGGGCTCATCTGGGATTTTAAAATAAATTTGGTGGTCTGCTTTGGGATCATGACATAATTTGCAGGGTTTCTCCATGAACAAAAAAAATTGATGCGACTAGAGGATTTCATCACAATATTGTAGTGCGCAGTAATTGGTATCCAAGTTTATAGCTTAGAACATGGTTAATTAAATATTAAACAATTCAAAAAATTGGAGTTTTGAAACTGCTCATTAATCACAATCTTATGGTGAAAATGTCTCCTGTATGGGTAATCAATTTTTGATTTTCTGCTGAAAGAGAGAGACTTCTCATCAGGATGGATGCAGGAATCCACAATTTCATGGGGGACAACTTGCACAGCATGACAAAAAAAAAGGATGATTGGATGGCAAGTTGATTCTGGGGTCAAGCCATTGTCATGGACAGTATACCCTCGGGAATAGATATCTGCTAGGCTTATGTTTGAAGAAGATACAATGCTTGGGTGCAGTCTTTCTGTTTGTAAAGAATTGGGCCTTACATATGAATATGTGTAGCTTCCAGTAAGCGTTAAATGACTGTGACTAATAATTGGAAATCTGATTAATCATTTTCATGAATTGCATCATGTTGCCAGGCATTCACTATTCCTGGTCAATGAAAAATTGATGCATGTTGGGTCCCTTCTGCAGATCCAACTTTTCTTTAAATTCTTTTACAACTTTAATGGAAAACAGCCATAAACTAATCTGATGTCTATGTTGTCTTTACTTCCAGAGTATTTAGAAGCTGAAAACTCTTATACAGAAGCTCTTGGTGTTTGTCCAGCATATTACCAGAAGGACAGATCTATCCTTTATTCCAATCGAGCTGCTGCAAGAATGAAACTGGTAAGTGCACACCTTTTGTTATGCCTTATAATGTTCTGCAGGTTAAATTTATTGACTTTCAGGCAAACATGTTATCTTTAAAGTTTGTGAGAAGCTTTTTGGATTAGATTACATTACATTGTGGAAACAGGCCCTTCGGCCCAACAAGTCCACACCAACCCGCTGAAGCACAATCCACCCATACCCCTACATTTACCCCTTACCTAACACTATGGGCAATTTAGCATGGCCAATTCACCTGACCTGCACATCTTTGCTCTGTGGGAGGAAACTGGAGCACCCAGAGGAAACCCACGCAGACACGGGGAGAACGTGCAAACTCCACACAGTCAGTCACCTGAGGCGGGAATTGAACCCGGGTCTCTGGCGCTGTGAGGCAACAGTGCTAACCACAATCAGCCGCAACCGGAAGCGGCAGATTCAAACCACTACAAATGCCGGAGGAAAGATCACAGAAGCGCTTCACAGGAGGCTCCCAAGCACTAAGGATGTCACCTAGACAGGTGACGAAACGTCTGCAACACAAATTCTAAGCGCGGAGAACAAAACATGTTATCTGTTTGAGGGAGCAGTGCTCTATTCATAGTAAATTGACTTGATTAACAGATTTCTTTTTTCTTCATTCATGGGATGTGGTGTCTATCCCATGAGGACAGCAGAATCAACCACCTTGCTGTGGGTCTGGAGTTATATATAGGCCAGACCAGGTAAGGACAGCAGATTTCCTTTCCTGAAGGACTTTAGTGAACCAGGTGGGGTTTTCCTGATAATTGGCAGTCATCTGATTTCCAGATATTATTGAATTCAAATTCCACCATCTATGCCATGGTGGGGTTCGAACTCAGAGCCCTAGAACATTACCTGGGTCTCTGGGTTAATAGTCAAGTAGATAATAATCTAGTGATATTACCACTGAGAGGGTGAGTTGAGTTTTGCTTCCCAGCATCAATAATAAGGGTAAACTATTGACAAGTAATGTTTGCAAATTGAGTGGAGTTAGGTGAAACCAAACATACTCAGATTTGCATAGAATAAATTTGCCATGAAGTATCTTTACAATTGGTGTTTTAACGTATGTCCTTGTCTTCTCTGACAGGCACCTAACTGTAGACTTGGCTGACTGCTTCATATAATATTAGAAATTCATTTCCTTGAAATACAAAATCTTAGTTGTTGATGTCTGTTCCACAATGATTTTAACGCAATTTTCCTCCAGGAAATCAGATGGTCTATGTTTGTGAACACAAGAATGAAAGATCTTGTTCACAAGCCTCTTGGCTGTAAGGACTGATAAGATACCAGCACATCCACCCAGTGACTTGTTCAAAAGTGTTTGTCAAATTGTTGTTCCTTCCTGATCTTTGTTTCATTTAATAAATATCCTGACCCTATTGTTTCAGCTACATTGCTGGTCCTTAAGTGGAAATATATGGGCAATTGTGAGATAAAATATTTTCATTTGGTCACACTGGTCTAGCAGTAAGATCATTAGCATTGCAGTTTATTTATTTTTTGCAAAGTAAATACTTAGGTACCAGAAAGTGTCTGCAAGTAAATTTAGTCATTGTCCTAACATTTGATGGACAAATTAGGCTTTCTTCGAAGGCATCAGGATAGGTATATGAATAGGAAGAGTTCAGAGAGATATGGGCCAAATGCTGGCAAATGGGATGAGATTAATTCAGGATATCTGGTCGGCATGGAGAAGTTGGACCGAAGGGTGTTTATGTGCTGTCCATCTCGATGACTCCAGTGAAGTGATGATTCAGGTCTGTGTGAAATTTAACTAGTTACAGTGTTCAACTCAGCTAACTCTATATTGAATTACAATTCCAATAACATCAACTACTTTCACTCCATGAATTGACTACTAGTTGTGATCCTAATGATAAATACTGACAATAATTTAACCAACAAATGATGTAGCTAATCATAATCCTGCTGTTGACATGGGAGAAGAATTGATCTTTTCACTAGATTTTAAGTCCATTCTTATAAATTTATCTGATCATCCTACTTCAAGGAGGACACAAGTGAAAATGGAACATTTGGTTTGCACATGTAATATAAAAATATTGGTGTTGTGCAGACTGGTCAACAATATTCACATTTATCTGGGAAATGGGCACAGGCCTGCTAAGAATGTAACGTGTCAATCCTTTGTAACAAAATGAGTTGGTTTTACTATTTTGGAAATGAAGAAAATGTGAAATTTTGTTTTTGTTTTAAAAATTCCTTATAATATCATTTTCTACTTCTATAGTAAATTTCTTGACTAATGAAAGATCAGCATATGACATACATATTGCAGGATATAAAATGCATCAAGTGGTGGAGCAGTTTTCCTGTTAACCAACTGAACTCAATCCTGCATTTTCCAAATTAAGTTTCAATTATTTTGTGCATTCTACAATTCAGATTTAGAAAGAAATTGAGGGAAAATTCTGCTTTGAAATTCACAGGTGTTGTCCAGTTGCAATTAACTTGCATTGAAGAGGTTGTTACAAAACATTTTTTAATTAAATCATTGTCCTTGTGAATTTTTTTCTCTAATACTCTTCTTATTTCAGGATAATAAGGAAGAAGCCATAACTGATTGCACCAAAGGTAAGTTTTATATTTAGTTATTTTCTGAAAGCAAATTGTTAGATGATATAAGATTACTATCTTGGATTTTAGAACCTTGTAAAAATATTCTTCCACTTGCATTTTTGTTCTTGTTTCCATGAAACTGAAGTATTTGAACTGCGGTTTATATTATTTTGATGGATATTCTTTTTTTTTTAATTTGTAGCTATTGAGTTAAATCCCAATTACATACGTGCAATACTGAGAAGGGCAGAGTTGTATGAGAAAACTGAAAAACTTGATGAAGCTCTGCAAGACTATAAAACTGTTATCGAAAAAGATCCATCAGTAGGACAAGCCAGGGAAGCCTGTATGGTAGGTATGATATAAGTAAATTCAAGTTGTACACAGTTGTTCATTGTATCTTAGAATAAAGTATAAAACATTGATTCATTTGTCAATTCAGAGTTGCTTCATATTGTATCACTGCATTTGGTATCAAGGAATACAGTATTCATTCTTTCATTTTTCAGCATTTGTATTCCAATAAGACAAGTAATTTATTTGTCTCCCTCTCCTTAAAATGGAAAATGAATGTTATAGGAGAGTGCTGCTTTTGCTTGTAGTTTTTAGAATATTAGAAGCTTGCCATGTGGAGGAAATTGGAGTTGAATCTCCATCCTTGCCCTTTGCTGCATGTCGTAGCACAGAACTAGTGACTATTGCCACCTTTGAAAATTCTTTGATTCATGACAAATCCAAAGACTGGCTAATCAGGTTCACGCTTGGATTTTGAGAGAGTTGCTTAGATTTAATGTAAGGAGTTAAACATTGACAGTTCATGTTTCAATAAAAGCCATTGCTCTATGTTAATTACATGTTTGTGCCATTCTACATTTGTTTTTGCTAAGTGCATACATCTGAAGTGTATTTGAGACTACTTGGACTTCTGTGATTGCTGATTTCAGGATTTTTGTTTAATCCTTATTATGTCTTCAGCATGCTAAATAATTGGCTGTTAATATGTTTAAGCTTCAATAGTTATATCTTGATGTTTTTGTTTCTTGCTTGAAAGAAAGCTGTGCATACATTTTGTACAATATTTTTGAGTTTAGTTCCTGAACACAGTAGCTTTTATGTATTGCTGAATATAATTTCTTCATTAATTTGGTGCACATGCGCAGTCGTTTTCATAACTACCATCATGTAGGTCGATCTCTAAATGACTCCCTGACTGTGACAAAGACCTTTGGGGCCCTATTATGTACATGGGTGAGGGAATATCAAAAACAAGGCAGGACTTGTACTATAATTAAGTGCTTGTGCGCTGAGGTGTGTGTAGGGGGAAAAGACATAGCAGTGAGATTTTGAAAGTTTGGGGTCAAAATTGAGGCTGCAGTTGGTAGAGGAGAGACCAGAAGCTGCTTTGCCAGGGGGCAGGAAGCATTATTCCTGGCCCACAAGGAGTACTAAATTTGTTGCTTATGGAACTGACAATGCTTGAGTCTCTTTCATTACTGAAAAATTTGCATAGCAGAGTTTAAGTAGTGGGGCTCCCAATTACGCTGTGGTAGTCTGAGTTGTATATATTAATAAAGCATTCGACATCTCTCTGGTTGACTTTCAGATACCATGGTATCTGTGTGTAACACCTTGGAATCACATTTCATGTATTCAGCAGTGAAATCCCACTATCACATGGGCTTTAATATAAAGGTTTAGTTTGTCAGTTATTATGAGGTTTACCTGTTTCAGTAAAGGTCTAAAGAAAATGTCTAAAACTATTTACAAATTGTGATGAACTCTTCAAAGTAATGATGAAATTGAACTGACAGCATTAGTATTTGATGTTGACGGTGAAGTTGTTTTGAATGCAATAATGAGGTTCATACTTGGATTTTGAGACAGTTGCTTAATTTTCCATTGGTCTTTGAATTTAAGTAGGATAACTTTGAGTGTACTCAAAATAAGGTAGGTGAGCTTGCAGGAAGAATAGTAGCTGGGACTTCGATGTTGTGATCATTTCGGAGACATGGATAAAGCAGGGTCAGGAATGGATGTTGCAGGTTCCAGGATTTAGATCTTGCATTCAGAACACGGAAGGTGGTAAAAGAGGGGGGGGGGGTTGTGGCCTTGAGACTATAACGGTGGCTGAAAGAACTTTTGATGAGGACTTGTCCACTGAGGTAGTATGGGCTGAGGTTAGAAACAGGAGAGGAGAGGTCACATTGCTGGGAGTTTTTTATAGGCCTCCGCAGAGTTCCGGGGATGTGGAGGAGAGTATCGGCAAAATGATTCGGTTGGGGGTGATCGTTATGAGGGACTTTAACTTTCCCAACATTGACTGGAAATACTATTACTGTAGTATGTAGGATGGATCAATGTTTGTCCAATGTGTGCAGGAGGGTTTCCTGACACAGTATATCAAAGGGCCAACAAGAGGGGAGGTCACAGTGGATCTGGTGGTTGGTAATGAACCAGGCCAAGTGTTTGATTTAGCGGTAGGTGAGCACTTTGGAGAGAGTGACCACAATTTAGTTACATTCAGTTTAGTGATGGAAGGGGATAGGCATTTACCACTGGGCAAGAGTTATGGATGAGGGAAGGGCAATTATAAGGCAAGACTTAGGATGCATAACATGGGGTAGCAAAATGCAGGGGATGGGGACAGTCGAAATGTGGAGCTGGTTTAAGGCACAGATATTGCATGTACCTTGATAAATATCTCCCTGTCAGGCAGGGAGGAAGTGATAATAGAAAGGGAACCGTGGTTTACTAAACAATTTGCATCTGTTAAGCGGAAGGAGGAGGCTTATGTGATGTTGAGACAAGATGGTTTAGATAAGGCAATGAAGAGTTACAGGTTGGCTAGTAAGGATTTAAAGAGAGAGTTAAGAAGAGCAAGGACAGGACATGAGCAGTCTTTAGCAAGTACAATAAAGGAGAGCCATAAAGCTTTCTAGAGGTATGTGAGGAATAAAAGGATGACTAGGGTAGGAATAGGGTCAATCAAAGACAGAAGTGTCTGGACACTGGAGATTGGAGAGGTGCTAAACGAATATTTTTCATCTGTTTTCACTCAGGAAATGGAAAATATTACATAGGAGAAGAATGAAATATGGGATATTAGACTAGAAAGGATCGAGGTTAGTAACGAGGAGGTATTATCAATTCTGGAAGGAGTGAGTCCCCTGGCCCAGATGGGATTTATCTGAGGATTCTCTGGGAAGCTAGGGAGGAGATGCTGGAGCCTTTGACCTTGATCTTTGGGTTGTTATTGTCTGCAGGTTTAGTACCAGAGGACTGGAGGATTGCAATTTTGTGCCCTTGTTCAAGAAGGGGAGAAGAGATGACCTAGGTAATTATAGACCAGGGAACCTTATGTCTGTTGTTGGAAAAGTTTTGGAAAGGATTATAAGAGAGAGGATTTATAACTATCTAGCAAGCAACAATTTGATTTCAGATAGTCAGCATGGTTTCGTCAAGGGCAGGTCGTGTCTCACAAACCTCATTGAGTTTTTTTGAGAAGGTGACCAAGCATGTGGATGAGGGTAGGGCAGTTGACGTGGTGTATGTGGACTTCAGTAAAGCCTTTGATAAGGTTCTACATAGTAGGCTTTTGGACAAAATGCAGAGGCATGAGATTGAAGGTGCTTTAGCAGTTTGGATTTGAAACTGGCTTTCTGTAAAAAGGCAGCAAGTGGTGATTGATGGAAAATATTCAGCTTGGAGTCTGGTTACTAGTGGTGTACCACAAGAATCTGTTTTGGGATCACTGCTGTTTGTCATTTTTATAAATGACTTGGACGCAGGCATAGGTGGATGGGTTAGTAAGTTTGCAGATGACACTAAAGTCAATGGAGTAGTAGACACTATGGAAGAATGTTGCATGGGGTCTTAGATAAACTGCAGAATTGTGCTGAGAGGTGGCAAATGGAGTTCAATGCAGATAAATGTGAAGTGATTCACTTGGGAAGAATAACAAGAAGGCAGAATACGTGGTCAATGGAAAGATTCTTGGTAATGTGGATGTGCAGAGGGATCTTGGAGTCCATGTACATAGATCCCTGAAAGTTACCACCCAGGTTGATAGTGCTGTTAAGAAGGCACACGGTGTTTGGTTTTATTGGCAGAGGGATTGAGTTGCAGAGTTGTAATGTCCTGCTGCAACTAAACAAAACCCTAGTGTGGCTGCACTTGGAATATTGTGTACAGTTCTGATCGCCCCATTACAGAAAGGATGTTGAAGTATTGGAAAAGGTGCAGAGGAGATTTACCAGGATGTTGTCTGGTCTGGAGGGAAGATCTTATGAGGAAAGGCTGAGGCGCTTGGGTCTGTTCTCATTGGAAAGAAGACGACTAAGAGGGGATTTGATAGAGACATCAGAGGATTAGATAGAGTAGGCAGTGAAAGTCTTTTTCCTCGGATGATGACATCAGCTTGTACGAGGGAGCATAGCTACAAATTAAGGAGTGATTGATTTAAGACAGATGTCTGAGGCAGGTTCTTTAGTCTGAGTGGTAAGGGTGTAAAATGCCCTGCCTGCCAGTGTGGTTAACTCAGCCACATTGGGGGCATTTAAACAATCCTTGGATAAGCACATGGATGATGATGGGACAGTGTCGGGGGATGGCCTTAGGTTAGTTCACAGGTCTGCACAACATCAAGGGTCTGTTCTGCGCTGTATTGTTCTATGTTCTAAGTGTCCACGTTAGGAGAAAGCCAATATGGTGCATTGAAAATTGTGCATTTTAATAGAAAAGAAGAAATTTGTTTTAAAATCCGAACAAGGTTTTGGTTAAATGATTGTAAAATCCTCATTCTGAAATTCCTTAATTTTTTTTTGCATTTTTTTGGTTCTTTCCTTATTGCTTTCACCTGTGATTTGAACTATTTCACTGATGTTATTCAAAGATTTTATAATTATAACATCTTTTATCTTTGTGTGTCAGAATGGATGTGTTATTTTGGTGTTACCTGCCAGATGTTTTTATTCTCAAGCTTCTCTTTATTTTATCACATCGTTTTTACCAAATGATGTAAGGAAGAAATTGTAACAGGCATATATATCTCCCTTCTACACGATGTTTTAATATATAATGTTTTAAAGTAAAAATGAAGGAACAAACCTGGTTTCTGGCTGACTTAATGATATTGTCCTTGTTACTATTGACAAACTCCATGGTATTGCCTGCTTTTTGTTTTGAATTTACAAGTCTGACCATTTGTACATTATATAGTAGCATTCTATCTAATTACAAAATACTTTGGAAATTGGATATCTGAAATAAATCTGTTGGAAACTTCCAAGCCCTGCAGAGAAAGTGTCAGGTTGATAACTCAATTCTGAACTCGTGATCCTAAAACATTGATACTCTTCTGCAGATGCTGCAAGGCCTGCTTAAATATTTCCAGCTTTTTCTGTTTTTATTTCAGAATTGCATGGAGTGCTTGAGAAACATATGCACATCTGTAGTTGGAACAAAGTATCATATTCTATATGAAAAAAGGCAGTGTGTGGTCTATAACTAAATCCATATGTATCCTAAGCAAGCCCTGAACAAACTTGTAGAAAAAGATTTTAAAACATTTATGGCATCCTGATATAAATGTTATTTCCAATAATAAAGTCAAATACTAACAAAAACCGAGGTCTTTCTAATAATATAAATAATATACAGGTTGTTAGCTATGACACACATTTTGCTAACACAATTGGCGAATTGAGGACACTATCTAAAGTGCAGACTTTTAAAGTATGTGTTGGCTGTAACGTGATTAGATCGCTGATACTTTACTTGCTGTTTCTAAAATGTTGTTTTTCTGGAACATAGGATTGCATAAGAACGCAACCATTGTGTTACAGAAGAACTACCTGTATCTACCAGCATTTCCATTTAAAAGTATATTTCACTTTTTGACTTAGAAGCGACTGACCTCTGTAGTTGCATGCTTTGGCCTCTGAGTGGCACCATGGTTTCATCACAAATTGTTTTGTGGAAAATATTTCTAATTGCAATTTTGTCCATGGAGAATGAAATTCTACATATCTCAATTAAGAATTTAACAAATCATGGAAAATTGTCTTTCATTACTTTAAATTTATTCAGTATATTGTCATATAAGCCTTTCAGTAAAGCTTTTCATTAGACTTGGAATTGTCAGTGATTCCTGTCATTATCGTGTGAAACTGTCATCACGTTCTGATCCTTGCACGTGCAAAGTTAAACCAAAATCCAGAAGTTGGCAGTCAGCAATTTTTTGTTCCTCCAGATGGTACATTGTTAAAGTTCCTGCAGATAGCAGGCAATCTTTCAGAAATCATTAAATCAATGAGCAGGGTTCCCTCTAAGCTGCATGCTGTGCAGCTACTCAGAGATTCCACATACACTGCACATGCCGACTCAAAGGCATTACTTCTGGAAACCACTTTGCGTATGGACCTTGGAGGTCTATATAGTGGAAAAATAATTGAGAGAACGAACTGATGAGAACTTACCATTTTGTATTGTACTGATATTAAATTCCTCATAATTTATTAAGAAAGCCAAACTTTAACTGACTTTATAATAGTAAGCTAATTTTTTGTCTGCATCAAACCAATTTCTCATCGATCTCCTCTTAACCTTCTCTTAAATTTATTCCCTTTGTTTGTTGACCCCTTTATTAATGGAAAATGCTTTCCTTTCCCCACCTATCTATGCTGCTCTGTCTTATACAGTACAGTCAGGTACCTGCTTAACCATTGCCACTTCAAGAAAACCTATCCAACTTTTTCTCATAGCTGCGACTCTCCTAGACAGCATCCTGGTAAAGCGTTTCTGCACCCTCTCATGCTGTCACATCTTTCCTGTAATGTGGTGACCAGAACTGCACACAGTTAGCTGGCCGAACCAATGTTTTGTACAGTTGCATGACCTCTCTCCTCTTGTATTCTGTGCCTCGGCTATTAAAGGCGAGTATCCCATCTACCACCTTAATCATTTTATCTCCTGCCCTGCTACCTTTAGAGATCTGTGGGTATGCACACCAATGTTCCTGTGATCTTTACTTTTCAGAGTCCTACAATTCATAGTGTAACTCTTGCTTTGTTAGCCCTTTTTAAGTGCATTACCTCACACTTTACCGAACTCCATTTGACAATTCTTTGATCAGCCAGTCTGTCAATCGCCTCCTGCAGTTTACAGCTATTGTCTTCACTGTTTACCACCCTTCCAATCTGTGTCATCCATGGACTTATTAATCACATCCCCACTTGTTCATTAATGTACACCACAAACAGCAAAGGTCCCAGCACCAATCCCTGTGGGTCAGTTATTGAGCTGGAATGTGCACCTGGAAAGTCTGCTTCAGAAATCATTGCAAATTTTGTTATTTAACTGTAAATAATCACAAATGAAAGTACCACGAAATGATGCAGAATGTAGGATTTTAAGGTAACGATCCAAATTACCTTTGCATATCGTATTCCAATTAATCCTTTCTCTCTAGCCCATTTTACCAGAAGGCTGAATGCATTTGTTCTTGCCTCCCAAACTGCAATGCTGCAGGAGGTTATCTTATATTCTATAAGTACTTCGAGGATTGTATACTGCACATCACATTATGTTTGATATTTATCTATGAACTGATTATGCAGCTAGTGCAATTTGACTGCCCCTTCAGCTATTTTCCATAAAGCCAGCCAGATTAAAAATCCTGATAGATTACTTCAGCTTCTGAAATTCAAACTGGCAATCACTTCTAAATTGAATTAGTTTTAGACATGTCGATACAATTTAACGTCAAACATAATCCTTTCCTTCAAATCTCCTATTGTACTCTTGACTCATCATCCGCATCCACCCATTCCAAGTCCTGCTCTGCAAATAATAGATACAAATCTGCTTTTGTTTTCGTTTTAATCCATTCCTAGAATGTGGATGTTGCTGGCTAGGCCAGTATTTATTGCCCATCTCTTGAAAAGGTGGTGAACGTCTTGAGCAGCTGCAGTCCATGTGTTGTAAGTAAACCCACAGTTCCATTAAGGAGGGGATTCAAGGATTTTGACCCAATGACACCGAAGCAATGGCATTTGTTTCCAAGTTAGGATAGAGTGTGGCTTGGAAGGGAACGTACTTGGTGGTGTTCCTAGGTATTTGCTTCCTTTGTCCTACTAACTGGTAAAGAGTCTGGAAGGGGCAGTCAAAGGAGTTTTGGTGAATTTCTCCAGTGAATCTTGTAGATGGTACACATTGCAGTTACTGAGCATCACTGGACGGAGTAGATGTTTATGGATATGCTGTTAATCAAGCAGGCTGCTTTCTCATGGATGGTGTCAAGCTTCTTGAATATTGTTGTTCTGGTGCAGTTCTGCTGTGGTGAGGGTCATTGTGTTCAGAGGTAACTCTGCAGATAATTGCTTTTGCTCCCTTTCCCTTATTTCCTGAATGGGATGTCTGCCTTACAACCCAAGATCACCAGCAGCTCTCCAATATGTAATGACAGTTCTCAATATTATCTTTTGATGTTGTATGTTGATATGTTACTTAATTCATGTAGAGGCTCATAACTGTGCTCAGTTGGACTTTCCTTCCATAAGTATTATGAGCAGTTTGTTGCATGCAGGAAGTATAGTATGCTATTGTTTTCATTTCCATTAGGAATGCACACACTTATATTTTGTAGCTTAGGTCCATATTGTGATGATGCTAGTGGCTTCTTAGATGGGATCTGTTAAGTTTGGGTAGACTAGGTATTTGGCGCTTTGTGGAAATGCTGCATGCTGCCTCCTTCAGCTGTTCAAGGCAAGCATAAACTTTTACTTGGCTCTTGATATTTCATAGTAACTTTTTTCAAATGTTAATCCACGTTATATAGTATACTATATAGTGAATTAAAAGATTGCCTGAGCAGCGGGTCGGGGGGAGACTCTTCTACACCAATTGAGTGCTCTAGAACCAGCTTGATTGAAATTATTTCTTGCAGGCTTGTTAAGAGTCTGGCACTGAATTAAAATTTCTATTACCCTTTTACTCTTAGTGAATTTAACAATTGTAACAAGGGAAAAAGTACTTTTTAATAATATGCAGCTACGGTTAATTTTGCTTCTATTCAGTTAGATGTTAGGTTGAACTTCGTGAAAGATTGTACACTAATATTTTTACACTTATTGTTTGTAACTTATGTGAACAGAATAAACTTCTAGTAGAACTTTATAAACCAATGAAGATTTTCCACTTGTTTCTTTCTAAGACTGCCATTAGTTTAAGCTGCAAATACACCCTTTTTGAACATTGTAAATGAGATGTTATTGTTTCAATTGTGTAGAATATTTTGTCCTATGAATGACAGCATCAGATTGCAAGCTTTTTTACAAAATAAATAAACTATCAGTAATTTTAGTAAGTCACTGTGGTGCAGTGTATCTCACAGCTGTGTTTAAAACAATCATAATTTCTCAAATTCTAGTTTAATGCACAAGCTTCCCCTAAATGTCATTTACTTTTGGTTACATTCTTTCCTTTGCAGAGTTTTTTTTAAATTCAGGTTGAGTTCAGTTTTACAATCAACAGTTTGCTGCATCTCATGGCCTTAATTCACCTGTGTCACCACAGGTACAGGAGGAGGCCGTCCAGATTGTTCCAGACTTGCAAGTGGTGGTGCTTCAATGTGTCTTTTATCCTAGTCCTTCTGATTTTTAGAGGTCATGGGTTTGGAAGGTGCTGTTGAAGGAGTGTTGGTGAATTTCTGCAGTGCACCTTGTAGATAGTACTACTACCATTGTGCCTTGATAGTGAATGGAGTGAATCTTGAAGGTGATGTTGGGGTGCCAGTCAAGTGTGTTGATTTGGCCTGGATTGTGTTAATTTTTTTGAGGGTTGTTGGATTTGTACTCATTCAGGCAAGTGGAGAGTCTCCCATCATACCGCTGACTTGTGCTTTGTTGGTAGTGGACAGGCACTGGAGCGATGGGAGGTAAGTTATTCCTTGCAGAATTCTTTGCTTTAGAGCTGCTGTATTTATATGGCTGATCTGGTTCTTTTTCTAGTCGATAGTAACTCCAGAATGTTGACAGTGGAACATTCAGCAAGGATAAAGCCACTGAATATCAAGGGGTGATGGTTAAATTCTCTCTTGTTAGGGATGGTCATTGTCTGGCACTTAGATGGCGTGAATCTTACTTGGTACTTACAGTCCAAGCAAGAATATTATTCATGATCATGCTGCATATGGACACTGATGCTTCGCTAGCTCAGAGGAGGGGATAGACTTAGCTGGGGTGGAGCGAATTGGGTGGGGTTGAGGTCTACAGGTGATAATCAGTGATTTTTAATTGAAGTCCCCCATCCGGAGTACATTATGATTGCTTGCTGCCCTCAATGTTTGCTCCAAATGATGGAGGAGTACTGATTTTTCAGCCAAGTGAGGTGCATTAGTTGGTAAGCAGAAAATTTCAATTCCCATGGTTGACATTAAGGACAAAAGGGTAACCATGGAGAGGATAGGGCCCCTCAAAGATCAGCAAGACGGCCTTTGTGTGGAGCTGCAGAAAATGGGGGAGATACTAAACAAGTATTTTGCAACAATATTTACTGTGGAAAAGGACATGGAAGATATAGAATGTAGGGAAATAGATGGTGACATCTTGAAAAATGTCCATATTACAGAGGAGGAAGTGCTGGATGTCTTGAAATGCATAAAGGTGGATAAATCCCCAGGACCTGATCAGGTGTGTACCCTAGACCTCTGTGGGGAGCTAGAGAAGTGATTGCTGGCCTTTTGCTGAGATATTTGTATCGTCGATAGTCACAGGTGAGGTGTTGGAAGACTGGAGGTTGGCTAACGTGGTGGCCACTGTTTAAGAAAGGTGGTAAGGACAAGCCAGGGAACTATAGACCAGTGAGCTTGAAGTCGGTGGTGGGCAAATTGTTGGAGGGAATCCTGAGGGACAGGGTGTACATGTATTTGGAAAGGCAAGGACTGATTAGGGGTAGTCAACATGGCTTTGTGCGTGGGAAATCATGTCTCACAAACTTGATTGAAATTTTTGAAGAAGTAACAAAGAGAATTGATTAGGGCAGAGTGGTAGATGTGATCTATGTGAACTTCAGTAAGGTGTTTAACGAGGTTCCCCATAGGAGATTGGTTAGCAAGATTAGATCTCACGGAATACAGGCAGAACTAGCCATTTGGATACAGAACTGGGTCAAATGTAGAAGACAGAGGGTGGAGGGTTGTTTTTCAGACTAGAGGCCTATGACCAGTGGAGTGCCAGAAGGATCGGTGCTGGGTCCATTACTTTTCATCATTAATATAAATGATTTTGATGTGAGCGTAAGAGGTACAATTTGCAGATTACACCAAAATTGGAGGTGCAGTGGATACCAAAGAAGGTTACCTCAGATTATAACGGGATCTTGACCAGATAGGCCAATGGGCTGAGAAGTGGCAGATGGAGTTTAATTTAGATAAATGCGAGGTGCTGCATTTTGGGAAAGTAAACCTTAGCAGGACTTTTACATTTAATAGTAAGGTCCTAGGGAGTGTTGCTGAATGAGACCTTGGAGTGCAGGTTCATAGCTCCTTGAAAGTAGAGTTGCAGGTAGATAGGGTAGTGAAGGTTGGATTTGGTATTTTTTTAGATTACTTAGTGTGGAAACAGGCCCTTTTGCCCAGCAAGTCCACACCGACCCACCGAAGCGCAACCCACCCAAACCCATTTCCCTACATTTACCCCTTCACCTAACACTACAGGCAATTTAGCATGGCCAATTCACCTAACCTGCACATTTTTGGATTGTGGGAGGAAACCGGAGCATCATTCCTGAAGAAGGGCTTATGCCCGAAACGTCGATTCTCCTGTTCCTTGGATGCTGCCTGACCTGCGCTTTTCCAGCAACACATTTACAGCATTTATCGTAAAGTACAATTTAATGAGAATGACCATGTGCAACTGTTGCTTGATTGTCTGTGAGACTGCTCTCGCAATTTTGACACAAGTCTCAAACGTTTAACAAGACGACTTCACAGCGTCAACAGGGCGATTTTTACTGTTATTGATTTTGATGCCCAGGCCATGTCTTGTTGACTGTCCGGTTTCATTTCTTTCTTTAGACTTCATATCAGTTTTGATAAAGCTGAGTCGTTTGCTGGGTTTTTAGTGCAGTTGAATGCTAAACACATTGCTGTGGGTCTGGAATTGAATATAGGAGTTCAAGGTAAAAATAACAGATCTCCTTCCCTGAAGGACATTAGTAAATCACTAAATGCTGAATATGCAATGCCATATGTTAGCACATTGGATTATAGTGGGAGATACTTTAAGCCAAATTATGTTGTCTCTTGTCCAGAGTGCAAGTTCTGTATATATCAGGGGTCTTCAAATGGGCTTCTGCAGGAATATTTCAAGGGAGCATCCACAAATTAACCAGAGAATAAATCAACATATGAAATTTGCCTATGTCTTTATGAATTTTTAACTTCATGCTTGACCCCCATGGCCATTTGATTCATACAGAGTCCAGTAACTGAAATTTGCTTCTGATGTAAAGGCATGAATACTCAGTTGCAGCGTTTCATTGCACCTTATGCCCGAGCCTTGATATGGTAGTAATTGTCCTCACCTAGACCTTACTGTCGTGATACCTTATGCCACTGAAGCCTTGAAACAGTAGGTGGGCAGACACTAAGGTGAATCACTGGCCCGAGCAAATTATCCCCCTACTTCTCTGAGTAATCACTAATCCAGGATGAACCGTAACAGAAACAGGTAGCTGGAAAAGCTCAGCAGGTCTGGCAGAATTTGTGAAGAGAAATCAAAATTCACGTTTTTGGGTCCAGTGACCCTTCCTCAGAACTGATGGTTGCTAGGGAAATGTCGGTTTACATGCAGAAGATAGGGTGGGGTGAGGGGGTAGGAAGTAAATGATAGGTGGGAACAGAGCCCGAAGAGAGAGAAGAGCAATTGGACAGACAAAGGATTCGATAACAATCTGGCTAGGAGGGTGAATAGCTGTTCTTCCAGCTTGCACTCAGCTTTGCTGGAGCACTGCAGCAAGCCTGACAGATGTTGGCCGCGGGAACAGGATGGTGTGGTAACTTGGCAGGCAACTGGAAGTTTGCGGTCTTTTCTGTGAACAGAACGTAAGTATTCTCCAAAATGGTCACCCAGTGTACTCTTTGTTTCCACAATGTAGAGGAGACTATTGTAATTGTGAGCAGCGAATGCAGTAGACTAGATTGTGAAAAGTGCTGGTAAACTGCTTCATCTGGAAGGTATGTTTGGGTCCTTGGATACTGAGGGGGAAGGAGGTAAATAGGTAGGTGTTACACCTTTGGTAGATGTAGGGGAAGGTGCTTTGGGGGGGTGGGGTGAGGTGTTGGGACTGAAGGAAGAGTGGAAGAGGGAACGGTCCGTTAACAGTGGCATGGATGTGTGTTCGTTGAACATATCTCCACATCTTAACAGAATTGTTGATTTAGCAACAAACTTCCCATTAGCTAAGTAAAATAAAAGTAGTAATAAAGATATTTAATTATTTCAGTAATTTTTATATCAGAAAAAATGTGCATACTATGTAACATAGGATAGTTACTTGGGACAGGTAAAAGAGCTGAACATTCTGGATGACTCAATAACATCAACTGTGTGTGTCATTATTCCCCCACAATAATTGTCAGCTTTTATTGTATGTTTTATCAAATGAAAATCTTGAGCACCCTTTTGTTTAACTCTTTGACCAGTATCGGTGTCTTTCAGCCAAAGTAAATATAATAATTTAAAGAGTTATCATCTCCAATGGTAGTTTGGTGTATCAAATTAAAATAATCAAAAGGACACATTTTTAGCAAACCTATTTCTTCCTGAATATACTTTCATTTATATCGCACCTCGGTAATGCAGAAAAGAATGTTTCACAAATGGTCTCTGACTAGTACTTTTCGCCTAAATTCATGTTTGCTGTATACAACTAATTCATATACAGTTATGATCCTTTTAAGATTTCTGTGCACATGTGCATCTTAAAGGGAAATTTGGTTGAGCACAGTCTGTTCGTTGCTATACAGGATATGTTCTGGTTTGTTGCACTATCGCATAGTTCAGAGGAAACATTGCTGAGCAGGAAAGAGAATTTGTTGGCCTTCTCAAAACTTGTTAGGGTTTGTAGGTCTCGATTTAGAATTTCAAGAGTAGTGCTAAGGTGTGTGGAAGTCCTGCCAACAATGACTTGGCAAAACAAGGCTAAGTGCACAAGGTCAGCATTCAAAGTGTGTCACATTTTGGGAAAGAACACAGGGTTCCAAGAGAGTTCAGAGATATGGTGACACAGTCATGCAAAGCTTTGCAAATGAAAAGGATTTTATGTGTGCTGTCTTGAGAGAATGGTATGGCTTAATTTGGATGTGAATGAGATCTTGCAGCCTCCCATGAGACTTTACAGTTTAGCCAAGATGATATTTGAAAGGGTGGATAAAGATTGGTACTACAGTAATCAAATCTGGAGGTCACTAAATTGTAGGAGAGTGTTTTGGTAGTCTGGAATCGAGTTAAGGAGTGTAGTGTAAGTTAGTTTATTAACAATGACTTGCATGTGTTTAAAGTCAAGTTGAGATTATGTGGCTGGAGAGAGTGATGAAATCAATGTGATCAGATTAGGCTTTATGATTCTGTCCTAAAATATCAGTGTAATCTTAGAAACATGCTAAATTGGAGCAGGAATAAGCCATTCAGTCATTTGAACTGGTCTGCTATTAATCTGTTCAACTGCAAAATAAAAATGCTAATTCAAGCTAATGTACAAGGCAATCTGACAACAGCAAGCCTGTCAAAAGATTGGAATGTCATACCATTGCCCCCCTCCTCAGTCAAAGCAAAACACTCAGAGAAACAGTATAGTTTACCTCCTTCATCTTTATTCTGTGTACTGCAGGAAGAGAGAGCAATGGCCCATGTGCACAGAGACATAGAACATAGAACATAGAACAATACAGCACAGAACAGGCCCTTCGGCCCACGATGTTGTGCCGAACTTCTAACCTAGATTAAGTACCCATCCATGTACCTATCCAAATGCCGCTTAAAGGTCGCCAATGATTCCGACTCTACCACTCCCACGGGCAGCGCATTCCATGCCCCCACCACTCTCTGGGTAAAGAACCCACCCCTGACATCTCCCCTATACCTTCCACCCTTCACCTTAAATTTATGTCCCCTTGTAACACTCTGTTGTACCCGGGGAAAAAGTTTCTGACTGTCTACTCTATCTATTCCTCTGATCATCTTATAAACCTCTATCAAGTCACCCCTCATCCTTCGCCGTTCCAACGAGAAAAGGCCGAGAACTCTCAACCTATCCTCGTACGACATCCTCTCCATTCCAGGCAACATCCTGGTAAATCTTCTCTGCACCCTCTCCAAAGCTTCCACATCTTTCCTAAAGTGAGGCGACCAGAACTGCACACAGTACTCCAACTGTGGCCTAACCAAAGTCCTGTACAGCTGCAACATCACTTCACGACTCTTGAATTCAATCCCTCTGCTAATGAACGATAATACTCCATAGGCCTTCTTACAAACTCTATCCACCTGAGTGGCAACCTTCAAAGATCTATGTACATAGACCCCAAGATCCCTCTGTTCCTCCACCTGACTAAGAACCCTTCCATTAACCCTGTATTCCGCATTCTTATTTGTTCTTCCAAAATGGACAACCTCACACTTGGCAGGGTTGAACTCCATCTGCCACTCCGCAGCCCAGCTCTGCATCATATCTAAGTCCCTCTGCAGCCGACAACAGCCCTCCTCACTGTCCACAACTCCACCTATCTTCGTATCATCTGCAAATTTACTGACCCACCCTTCGACTCCCTCATCTAAGTCATTAATAAAAATTACAAACAGCAGAGGACCCAGAACTGATCCCTGCGGAACTCCACTTGTAACCTCAGTCTTCTCTGGAACAGCAGTTTCTCAATGAACTATACAGTCAGTTTACAGGGAGGCGCATCCAGATAAGGCAACATGTAATTGGGTGACCGTTACAATCAGCAAGTGTCAATAGCAAGACCAAGTCCTTTACTGTGATAGAATGAATGTCGTTAACCTTGTTAACTGGATTCATACAATGGATACTTTTCCCCTTGTTAGCTGACCTTGCATACTGAATGCTACCAATATTGTTAAATGGCTGTACATGACTGCTTTTCCACCTTGTTAACCCATTACCCTCGCCTCCAGCACCCCATTGTTAACTGCAAGTTCTTATCTGATCTGAGGCATGCTCAGCTGAACCTCTTGTTTCACAAAACTCAGAATTTAACTGTTTCCCTGCCTGCTTATAACCTATACACATTCTCAGGAAGAAGCAATATATTATCAACATGTATGTGCAAGGTGAAGCTGTATCTGCAAATGGTATCACTGAAGGGTAACATTGTAGCTAAAGAGGCAAATAAATCATTTGAGGAAATCTGGCAATGACTGATGTCATGGTGGGTGGGGGCACTGAGATTTGGCTGAGCAGCAGTTGAAGAGGATATTCTGGCAGTATTCAGCTCAATAGAACGAGAACTGTGTCTGGGGAGGGTGCCGGATGAGCGTGTCGGGGGAGGGTGCCGGATGAGCTGTGTCGAATGTTGTACAAGTGGTCAAAGTGGGGTAAAGATTCACAGTTACCAAGAACGTCATTCTTGCTGGCTGCTTCTAAAAGATAAGGAATTTCTTCACCCAGATAATGAACCTGTGGAATTCGCTACCACACAAGGCAGTCAAAGCCAAAACATTGTACAATTTGAAGAAAGAGCTGGATGTTGCACTTGGCGCTAAAGGAATCGAAGGGTATGGGTGGGGGGAGACTTGAAAGTCTGAATGGCGTGCTTCTGTTGCTATGTTTCTAAAAAAAATACTGAACTGGACAGGGAGATTCAAACAAAGATTTCCAAGAGTTAGCACTGGGTTGGGAGAGTGTAGTATAAGGACTGTTTGAGGAAAAATGGGGATTAAAAAAATTTCAATTTTGTTGGAGAGGATGGATAGTTTAAGGTTAACTTGATTTGAAGCTGTGTTATAACTGTTTCTAAAGATAGGTGGATGGTGCTTGAGGCAAGGAAGCCTTCAAATCAGAAGCGTAATATGTTGTTTAGAACATTGGAACAGAAATAGTCTGTTAAGCCCACTGATCCTGCTCTGCCATTCAATTATATAATGCTTGAACGTCTGCTTCAGTGCCACTTTCCCACGTTATATAGTATCCATGTCTTCCAGTATTATTGGTCTACATTACCCTATGAATTTGTGTCATGAACATGCTCTGATCGAAATTTTACAGCTCTTTGGACTAGAATTCCAAAGATTGAATGTGATAAATTGATGCTTGGGTAATAGTGATCGGATTGGTCTTGATCAGCATGGATTTGCACATGGGAATGTCTGATACACTTGAAGTTTTTTGATAATGTTACTAACAAAATTGATCAGGGGTGTCAAGAGATGTGTATTAGTTGGATTTTTAAAAGGATTTGGACAAGGTTCCCCACTGGAGGTTGGTTAGCACAGTTAATGCACAAGGGATAAAAGGCAATGAACTAAGGTTCACACAATGGTGGTGGGGGGGGGGGGCGGGGAAGTAGGAATAAATGGATAATTCTTATGTTGGCAGGCTGTGACTTGTAGGATACTGCAAGGATCAGTATTTGGAGCTCCGCTGTTTACAATATATATCAATAATTTGGTTATCGGGACCAAATGTAGCATTTTGAAATTTGCAGATGATACAAAGTAAGGTAGAAATGTGTAACGTGAGAAACATGTAATGCAGCTTCAGGAGGATTTGTGTAGGCTGAATGGGTGGGCACAAATGTGGTAGATGGAATATAATGTAGAAAGATGTGAAGTTATCCATTTTAGTAGGAGAAACTTGTGCAGAGTATTTCTTAAATGTTAATATAGATTGGAAAGTGTGAATGTATAGAGTGACCTAGTTCATGATAAATCACTGAAAGCTAACATGCAGGTTCAGCAAGATGTTGAGAAGACTTATGAAAGGGTTATGCACTGACACAGTGGTTAGCACTGCTGCTGGGAACCTACTTTCATTTACAGCCTTGGGCAACTGTGTGTGAGGAGTTTACATTCTCTCCATGTCTGAGTGGGTTAACTTGAGATGCTCCGGTTTCCTCCCACAATCTAAAGATGTGCGGCTTAAGTGGATTGACCATGCTAAAATAAAACTATCCAGTACTGTCCAGGGATATGCAGATTAGGTAGGTTAGCAATGGGGGTGTACGTGGGTAGGATGCTGTTTGGAGGATCAGTGCAGACTCGATAGGCCAGATGGTCTCTTTCTGCACCATACGAATTCTATGATTCTTTATGATGAGGTTTTGAGTACTGAAATAGTGAAATCTTGCTGCACTTGCTTAGAACATTGATCAGACCATACCGGGGATATTGTGTGCAGTTTTGGTCTCCTTAAATCAGTAAAGATAATATAACCATGGAGTGAGTACAATGAAGGCTCAGCAAATCTGTTCCAGGACGGCAGGACTGTGCTATTGGTAAGGAGGCCTGTATTCTATAGAGTTTCAAGGAATGAGAGGTGATCTAATTGAAACCTGCAACATCCTTAAAGGGATAGACCAGGTGAATGCAGGTAAAATGTATTCCCTAGGTGGAAATTCAAGGATAAGGCATAATTTAAAAATAAGGGAATGGCATTTAGGATTGAGATGAGAAAGTTTTGTTTTGAACTTGGAGCATTGTGAATCTTTGAAAATTTCTATCCCAAAGGGCTGTGGAAAGTCAGGCTTTGAGTATGTTGAAAGTAGAGACAGATTTTGGATTACCATAGAATAAACTGTTAGGGGGATCGTATGAATAAAAAGCATAGTGTTCGATGTTATTAACTGGTGGAGCATTCTCAATGGGTTCAGTGGCCTACTCCTGTTCCTATGTTCCTAGGTTCACTGCCCTCTGAAGAAATTACTCATCGCAGTCTTAAATGGCCTGCTGTTTATCTTGAGATTATGTCTCCTGCTTTTAGACGCACGAGCCAAGGAAAACATTTGATCTGCATTCAATCTGTTATATACTATAAGAGTTTGAAGTTTCAATGAGATCAGTTATCCTTCTTTGAAACACTACAGCATACCAACCCAGTTTCTTCATTCAGACCTCATAAGACAATCCTGTCATCCCAGGGTCTAATCTCGTGAACCTCTGTTGAACTCCCACTTTAACAAGTATATCCTTCTTCCAAAATGGAAACTGAAACTAGGCAATGAGAGACTTATAAATGTCGATGTGCAGAAGGATTTGCAGGTTCTTGCACTTTATAAATATTCATTCACAGGATGTGGCGTCATTGGCCGGGCCAGCATGTATTGTTCATTTCCAGTCACTCTTAAGACTGGGTAGTGAGCTGTGGTCAATTTGCTGTAGGCTAGATCCACAATGACACATGAAATTTAAAGTTCACATGCAAAAACAGCAAACGGTTTGATGAAAGGCAAATTGTCCATTAGACTTTATTGTGAGGTTAAAAAATATTGCTGCAATTGTAAAGAACTTTGGTATGACAGCATCTAGAGTACTGCTATGATTTTGCTATCTATCTGAAGAAGGATATATTTGTCTGAGTGGTTCAGCAAATATACTTTGTATTGATTTTTGTTCCTATCCCTGAGCTCTCGTCATTTTCTAGTGCTTTTATCTCTCTAGTTCAGCTTGCCTTGTGCAATCCATCTCCTAGTTCTGAAGCTTATTCAACTAAAACACTGACTACATAAGTTTCTTTCCCGTCCTCAGTGCTGCCTGATACAGTCAATGGTTTGTTCTCAATACTGTCCATATCTCTTTACAATCTGCCATCAGCCAACTCCGAAAATGTTGTCTTGGCTCCCTTCTGTTTTTGCAAACTACCATCTTATCGTCTCCCACTTCATTTTTTCCCTTCAAAGTCGTTTAATGTGTATCACCTCCAAATTGATGTCCATCTTTCCAATCAGATTTTGGGTTTCTGCCATGGGATTCAAACTGGCCTTACCAATGAGAGAATGGTGACCTATGTTACTGTGAAAAGCATTCTTGTCGTTTGCTTGTCCACTTGCCTACAGGATTTGATACAGTTGACCATGGCATCCTTTGCTTTGTCACCGTCATCCAACTGAATTAGGCCATGCACATCTGGTTCCGTTTTACCATCTTTATTTAACCTCTGCCACAGACAGAGCTTGAATGTTTTCTAGACACAGATATAGTTAAAGAAATCAAAAGGTTTGAGAAGAAAGCAGGAACAGGGTACTGATTTGGATGATCAGCTATGATCATATTAGATGGCAGAGCAGGAATGAAGGACTAAATAGCTTCTATTTTCTGTTTCCGTGACTGCAATGGTTTAAGGAGGCAACTTCATCACAACTTTCTGAAGGGCAATGAGGAAGAGCAGTAAACCCAGCCAGTGATACACACTTCCCATGTCTCTGTGCAAAAAGTTAAGCTGTTGTTATTCCCTCAAGTTTGTCTTCTGTGAAAATCCGATGTTGTCTTTCTGGGAAGATGTTGGTCGGTGTTATGTACAACACCACGATTGCATGACCAGTTGTTTTCCAGTCCTATAGCATCTGACAAGGATGTCAATTTTAATTGGGACTTACTTTGCATCATCAAAATAACACATGTAACGTTAAAAGCCTGTTGTCTTTTGGTTGCGATACAAAACCAGTTATGACTGATTTTCTATTTGATGGGAACAGTTTGATGGTGTGACATGCAAATGTCAATATTCCCTGTGTATTATCCAAAGATGCAGTCTGTGGCATCTTGTTGCCTTACTGCTCTGTTCCATTTACTCAGCTGAATGCTTTGGATAATGGCCTTCAGACTGAGAATGTTTTGCAGCTGTTTACAATTATCAATTGTAGCTAGCAGTCATTCACAAAAACTGGTAGTTATGATTTTGATTTGATTTATTGTTATCACGTGTATCATGATGCAGTGAAAATTAGTGCTTTGCTTTTTAAACAGGCATCAGGGTAGTAGAACAGAATGTAGAATGCAGTATTACAGCTGCAGAGTAAGAGAGATCAGAATTAACATTTGGGAGGTCTGTTCAGAAGTCTGATAACTGTGAGGAAGAAGCTGTTCTTGAATTTGTTCGTACATGTATTCACACTTCTGTATCTTCTGCGTGGTGGAAGAGAGTATAACCGGGGTGGGAGGGCTCTTGCATTCTAATGGTTGCTTTTCCAAGGTAACAGAAAGTATAGATGCAGTCAGTGGATGGAAGGCTTGTTTGCGTGATGAATTGGGTTGCATTCACGACTGTCTGTAGTTTCTTGCGCTCTTGGGAAGAGTAGTTCCCATTCCACGCTGTGATATACCCAGATAGGATGCTTTCTGTGGTGCATCTATAAAAATTGCTAAGAGTCCTTGTGGACATGCCGAATTTCCTTATTCGTCTTAGGACAGCATGATGGCCCAGTGGTTAGCACTGCTGCCTCACAGTGTCAGGGACCTGGGTTTGATGCCAGCCTCAGGTGGCTGCCTGTGGAGTTTGCATATTCTCTCCTTGTCTGTGTGGGTTTCCTCCGGGTGATCTGGTTTCTCCCACAGTTGAAAGATGTGCGGGTTAGCTGAAATGGCCATACTGAAATTGTCCAATTATTTAGGGATGTATAGGCCAGGTGGATTAATACTGATAAACATGAGACTATGGGATACGGAAAGGTCAGTGCGCACTCATTAGGTAAAATAGCCTCCTTCCACACTCGGGGTTTTATATTTGCTGAGGAAGTAGTGACATTGTGCCTTTATTGGTAATCACTACCAGGAACTTGATGGTCTTGACCATCTCCACCTCAGTACCATTGATACAGACAGGGATGTCCCCTCCACTCTGCTTCTTGATGTCAATGACCAGCTCCTTTGTTTTACTGACGGTGATGGAGAGATTATTGTCTTTACGCAATGCCGCTAAGCACTCAAATTTCTATCCTGTCTTCTATCTCGTTGTTTGAGGTGCTACCTACAGTAGTCGTGTCATCAGTCTTGTAAATGGAGTTGGTGCAGAATTTGTTCACATACTCGTGAGTGTATAAGGAATATAGTAGGGGGCTGATTATGCAGCCTTCTGGGACACCAGTGTTTAGTCACGAACACGACAGTGGAGGAAATGTCACCTATTCTTACTGATTGCGGTCTATGGGTCAAGAAGTCAAGCATCCAGTTACAGAGTGGGGAACAGAGGCCTAGGTCTCGGAGTTTAGAGATGCGCTAATTTGGAATTATGATGTTGAAGGCGGGGATGCTGTCAATAAGTAGGTGCCTGATGTGGGCATCCTTGTTATCCAGATGTTCCAATGTAGGTAGATCCAGGGAGATGGCATCTGCCTTTGGCCTGTCGTGCAGGTAGGTAAATTGCAAAGGATCAAGACAATAAAGTTGTCTACAGTTGATGCGAGTTGACAAGTGTGGTGCTGGAAATGTACAGCAGGTCAGGCAGCATCTGAGTAGCAGGAAAGTCGATGTTTCAGGCATAAGCCCTTCATCAGGAGTGTGGAGGGGGCAACCAGGGTACTGAGAGATAAATAGGAGGGTGGGGATGGGGACAGTCTCCGTTGCAGTTGATGTGAACCATGACCAACCTCTTGAAGCACTTTGCAATTATGGAGGTCAGAACCACGAGGTGGTATGAGGGATTTTGGTTACAGTATGTTTGGATCTTTTAACTCAAAGATTCTAGCTCTGTAGAGTTATACGCTTAAGATTATGCAAACAAATAAACAAATTCCATCATTTGAAGTCTTAATATTTCGGAAAAATGAGACACTGAATAGTGTCTGTTAATTATGATTATGTTGGCAATGTAGGAAATGATTCTGTTTTTCATAGTGAATGGTGTTTATTTACTTTTACGTGAGCAAACTGACAATTGTAATATATGGGAACACCATATGACAGCAGGCTATTTAGCCCAATCAGTCTATTAATGTTAACCTTCCATATGTGTAAATTATCTGACTGACTTCACTCACCCTGTCTGAATTCTAACATTAAACGAATTTTCCTAATGCCCTTTTCTAAAGTTTCAATACTGTACATGGGTTCATTTCACTGTTATTTCTGTTCACTATGTATATCAATAACTTCATTGAAAATGAGTTTGTTTTGCTCTTGATACCAAAGAGGACATATTAATTATTAGAGAACCATTGGCAGCTGAAAAACATTTATTAAGGTTCTTTATAGGCTCACTGTTACCTTGTTTTTTTTTTCATTTCTGTGGCATCCCTTAGACCAAACCTGGAATTCTATTGGAGTTTTTTTAATATCCTTATCAACCGGGAAATACTGTTCTTAATTTCATGGAACCTGTAACCCAAATCTGATTTCTTAATTCAATTTAGCATATAATTACTGTTTTCTTTTTAAACTAAAATGCATTACCTCACAATGACACTATAGACTGCTCGTCACATGTAGTCTGTTCTGTTATCAATACCTGTGCAATTTCTTTGAATTACTAAATAGCAAGCAATGTTCTACTTTGTAATCGTCTGCAAATTTCAGAATCAATCCTTCTTGGTCTGTATCCAAATCACAATGTACATAATCAATACACACAGAACACTAGTGAAAATGTAGAATCCCTCTTGGAGAATATGTCTTAATTCCTAACTTTCATCCTTCAAACCAGTTAACAATCTGGTTTGCTCTGCCAGATCCCTTAACTTTCCCTAGTGATCTCCTATGTTAAATGCTTTTCTAAAGTCAATACATCCACTGTATTTCCAAAATTTATTCTTATAATAATTTTGAGGTTCATTAAGAACAACAAAGTCTTTGTAATACACGATGGCTGCTTCTAACTTTTCTCCCTAGCTGTATGTGCAGTATTCTTGTTGGGTAAAGGGAAATCCAGCTGTGGTACTTCCAGCATTTCAACAGCTGGTGTAGAAAGTAAGGATTATCTGTGATCTCTCGATCTTCTTACACGCCCAGTCAAATCCTTTGAAATTAGAACCACAGAGCAATTGTTACAAATTTAACACTTATTCTGTAGCCTTTCAGGGGCAAAAAGGATTTGTTTGATAATTGTAAAAATATCAGATTAAGTCAGCATGGTTTTGTGAAGGGCAGGTCGTGCCTCACAAACCTTGTTGAATTCTTTGAGAAGGTGACTAAGGAGGTGGACAAGGGGAAAGCAGTAGATGTGGTGTATATGGATTTTAGTAAGGCGTTTGATAAGGTTCCCCATGGTAGACTATTGCAAAAAATACGGAGGTATGGCATTGAGGGTGAGTTGGAGGTTTGGATTAGGAGTTGGCTGGCTGGAAGAAGACAGAGGGTAGTAGTTGATGGCAAAGGTTCATCTTGGAGTGCTGTCACTAGCGGTGTTCTGCAAGGATCTGTTTTGGGACCATTGCTGTTTGTCATTTTTATAAATGACCTGGAGGAGGGGTTAGAAGGTTGGGTGAGCAAGTTTGTGGATGATATGAAAGTCGGAGGAGTTGTAGACAGTGAGGAAGGATGTGGCAGGTTACAGCGGGATATAGATAAGCTGCAGAACTGGGCAGAAAGGTGGCAAATGGAGTTCAATGTAGCTAAGTGTGAGGTGATTCACTTTGGTAAGAGTAATAAAAAGATGGGGTACTGGGCTAATGGTCGGATACTTGGTAGTGTGGATGACCAGAGGGATCTTGGTGTCCATGTACACAAATCTTTGAAAGTTGCCACCCAGGTAAATAGTGCGGTGAAGAAGGCATATGGCGTACTGGCTTTTATTGGTAGAGGAATTGAGTTGCGGAGTACTGAGGTCATGTTGCAGTTGTATAAGACTCTGGTGCGGCCGCATCTGGAGTATTGTGTGCAGTTTTGGTCACCATACTATAGGGAGGATGTGGAGGCACTGGAACGGGTGCAGAGGAGGTTTACCAGGATGTTGCCTGGTATGGCAGAAAGATCGTATGAGGAAAGGCTGAGGCACTTGGGGTTGTTTTCATTGGAGAAAAGAAGGTTTAGGGGTGACTTGATAGAGGTGTATAAGATGATTAGGGGTTTAGATAGGGTTGACAGTGAGAATCTTTTTCCACGTATGGAGTCAGCTATTACAAGGGGGCATAGCTTTAAATTAAGGGAGGGTAGGTATAGGACAGATGTTAGGGGTAGGTTCTTTACTCAACGAGTCGTGAGTTCATGGAATGCCCTGCCAGTAGCAGTGGTGGACTCTCCCTCATGGGCATTTAAGCGGGCATTGGATAGGCATATGGAGGATAGTGGGCTAGTGTAGGTTAGGTGGGCTTGGATCGGCGCAACATCGAGGGCCGAAGGGCCTGTACTGCGCTGTCTTCTTCTATGTTCTATGAACCAATCTTGTTTCATTCTGAAGTGGGACAATGAGAAATTGTCCAATCAGTACATGGATGTGAAGGAGAGTGCTTGGTGAAGCAGTTGTATATTGGTTGTAAATGGAAACATAATTAGAAGTATCATTACAAGAGCAATATTTCAACTGTTCCCACTGGAGCAGCGTTTATGTTTCATTATATTGCAGTGCATAAGAATACTTAGCTTGCAGGCGAGTCAGTGGACAGGCAGTGTAAAGTATATTGATAATATTGTGCACATAGCCTTATATGAGAACATTTATAAATTATATACTGTAATTTTACAAGTATATACACAAATGTTTCAAACATTTATAAATAGCATAAAAATGTTCAAATTGCACCCAGGTTTTATTGTTATCAGTATCTGTATATTTTTCTTTGGAAGTAGTTAACCTGTGAGGAGAAAGTGAGGTCTGCAGATGCTGGAGATCAGAGATGCAAATGTGTTGCTGGAAAAATGCAGCAGGTCAGGCAGCATCTAGGGAACAGGAGAATCGACGTTTCGGGCATTAGCCCTTCTTCAGGAAATCAGTTAACCTGTGTCCCGTTGCATTTTGCAGATGTTTTAGAGCCAACCTGGAACCATGTAACCACTGGTACTTCACAAGATGGATAGAAATAAGACTATTGACCCAAGTTTGCTCATTCGTTTTGAAAGAGCATATTGTCCTTTACTGAGGGGTTCTTGTCTGGACAGCTTGATAAGAAATATTTATATTGTAGTTCTGTACTTATTATAGACCTTATCCTATCCTTTATTGATTTTTTTTGACTCATCATAAATGTTTTGCTTCCGGCCTGGTGGAAAATCCATTTCATGATGGGCACTGTTCATGTCAATATCATTCTGATATTGACCATATCCTGTCTCCTCTGTTCAATATAAATATTTTATAATGTTATCATGATACATTCCTTTAATAAGAATTAAAGTCAGTTGTCAAAGTCCTATATGTTCCTAGTTTTTTTAACGCCATCAGTTTCTTGTGAAATGGTTAAGCTGCCATTGACATGAGTGCTTGATTTAGAATTAATGAATATTTTTTATAAATCAATTAGATTATAAACTGATTTAAATAATTTATTATTGCTCTAATGCTTAATTAGGTTATTGCATATCAGCAAATTTTCACTCAAATTAAAAATCAGTTATGTGAACTAATATGAAAATTAAAATAAGATTTTGCAATTAAAAATTAAATTTCAAATTGAAATAACTAAATTAAAAATTCATATTCTAACTAAAATTTTAATTAATGTAAAAAATTGTGTCAAAAGCAATCCTTTCACTTTGGGGCAAGGAAGGCAAAATATCAGTATAAAATATTTGAATTCCTGGTTTTTAATATGAAAACGGTCTACATTGGAGAATTTGCTGCTGTGATATTCTCAGTTCTAATATTTCATCAGTTCTTAGTCTCCCACTTCTGATGTTAACTGAATGCAGTAGTTACTTTTCTTAAGTCTGGCCACAAACTTAAATGCACTTAGCACACAACTGGCAAGACTAAATCAAGCTCTGTTGTTCTTCACTGTCTCAACCAAATCCCCTTAATACTTCATGACTACCATTGAAGGTAGAATAAACCTACAAAACTGTTTTGCCATAATGTAAGGACTTCTGAAACCTGTTTCTTGTATCGTCAGCTGCAAGGAACCTGTTAATTTAGACTGTTTCAAAGTATTGAGTACATGAGTTGGGAGGTCATGTGGCTGTACAGGACATTGGTTAGGCCACTTTTGGAATATTGCTTGCAATTCTGGTCTCCTTCCTATCGAAAGGATGTTGTGAAACTTGAAATGGTTCAGAAAAGATTTACAAGGATGTTGCCAGGGCTTGAGCTATAGGGAGAAGTTGAACAGGCTGGGGCTGTTTTCCCTGGAGCATCGGAGGCTGAGGGGTGACCTTATAGAGGTTTATAAAATCATGAGGGGTATGGATAGGATAAATGGACAAAGTCCTTCTTTTCCTGTGATGGGGGAATCCAGAATTAGAGGGCATAGGTTTAGGGTGAGGGGGGCAAGATATAAAAGAGACCTAAGGGACAATGTTTTCACACACAGAGTGGTACGTGTATGGAATGAGCTGCCAGAGGATGTGGTGGAGGCTAGTACAATTGCAGCATTTAAAAGGCATCTGGGTGGGTAAATGAATAGGAAGGGTTTGAAGGGATATAGGCCAAGTGCTGGCAAATGGGTCTTGATTGGGTTGGGATATCTGGTCGGCATGGACGAATTGGACAGAAGGGTCTGTTGCCATGCTGTCCATCTCTATGACTCTCTGGCTAATGCCATTTGTGCTGCCTCTGGTGTTACCTGTCTTCTATTACTGTCCGAAGTTTTCCATATGCCCATTTTTACTTTAACCCTGTCACTTTTGGTCTCACCATCCAAAAGCCCTTTGAATATTAGTTGTTTTGTACAATTTAACCGCACTGCATTTCCACTCAGTTCTTAATCGTTCAGTTATCTTGTGATCCACGTGCTTACCAAAATTGTTATTTTTACCTTAGCACCCATCCTGCTCAGCTTCAAATTCCACAACCATTTTTCACAAAACACCTTTCCTCGTCGCTTCACTGAACTTGAAAAGATCATCCATATACAGTCTTTCTCAACATCTCATCATTACCATCCTTTACCTATCCAAGGTTCTTCACTTCCTTCTTGAAGCTCCAGTTCACCTCACATTTGTTTAAGTAATTGTTGGTGACTTACCTTTATTCCTTCCAATTAACCAGAATCTCACTTTCCCTCTAAAATTCACACGAGTTAATGGTTTGAGCTGGAAGTCTGGATGGGGAATTGTGATGCCAGATCTAGCACTTATTGCATCAGCACTTCATGGCTGGATACAAGCGTAAATCCTGGAAATGTGCAGTCTGGTCATATTGTGGAACAAGGACTTAAGTTTATATTTCACATTATAACATTTTGCCACACTGGAGGAATATTAGAGATGAATAGGTTAGAAGAAGGATCTAAGCCAGTGCAAAAAGAAGCAAAGCTGATGCAATAATAGGATGTACTTAAGTAAACGAAAGAGTTGTAACAGCATGACAGAATAAAGCAAAAAGAAACAAAAGATGCATATGAGATCAAGAGGATGTGTAAACACAGAAAAGTGGAACATGGTTGAATTATAAAAATGTAACAATGTGGAGAAAGGCTCATAGAAGAGCAGGCAAGTGATAATTCAGTTATTTTCCAGCATTTTTTGTTGTTCAGATTTCCAACAGCTTTGATATTTTGTCTTTTGACCACTATTAAAACCTTATTAACTGTTAAAAATTTGACCATGTTGCTTGTGTTGGACTAACATAACCCACAGTTCAATGTGGTGTTGCATTTATCTCATTCCACTCATCAAATCTTCCTCTTTGAAGGGAACAATACTTGGCAGCTTGTTTTGAAGTGATTTGCTCAATTGTAATGGTTGTAATGCTGCTATTCCAAATTTAACCATCTCTGAGTAGCAAAATCAGTTCCGTTTTAATTTTGATGTAGCACTAAACAAGACAAATAATGGTAGCTCTTAAAACACAAATTGAGTTTGCAGTCAGCAGTAAAGCACTTTGTTCAACTTCTTGCAGTTATTTTGAAGTAACTAAATGATTTATTAAAAAAAGACACATTGCTTACACACTGATCTAGTTTGGCATTGGAGCATAAAATGGATGTCTTGAAATGCAATCTTTATCTAAAATAGTTTGTTGAGATGGAACCAACTGCAGGGAGCATGCTAAGCAGAGATTCTCAAACTGAACTGTGATGTGAAGTCTATATTATTTGTTTCACCTGTATTAGATTCCAAATCTTAATATGAACAAATGAAGTTTAATCATTATTTTCCTAATCCATAATCTGCAAATCAGTCATGTTTGATCTTTTGTTAGTTCTTTTAACTCCACATGATAATGGAGTTAACCATCTGGGCAAAGGAACTGAGGGCATTGTCATTAAATTTTCAGATTACGCAAAGATAGGTAGAGGGATAGGTAGGAATGGGGAAGCTGCAGAAGGACTTGGACAGGCTAGGAGAGTGGGCAAAGAAGTGGCAAATGGAATACAATATGGGATACTTTAAGGTTATACACTTTGGTAGGAAGAATAGAGGCGTAGACCATATTCTAAACTGGGAAAGGCTTTAGAAATTTAAGCACAAAGAGATTTCACAGTCCTAGTTCAGAATTCTCTTAAGGTTAGTATGCAGGTCAATTGGCAGAAGATATGTTAGCATTCATTTCAAAAGGGCTATAATACAAAAGTAGAAATGTACTGCTGAGGATCTAAAATGTTATAGTCAGTCCACATTTGGAGCATTGTGAGGTGCTTTGGTTTTGTATCTAAGGAAGGCGTTAGAGAGGGTCCAAAGGAGTTTCACAAGACTGATCCTAGAATTGAAAGGCTTGTCATATGAGGAGCAGTTGAGGACTCTGGGCCATACTCGAAATTTAGAAGGTTGAGGGAGGTATCTGATTGAAACTTACAGAATACTGAGAGGCCTGAATGAAGTGAATGTGAGAAGGTGTTTCCAGCAGCCAGACAGACTAAGACCTGAGTGCATAGCCTCAGAATGAAGGCATAATTCTTTTGAATTGAGATGAGAAGTTTCTTCAGCCAATGAGTGGTTATAATTTACAGAACTCAATGCCCTAAGGACTGTGGAGGCCAAGCCATTGAATATTAGTAAAACTGGTTCTTGATTGGGAAGGAATGGAGGGTTACAGGAAAAAGGTAGGAGCATGTTGAGAAACATATCTGGCACGCTTCAATGGCGATCAGACATGAATGGTTCAATTCTGCCCCAGTGTCTAATGGCCATATGCATTTATGTTTGAATGTTTATTGGGGAAAGTACAACTATGCATGCTGTTACTTGCTATCTTTTACTCTCGATTTGCTCTTTTCCTTTCTAGCGATTACCACAACAGATTGAAGAAAGAAATGAGAAAATGAAAGAAGAAATGCTAGGTAAATACTTATGCAAAAGTATAATATTGCTAGAAGTACAATGTTTCATTTTGACGCAATTGTATCCAATAGTTCTCTGTAATGTTAGGATTTTGGTAGAGATGAGTAATACTTATTTTTTTTGTTTGTAAGTTGGTAAATCCAGGTATTTACGAAAAGAATGAAGTCACAAGGTTGCAGACTAAGATGGCCAAGATGTGCAGACTAGGTGGATTAGCCCTGGGAAATACAGGACTACGAAAAGGTTGATACAAAAAAAAGGGCGGCACAGTGGCTCAGTGGTTAGCACTGCTGCCTCACAGCGTCAGGGACCCGGGTTCAATTCCCGCCTTGGACAACTGTCTGTGTGAAGTTTGCACATTCTCCCCGTGTCTGCGTGGGTTTCCTCCCACAGTCCAAAGATGTGCAATTTAACCATGCTAAATTGCCCGTAGTGTTAGGTGGATTAGTCAGGAGTAAATCTAGGGGAATGGGTCTGGGTGGGTCGCCATTTGGCAGGTCGCTCTTCAGAGGGTTGGTGTGGACTTGTTGGGCCCAAGGGCCTGTTTCCACAGTGTGGGGAATCTAATCTAATAGGACTACAGTGATAGGTAGAGGCGTGAGTCTGGGTGGGGTGGTCTCACGAGGGTTGGTGTTTGCTTGATGGACTGAATGGCCTGCTTCCACGTAGCAAGGATTCTATTATTCTATGAATAACTATACTGTCTTAGGTATTAACATTAGAATTAAAATTGCAATGAACACAATTACTTTATAAACCAAATTTCTTAACACGTATGCTTTTGCACCTATTTCGTCTCCGCCTCAAAACACAAATTAGATTCTTAGTCTCATCATTTCAAAGATTTGTCGAAGAGCTGAGGTTTCTTGGGCTTTCTGCTTACTTGAAACAAAGTTGGTCTTTCAAATCTTTGAGAGAAACAACCCAAAAATGTATATGTTTTGGGAGTTGTAATTTAGTAGTGTAATACACTTTATTTGCTTTTATTGCAACCATGTAAGGAGGAATGAACTGACTCACCTCTCTTCACCCTCTTTAGTTGGCATCAACAAATGTTTAAAATATACCTCTCTCTGATATAATATGTAGTTATCCAATGTTTGTTGACTGTTGCGATACCTGGATTGTGCATCTGTGATACGTAGATTATGACAACAATGCCTCTGCTGCAACCTCAAAAATTTAATGGGAAAACTATCAAAGGCTGCTGTCCTTTTTAAACTCCGCTCCACAAGCATTGAAGCAAAACTCAGGCAAAATCAATGACTATAGAAGGTACTGAATCTGGGAAGTTAGAAATTATCCCTCCTCCACCTCCCTCAAAAAAGGTCCCATTTTCACACCTATCAAGTGGCCAGTATTCTAGGAGAGGACTTGAATCATCTTATTTGAATACCTGGGACTGTAGTGACCTGACATGATTTGAAAGAGGAAGATCTCTATCTTAAAATGGCCTCAGCAATCACATGATCACAGGTTAGCCAGGTCATGAAAGCAAAGGTAAAGTTGGGCATTGGTTAGCTCAGTTGGCTGAACAGTTGATTTGATGTAACTGTTGAGTGATGCCAATAATGTGGGTTTCGTTCCCACACCAGCTGAGGTTACTTTCTCAATCTCTCCACGTACCTGAGCCGTGGTTACTCTCTGGTTAAACCATCGCCTGTTGTCTCTCCCTAATGAGGGATCAAAAACAATATTTTCTAGAGTGAAAAAAGAGCAATTTTATTATCTGTTAACCCCAAGAAGAAAGCTGAAGACATGAAGGCAAGCTTACACACAGCTATCTAATTAAAAGGGATAATGTTCAGTACAAAAGGAAGATAGAGTCATACAGATGTACAGCACGGAAACAGACCCTTTGGTCCAACTCAACCACGCCGACCAGATATCCCAACACAATCTAGGCCCACCTGCCAGCACCTGGCCCATATCCCTCCAAACCCTTCTTATTCATGTACCCACCCAGATGCCTTTTAAATGTTGCAATTGTACTAGCCTCCACCACTTCCTCTGGCAGCTCATTCCATACAAGTACCACCCTCTGAGTGAAAATTTTGCCCCTTAGGTCTCTTTTATCTCTTTCCCCTCTCACTCTAAACCTATGCCTTCTAGTTCTGAACTCCCCTATCCCAGGGAAAAGACTTTGCCTATTTATCGTATCCATGCCCCTCATAATTTTATAAACCTCTATAAGGTCACCCTCAGCTCGGACGCTCCAGAGAAAACAGCCCTCGCCTATTCAACCTCTCCCTACAGATCAAATCCTCCAACCCAGGCAAAATCCTCGTAAATCTCTTCTGAACCCTTGCAAATTTCACAATATCTTTCCGATAGGAAAGAGACCAGAATTGCACGCAATATTCCACAGTGGCCTAACCGATGTCCTGTATAGCCACAACATGACCTCCCAACTCCTGTATTCAATACTCTGACCAATAATGGAAAACATCGCCTTCACTATCCTATCTACCTGCGACTCCACTTTAAGGAACTTTGAACCTGCACTCCCAAGATCGCTTTGCTCAGCGACACTCCATAGGACCTTACCATTAAGTGTGTAAGTTCTGCTAAGATTTGCTTTTCCACAATGCAGCACCTCACGTTTATCTAAATTAAACTCAATCTGCCACTTCTCAACCCATTGGCCCCTCTGATCAAGATCCTGTTGTAATCTGAGGTAACCTTCACTGTCCACTGCACCTCCAATTTTGGTGTCATCTGCAAACTTACTAATTATACCTCTTGTGCTCACATCCAAATCATTTATATAAATGACGAAAAGTAGTGGACCCAGCACCGATCCTTGTGGCACTCCACTGGTCACAAGCCTCCAGTCTGAACAACAACCCTCCACCACCACCCTCTGTCTTCTACCTTTGAGCCAGTTCTGTATCCAAATGGCTAGTTCTCCCTGTATTTCATAAGATCTAACCTTGCTCACCAACATCCCATGGGGAACTTTGTCGAACACCTTACTGAAGTCCATATAGATCACATCTACTACTCTGCCCTCATTAATCCTCTTTGTTACTGCTTCAAAAAAACTCAATTTTGTGAGACATGATTTCCCACGCATAAAGCCTTGTTGACTATCTCTAATCAGTCCTTGTCTTTCCAAATACATGTAATCCTGTCCCTCAGGATTCCCTCCAACAACTTGCCCACCACCGACATCAGGCTCACTGGTCTATAGTTCCTTGGCTCGTCCTTACCACCTTTTCTTAAACAGTGGCACCACGTTAGCCAACCTTCAGTCTTCCGACACCTCACCTGTGACTATTGATGATACAAATATCTCAGTAAGAGACCCAGCAATCACTTCCCTAGCTTCCCACAGAGTTCTAGGGTACACCTGATCAGGTCCTGGGAATGTATCCACTTTTATGTGTTTCAAGACATCCAGCACTTCCTCCTCTGTAATATGGACATTTTTCAAGATGTCACCATCTATTTCCCTACATTCTATATCTTCCATGTCCTTTTCCACAGTAAATACTGATGCAAAATAATCATTTAGTATCTGCCCCAACTCCAGTGGCTCTACACAAAGGCCGTCTTGCTGATCTTTGAGTGGCCCTATTCTCTCCCTAGTTATCCTTTTGTCTTTAATATATTTGTAAAAATCCTTTAGATTCTTCTTAACTCTATTTGCCAAAGCTATCTCCTGTCCCCTTTTTGCCCTCCTGATTTCCCTCTTAAGTATACTCCTACTGCCTCTATATTCCTTTTAAGGATTCATTTGATCTCTTCTGTCTATACCTGACATAAGCTTCCTTCTTTTTCTTAACCAAACTCTCAATTTCTTTAGTCATTCAGCATTCCCTATATCTACCAGCCTTTCCTTTCACCCTAACAGGAATATATTTTCTCTGGAGTCTTGTTATCTCATTTCTGAAGGCTTCCCATTTTCCAGCCGTCCCTTTACCTGCGAACATCTGCACCCAATCAGCTTTTGAAAGCTCTTGCCTAATACCGTCAAAATTGGCCTTTCACGAATTTAGAACTTCAACTTTTAGATCTGGTCTATCCTTTTCCATCACTATTTCAAAACTAATAGAATTATGGTCACTGGCCCCAAAGTGCTCCCCCTCAGTCTCCTGCCCTGCCTTATTTCCCAAGAGTAGGTCAGGTTTTGCACCTTCTCTTGTAGGTACATCCACATATTGAAGTTTAAACTACTTATGGCATTCTTGGCATGTAAAGTTTTAACAAGGTCATTGTATTTTTATTGATATTTTGTATCTTAGAGCCAGCTATTATTTCATTTGTTCTTTAAGTTCACAGTGTCCTTAACCAGTTTTGTTACCAGGCATTTTTCCTTGAGTGGTCAAGTGATCGCTTTTTTTGTTTTAGTTACAGTTAAAAATCCTCTGTGCCAAAAACATTTCCTTGAAATTTCAGCTTGTCTTTTATATTCTGTTTTTGGGAATTATGTTCTTCTACACTTGATAAATGTGAGGTTCCATCTTCAATCTGTGGAAATTTGCATGATCAAAAATGCTGAGGCTTTTTACACATCAGACTGGGTTCTGTGCAGACCCTTTTGATAATTACTCATTTTGGTTCACATTGACTTTACCTTACTTTAAATAAAGACACAATAACCTTACCAGACCATAGGGATACACTCTCATTATAGAGATGACTAATGATTAGATTAGATTACTTTAGATTAGATTACTTAGTGTGGAAACAGGCAGTTTGGCCCAACAAGTCCACACCGACCCTCCGAAGAACAACCCACCCAAACCCATTCCCCTACATTTACCCCTTCACCTAACACTACAGGCAATTTAGCATGGCCAATTCACCTAACCTGCACGTTTTTTGGACTGTGGGAAGAAACCGGAGCATCCGGAGGAAACCCACGCAGACACAGAGAATGTGCAAACTCCACACAGCAGTTGCCTGAGGTGGGAATTGAACCCAGGTCTCTGGCACTGTGAGGCAGCAGTGCTAATCACTGTGCCACCGTGCCGCCCAAGCATCAGTTGAGGGGAGATGTTGAGAAAGAGATTTCGTCATGGCAGCCACAGCCAGTATGTGAATGGAACCCATTGTTGGCATCACTCAACAGTCACATCAAACCAGCCATCCAACTAACAGAGCTAACCAATGCCTGTCTTTGTTTATTGTACTGTGGCCTCATGACCTGGCCAAACTTGGCCAGGTGATTGTTGAGACTATTTTAAGACAGTGATTTTCTCTTTAAAACCTTTTCAGTCCACCAAAGGCTTGATTTGATTTTTTTGTTGTTGTCACATGTGCCTAAGTACAGTGAAAAGTTCTGATTTGCAAGCAGTACAGGCAGATCAAAGCAAACAAGGGTATACAGATCATCAGGTGCCTAGAGCAAGGCATACAAGGTTACAGCTGCACAGGAGGTGCACAAAGCAAGATCAGCATTAGATTAGATATTAGAATATCCTTTATATAGAATATTTTTTATTGTCCTATCTTAGAGAGGTCAATTCAGCAGTCTAATACCAGCAGGGGAAAAGCTGTTCTTGAACCTGTTGTGTGTGTTCAAGCTTCTGTATGTTCTGCCTGACAAGACATTGGAAAAGTGTATTACTGGGGTGGGAGAGGTCTTTGATGATGGCAGCCTTTCTGCAGCAACGAGAAGCGTAAGCGGAGTTCATGGATGGGAGGTTGGCTTCTGTGATGGTCTGCGCTGTGCATGCAATATTCTGTAGTTTCTTATGTTCCTAGGCAGACAGCTGCCCTATTGTTATGCAACCAGATAGAATGCTTTCTATGGTGCATCTGTAAAAGTTAGTCCTCATGGCCATACCGGACATGAACAATTCCCAGGTATTAAAACAAGACGGTGGAAGTCCTCCCCTCGAATGCTGTCCACTTGAGAGATAAGATCTGGTGGGGAGAGGCAATTTTTATACTTGCCAGATTCTGTCTCTTCTAACATAGTTGATTTTGCCTGAATACTTGTGGAACTGAGTTCAGAAAGGACAGTAGTCTTTGATAGTCCTCCCATTAAATCCAAATATTGTGGTGGAGGCATTGCTGATGGAGTTTCTCGAAGTATCACTAATGCACAGCCCAGGTCTCATGGTAGTCAAGTATTGCAACAACAACTGCTGTGTGGATGGGGGCTGTAGTTGACTTGCTGTGGCAGTTTATGGAAGGCTGAATGTCGCAACAGTTCTGTATTAGATCTTTTCATCAATAGTGGACTTTTGAGAGAAGTAGCTGCAATAAATGTCCAACATATGTCTTCAGCATATATCGGGGGTGAAATATTTGGCTAACCAAGTGTGGGTTGATATGAAATTGTATGTAGATTGTGTCACTAAAGTGTTATTAACAAAGTAATCCTTTTCTATTTGAATCATTCAGAAGATTATTGGTAGATTTGATCTTGCATTTCACTTCCAGTTAGTGGCAGTAACAGCCGAAACTTGGAGTTATCTCATTTGCCAAACTCCTGGATGCTGGGGGAAGAACAAATTAATTAGAAAACTTATTCCAAAATTTTACAGAGAATGAAGGGTCTTGGTTGATATAATATTTAACAATTGCATGACCTTGACTGATAAATGATGTATTGCATCCACGAGTGTCATAGATGCTCTTAAGGCATAGTGATTGTGTCCTTGCCTCTGGACCAGGAGGCCTTGGTTCAAGCCCCACTTGCTTCATTGGTATGAAATAACATCTCTGAACAGGTTGATTAGAAAAAATAGGTTAAATATAAAGAAAATGTAGTGGATCCATCCATAAAGACATTGGTTTACTGGTTTAAAAAAAAGAAATTCATTTAACTGAAGGAAACGTCTGCTTGAGTGGAATATTGTTTTCCAATTAAAAACATTGTTATTCTTCCTGAAATATTTTCACTTTGCACAGATATTAAGAATATTATAGTTTCTGTTGTTCAGTTATGTGCACATAATATTGATGCAGACTTGTTGCATATTGAGGTGATATATATATATATATATATATATATCACCTCAATATGCAACAAGTCTGCATCAATATTATGTGCACATAACTGAACAACAGAAACTATAATATTCTTAATATCTGTGCAAAGTGAAAATATTTCAGGAAGAATAACAATGTTTTTAATTGGAAAACAATATTCCACTCAAGCAGACGTTTCCTTCAGTTAAATGAATTTCTTTTTTTTAAACCAGTAAACCAATGTCTTTATGGATGGATCCACTACATTTTCTTTATATTTAACCTATTTTTTCTAATCAACCTGTTCAGAGATGTTATTTCATACCAATGAAGCAAGTGGGGCTTGAACCAAGGCCTCCTGGTCCAGAGGCAAGGACACAATCACTATGCCTTAAGAGCATCTATGACACTCGTGGATGCAATACATCATTTATCAGTCAAGGTCATGCAATTGTTAAATATTATATCAACCAAGACCCTTCATTCTTATATATATATATATATAAGTCAAGATGATTTGTAGAAAATGTGAAACTGTGATCTCTTTTAGAACAGCAATAAAAACTTATTTGGTTTTCATGGTGTGAATAACAGGGATGGTTTTAGTTGCTTTACATCTATTCTGTACCAGTTTGGTTACCAGGGGAACGCCTGAGATTTTCTGCAGTGTTGGCTAAAATTATTTCTCTTTTTTTTTAAGCAGTAATTTTGCTATTATAAAATTTTCTCTTTCATTATGGGGGCAGATAATTTCATCAGATTAATTTGTACGTTTAATTTGTGCTTTCATTGTTTAAAAATATTGTACTGGTCGAAGTGAGAAAGTACATCAAAAAATTGGAGAAGTATTTTACTGACCAACAGTGTTAGAAAGAGAGATTGTCTTGAAGGGTCAGTTACAGAATCCAATTGGTTGGAATTAAGAAACAATAAATGGGTTATTATGCAACTTCATGTATGTTATATGCCCCTCAGAACAGTGTGAACTTGAAAAAGGAGTAGATTTTGTAATGATATCTGACAAATGTAGGACCTCAGAGTAATGATAATGGGAGCCTTCAACCACCCCAGTACTAAGTGGAAGCATTGATTGTGTTATGGGTGAATGAACCAATAGATTTCTGATGTATGTTCAGTAGACTTAATCTGTATGTTTCCAATCCATTGGAGAATGAAGTATAGCTTGAGCTAATCCTTGAGAAGTGGGGCAAGTGAAAGATGTCAGTGACTGAATAGTGGTCATAGTATTGGAGTGGCATGGTGGCACAGTGGTTAGCACTGCTGCTTCACAAAGCGAGGAGCCTCGGTTTGATTCCAGCCTTGGGTGACTGTATGAAGTTTGCATGTCGAAAAATGTGTAGGTTAGGTGGTGAACAATGGCCATGCTAAATTGCCCCTTATTGTTCAGGGATGCGCAGCTAGATGGTTTAACTATGGCAAATGTGGGGTTACAGGGTTGACCAGAATTGCTTTGCTGAGGAAGAAATTTAGCAAGTACAAAGCAGCAGCAAATTAGGGACAAATGGATGAAATCTAGGATTAAATGTACAGTAGAATTTATTGTCACACAAACTCAATGAGTATAGTTAAAAGTTTATACAACGCTAATTACAGTGTCGACTTAAGATACAAAAGTATCTAGGCACAGCTTCTTTAGTTACAAGATTTTAGACAATATAAAAGTAAAATGTCCAGCATCACAGAAAAACATTCAATATAGCAGACCACGCTGGCACTGGGCCCTGGCTTCACTCTGTGCCAGCGGCACACAATGCTGGGAGGCCACTGCAAGAGGCCGGATGGTCGCCATACCCCACCATGAGGCTGCTGCGGAAGGCCAGGAGTCTTCTCCAGAGGCTAGGAATTTTTGCTGGCCGAAGGCTGGGGTTTGTCACTTACTGGAGGTCTCCAGAGGGTGGGAATTGAAGGGGAAGGAAAATCGCACCAGGAAGTAGAAAAAGCGAAGAGAAAGAAGCAGAGCGAGTGGATGAATTCCGGTTGGAGCATCTTACTCTATCACCATCTTGCAACATGGTAGCATGGATATAAAGTTGATTCATCAGTAGGATTGTGGTGAATGGTTGCTTTTCAGACCCACCAAGGGTGAAACGGAATAGTCGAGCTGGCTAAGTCAGATTGGCATGGATAAGATGGACCAAAGGGTCTGTTTCCATGCAGTATGACTCTGTGACTCTAAGTACAGAGGTGACAAAGGCATGTAGGTAAGATTTAGCAATAGATGTTGAATGAAATTGCCCATTTCTGTCCTATATATCCAATGTAATTCTATTTTAATGAACTGAAGCGGAGACAGTCACCAGCAAAAGTCTGATTCAGCCTTTGAAAGTTGTTAGAGGAATGTAGTCATTAAAGAATGGTGTTTATGGCGGTTCATTTCAGTATTTTTGAATATACATGATAACAGTGATTAACCACTACCATAGGCATGCTGTAAAATAATTATCCCTCACCTAACATTGATCAATATAATTTTGACCTAGCTCTCATTCTTTTACTGAAGAAATGTTTACATATTACAAACTAACAGATGGTAGTGAATGAATAAAAAATTATCTCGGTTTGTTGAGGGCTCAGATGATGATTGAATGCATTAATTTAATTGTGACTTTCTTTTGTTACCCAAACGATTTATAATTAGAGAGTCATAGAGATGTACATCCTCTATGGAAACAGCACAGAAACCGACTTTTCAGTCCAACAAGTCCATGCCACCCAGATATCCTAAATCACTCTCGTGCCATTTGGCCCAGATCCCTTACCTCTTCCTATTCATATAGCCATCCAGATGCCTTTTAAATGTTGTAATTGTATCATCCTCCTCCACTTCCTCTGGCAGCTCATTCCATACACACAATACCTTTTGTAGGTCAGTTTTAAATCCTCCCCCCGCCGCCACACCTTATGCCTATGCCCTCTCATTTTGGACTCCCCAGCCCTGGAGAAAGGATCTTGTCTATTCACCCTATCCATGCCCCTCATGATTTTATAAACCTCTCTAAGGTCACCTCTCAGTCTCCAATGCTCCAAAGAAAATAGCCACGGCCTATTCAGCCTCTCCCTATAGTTCAAGCTCTCCAACCCTGGCAACATCCTTGTAAATCGTTTCTGAACCCTTTCAATTTTTAACAATATTCTTCCTATAGCAAGGCAAATGGAATTGAATGCAGTATTCCAAAAATGGCCTAATATTGTGCACATGACCACCTAACTCCTGTACTCAATGCACTGACCAATGAAGGCAAGTGGACCAAATGCTGTCTTCACTACCCTGTCTACCTGCAACTCCATTTTGAAGGAACAGTGAACCTGCGGTCCAAGACCCTTTTGTTTGGCAGCACTCCCTAGGACCTTACCATTAAGTGTATAAGTCCTACCCTGATTGACCCTACCAACACCTTACTTGTAAGGGTTTCTATGCCAAGATAATAGAGATTTAGTTGATCAAGGGGCATCATCACTTAGCACAGCAAGTTAATTATTTTTTTAATAAATAAATTGCAACATTAAATTCTCAGTAGCAGTCACAATGGTTAGAATGCTTTTAAGCCTATAATGTCCCCTCTATGAATGTTACATTTTTCAATTTTAACATTTAAATAGATGATTCAAAATTCTGTCGTTAACACACGCTGATGGATGTGCATGAAATAATTAATGACAGTGCAGAAGACTTTGAGCCTGTGAATTCTTTTTAAACAATCCACCTGAAATTGTTAATGACACTATATATTTTGACTAGAATTGTCCATCTGTGCCCACAAATCTGTTTTGTTCTCTGCTAACCATGTGGCAGTGTTGTAAATCACGGTTGCTAAAGTAATGCCTCCCCCACCTTTGAGTTTCCTTCTCAGGCTGACTGGTTGCATAGCCTTGCACTTTAATACAGTTTTCTCCACTGCACCTAACTGCAGGCCATGCATTTAGCCTCATAACCCTGTTATAATAGGATCTTATTGATTACTTCGGTAAGTTTAAGGTCACTTCAGTATCTGCACCATGTGATCCATTTGCATGTTGGACCACAGTTTGTAATGTGGCCAGCAGAGAGCCATAACATTACACTTGTGATTGAAAACAACTAAATTCAATAAATAAAGAAAAATAGTTTATTTGTTTGTAGATTTTTTCCTACTCAGCAAACTAAGGCACACCTCCAACATAATGAATTGTATCTTTGCTGTTGCACTGGAGAGAAACCACTATACTTTAAGACCACATCCAGTCAAGGAGTCAACTCTGAGTACATCGGAGAGAAAAATTATCTGGAGAAAGGATCATTTGGTATTGATGGTGGTGGGTTAGGTGGTTGAAAGGTGGAGGACAAACGAGAATAGAAATCTTTTATCTCTTGAGTTCAACCATTTTCTTCCACCTATTCACTCCTATGTAGTTGTTTCTGCCCTTATCACCACCTTTTAATTTGTTGCAGTATCTCTTCTCCAGCTGTTAGTATTTCACCTTTTAATGTCAATATAATTTGCTTGGGAGGCAATATGTCTTGTCTCATAGCTATGGTTTGAAATGAAGAAAATTGACAGGTCGTGTCCCTTTTATAGAACATGACTACTATATTATCTTGAATTCATAATGTACCTGTAGTCTGTTTGCTGCAATATAATTTTGCAGTTGGGCTATTTAACATACTGAATATTGAAATAGAGATGTTTTGATTAAGGGTTTGTATGTTTCCAAAAAAAGACTTATCACTGATCTTGTACTTTTTAAAATTGTCTATACCCAAGTCCTTTTGATGTTAATTTGAGATATTGCCCTACCCTTTTTCTTTTTTATTGTAGGCAAGCTGAAAGATCTTGGCAACATGGTTCTGCGACCCTTTGGTCTGTCCACTGAAAACTTCCTGTTAAACAAGGATCCCAACTCTGGCTCATACTCCATCAACTTTGTGCAGAATCCAAATAACAATAATAGATAATGGCTTAATTTGGAAAACAGCTCAGTGCAAGGATATGCTGTAAAAAGAACAAAAAACATTTAGTTATATAACAAAGTATTGCTTTTCTGGGCATACAAGAAACTGGTCTGTTCCAACGTTTGCAATACAATAGCAAGCATTTGTTTACAATTAGAATCTGCACAAGTTTCAAGACACTCAGTTTGAGCTGCTTGTTGAATGTAAAAGCCAGCAGTGAAACCATATGTTTATTTTGTCATTACATCTGGATAAGTGTTAACCAAAGTGTGATATAGTGTTTACGAACAGAAATAATTCATTGGTTAAGTTGCCATGTTACCACTGGGTAAACGTTTTGTTTACCATGGCCATTTGAAATTTACAAAATGCTGAAGCTTGATATTTAGCTGTATACTGTTGATCATGCTGAATATATTAATGTTGCCCATTGCCTTATTTTCTGTAGTTTAAAAAAAAATAAAGTTTGAATATGATTCAGTATGATTCGGAGAACTTCCTGAAAATAAAAATATCAAAATTGTTCTTTTTTTTTCCATGAAACTGGTATTGTTCCAATATGCAATTGGAATTAACTTGGATCAGTTGGTCTTCACACAGCTTCACAAAGCTTAACCATCCAGATGGATTTTAAAAGGTTTTCTTTTTCATATTCATAATGCAGAAACAGGCTTTTCTACTGAGCAGATCCATTATTATTCTTAAACCTCTTCCAATTGTTTCTCATTTATTCACATCAAACAAAACCTTCTATTATATTTTCCCTCAATTGTTTATCTGGCTTCCTCTTAACTGTATCTCTACAATCTTCCTGAGTTGCTCTTGAGGTATTGAGTTCAACGTTCAAAGAGCTCCATGAGGAAAGAAGTTTCTTCTGAAGTCTGCATTGAAAGTATGAATGGCTACTTTATATTTCTGACTCCAAACACCCCCCACCCATTGCAGCTATTTCATTAGTTATGATTAATTAGATGACCAAAGTCATAATTAACTGTACTAAGTGCATGAGGTATGCATACTTTTTAAAGCTATTTCCCTAGTTAAATAGCAAGTATTGGCGATATCACAAGAAACCCTCTTGAAGATATTGAGTTCAGGTTTTTCTTTACATACACACCCACACACATTCTGACCTTAGTCATGGGTCTACCATGCAATACCTTATTAAATAACTTGTTGAGATCCAAGTATATTATGTCTACTACATTATCTATATCTTTTTTTACTTCAAAACTATTCATTCATTTTGATCAAACACATCTAATTTTGGAATCTGTACTTCATATTTTTGTTATTTTTCTGTTTCTACATGTTTTGCTACTGCATCTTTGAATAAAGATTCCTTTATCTTTCACCCCATTAATGTTAAATGAATTAATAGTTGTTGGTCTTATTCTATCTCTCCATGTTTACTGACAGCTCTGAACATTCCCTGTTCTCCCTGACATTTATTTGGACACCATTAGCTAAAATTTATCTCTTTTTAAGGTCGTTTTGCTTGTGACTATGAGTATGAATGTTCAAATCTATTGCATTCTGGAAAAACGGAAAGATTTCATTAAACTGAACTTTGTTAGAGCTTGTGACAGGCCAGTGGAATGAAGACCTTCGTTTGTTCAGCAGCATAATCGTTATTCATTCCTCAGTTTCTACAGGCATTAAGGGTGCCCACTGTCATCTAGATTGGGACTCATATTTGACATTTCCTATTATCAGTGATTGTATCTTGAACTCTGGTAATTTTCTGCAAAATAGTAGGATGTCAAGCTCCACAATCTCTTTCTCCTTTCAGCCTCTTGACAACAGTTTGCCCCCATAACAAGGGGAAAAAAATCAACTTTTCCATTTCTCTTTTTTCTAAAAGTTTTAGTCCTCATGTAAACTCTATTATTGGAATAAAAAATTAGTAGAAGTTGTTTGAATTGCAAGAAAGTCACATTATTTCACTTGCAATGTCTGTGTTGTTTTCATTTGCATTAACTTGAGGCTTCCCTTGGCTGGTCTGATTTCTCTTGTTATGTGACTTTGAGTGCAATACTAGTTCACGTACACTTTTGTCCTTTCCAGCTCTTGACCTCTCTCATGTCTGCCATCATGCACTGTTGCATGATGTTGTAATGTATGAAAAAGAAATGTCAATGCAAGTGGAGGACCCATCATGTATTTAGATTTAGATTAGATTAGATTACAGTGTGGAAACAGGCCCTTCGGCCCAACAAGTCCACACCGCCCCGCCGAAGCGCAACCCACCCATACCCCTACATTTACCCCTTACCTAACACTACAGGTAATTTAGTATGGCCAATTCACCTGACCCTGCACATCTTTGGATGGTGGGAGGAAACCGGAGCACCCGGAGGAAACCCACGCAGACACGGGGAGAACGTGCAAACTCCACACAGTCAGTCGCCTGAGGCGGGAATTGAACCCGGGTCTCTGGCGCTGTGAGGCAGCAGTGCTAACCACTGTACCACCGTGCCGCCCACTGTACCACCGTGCCGCCCACAGTATTATTCACTCATATATTGGCAAGGTGCTATCGAGAGGTCAGTGTTCTCCCACAAAACTGAAAGTAAAAGCAGAAATTGGTGTTGTGATATGTAGAGATTGCTTTCATTTTTTCCAAGTGGCAAAGCCTTGCTGCTTGTTACTAAAATCATAGAATCCTGCAGTGTGAAAGCAAGCCACGAGGCCCATCAAGTCCACACTGACCCTCCAAAAAGCATCCCACCCAAACTCACCTCCCTACCCAATCCCTGTTACCCAGCATTTCCCAGGGCTAATCTACCTAGTTTACACATCCCTGGATACTATGGGAAAATTTACACTGCCAATCCACCTAACCTGCACATCTTTGCACAGTGGGAGGAAACCCATGCAGTCGGGAAGAAAGTGCAAATTCCACATAGACATCTGCTTGAGGGTGGAATGGAGCCCGGGTCCCTGCTGCTGAGGCAGCAGTGCTATCCACTGAGCGACCATACTGCCCTCGAAGTGATTATAAAATTTGAGAAATGCATTAATCAGAAAGGTGATGTGTTCAAAGACGTTATAAATATTTGAGGTACATTTCAAAGCCACCATTTCTTTTAAGACTGGTTTGAAGAGAGAGCTTTTCGTATTTTTAAATTGCTTGTGTTTTAATGTAAAATTGCTATTAAATAGCTGTCGAGGTTGCCTTGCATTTTGTACATCTTTGGAATTGTGGAGAGGTAAAGTTAACAGTTGGCATGAAGCTATTAATAATATCAAGCAAATCCAGTGATACTTACTAATATACTGGGCCCAAGACCAATGAAGGAGAAGCAAGATCTCTTTCTGAAGATTTTTAGAATACTAATTATAGAATGCTATTTTGTCCAGAATAAAATAGTTCTGTTAATATCTGCTCTATTAGAATGTTACTTTAATTCTAACCATTAATGTAATATTGCAGTGTTTAAAACTAAAATGCTCACAACAGCATCCTTGGTAGTAAGATTGCAATAATGGTACATCATTAATGAAGAAAGGTTATATCACCTTTTGAGGGAGTAACACCTTCAAACAGCTAGGAGAAAGTGAGGACTGCAGATGCTGGAGTACCAGAGTTGAAAAATGTCCTGGAAAAACACAGCAGGCCAGGCAGCATCCGAGGAGCAGGAGAATCGACGTTTCGGGCATAAGCCCTTCTTCAGGAATCCTGAAGAAGGACTTATGCCTGAAATGTCGATTCTCCCGCTCCTTGGATGCTGCCTGGCCTGCTGTGTTTTTCCAGCACCACATTTTTCAACACCTTCAAACAGCTACAACAACATGCATGCAACATTACAAAATATCCTTGGATGCTTTATGGATGTTATTGAATGAATTTTGACATTGAGCCACATAAGGATGTCAGAACATATACTAAAAGTTTGGCCAAAGAAGGTAACTTTCAAGGAGCATCTTACAGGGGGAGAAAGAGGTAGAAAGTTGGGCTGTCTGAAGGCAATTCCAGAGCTATGAGCCTTGGCAACTTGAGGCACAGCTGCTGCTAGTGGAACCTGACATGTTTTTGGATGATATTGCTGAGGGCCAGACGCAGATGAGACTCGAGGTAGCATTCCAGAAGCAAGAAAGGAGTACATTGCAGCTATTTCATTAGTTATGGTTAATTAGATGACTAAAATCATAATTATGCTACGTGCATGAGATATGCATACTTTGTAAAGCTATTTCCATAGTTAAATAGCAAGTATTGGCAATATCACAAGAAACCCACTTGAAGATACTGAGTTCAGATTTTTTAAATACAGGAAATTTGCAAGTAACTTATAAAAATGCTAGATTAATTAAAAATAACTTTTTGCTGAAGCTATTAATCTGAAATAAGAACAGGTTCCCCACAAAGCAAGAGGAGCATTTAGCAGAAACCAAGCACTAGAGGAAACTAACAGAGGAACTGCAATGGATACAGATAGCCAAGTACGTACACTAATGCACATTATAGCATTGACCTTTGTTCCTCTTTTTATTTTATTTTCATAAGAATACTCCAGTTTTCTGAAGAGATTGTATACTCTTGTCACTTTATGGAAGAACATTTTGCCACAATTTAGGGCGGCGTGGTGACTCAGTGGTTAGCATCGCTGCCTTACAGAGCCAGGGACCCAGGTTTGATTCCACCCTTGGACGACTGTCTCTGTGCCGTTTGCATGTTCTTGCCATGTCTGCGTGGGGTTCCTCCCGCAGTCCAAAAATGTGCAAATTAGGTAGATTGGCCATGCTAAATTACCCCGTAATGTCCAGCGATGTGTATGTTAGATGCATTAGCCATGAGAAATGCAAAGATACAGGGACAGTAGGGAGATGAGTCTGTTGGGATGCTCTTTGGAGAGTGGACTCACTGGGTCGAATAGCCTATTTCCACACTGTAGGGATTATGATTCTTTTGAGATTTTTGTTTAAATTATTTGTGGCATATAAATGTTCCTAGCAAAGCCAGCATTTATTGTACATCCTAATTGCTCTTGAAACATCATTCGGGTGTCTCCATTTTTAACATTGCTGTCTTTGAAGCTTGGAACACCCACAGTGCTGTTATGGAGGGAGTTCTAGAATTTTGACCCATCAACAGTGAAGAAACAAAAATACAGTTCTGAGCTAGAATGTTGTGTGGTATGGAGGGGAACTTGCATGTGGTGTGGTTCACATTCACCTGCCTTCTGGGTGCCGTAGCTCAGAGGTTTGGAAACTGCTGTTGAAGGAATCTTGGGAACTCCTTTACTGTTTTTGTAGATGGTGAGACACCTTTTGCTTGGTGCATGGAGGGAGTGAACATTTAAGGTGACGGGTTGCTGATATAATTGTTGCCTTGGAGTCATCCAGGTCTAAGCATAGAAAATGGTCTTGCTGCCCATTGAATCTGTGCCAGTCTAAAACAATCCTTCTTCCCACTTGTGAACCACTTGTAAGAAATAAAGGAGTGGCAGCGTAAGTTTAGAATGATCTGTATCTCTATAAATTGCAAGTTTATAGGCTTCAGCTGTTCCTAATGTGTAAAGTTTCTGATTGTGTAATGAAGTAGACTTGATTAAAAAACTTTAAGTGAAGAAACTCTTTGGGTCAGTGACTATAATGTAGAATTCACCCTACAGTTTGAGAGGGAAGAACTGGCCAGACTTGATTGAATGTGGAGACTAGCAGGGAAGACACTGGGGCAGCAACGACAGGAGAGTGTCCAGGGTAATTTGGGAGGCACAGCAGAAATTCATCACAAACAAGAAGAAACATACAAAGGGGAGGGCGAGGAAAACATGGCTGATAAGGGAAGTCAGGGACAGCATAAAGCCAAAAGAAACAGCATATAAAGCATTGATGATTAGTGGGAAGTTAAAGATGTGAAGCTTTTTTTTTAAAAAAAGGGGGAAATTAAAACAAAGAATGAGAGAAGGTGAAATATGAGGATAAGCTAGGTATTCATATAAAATGTTGCAAGAACTATAAGAGAGAGGCAAGAATGGATATTGGCCTACTGGAGAAGTAGAAATGGGGAAGAACGAAATGGCAAAGAAAGTGAATAGGTAATTTTGCATCATTTTCACAGTGGAAGATACTGCAGCATTCCAGAATTTTGAGAGACTGGGTACAGGTGAGCATAGTGCCTATCACAGTGGAAAAGATGCTGGGGAACATGAAAGAGGATAAATCACCCAGACCAGTTGGGCCACACCCAGAGTTCTGAAGGAGATAGCTGCTGAGATTGTAGATACATTGCTGGTGATCTTTCATGAATCACTGGAGTCAGGGAAAATTCTAGAGGACTGGAAAATGGCAAATGTAACAAGTAATAACAGAGGAGGGAGGCAGAAGACAGGAAACTATAGGCCGGTTAGTTTGACCTCGGTCTTTGGTAAGACTTTAGACTCCATTGTTTAGAATAAGATTGTAGAGTACTTCAAAGTGCATTGTAAAATAGGATGGAGTTAGCAAGACTTCGTCTAGGTGAGGTTATGCCTGGCAATTTGTTTGCATTCCTTCAGGAGGTACTGACCAAGATATACAAAGGTGAGCCAGAGGACGTCATCTATTTGGATTTCTAGAAGATTTATGTCAAAGTTCCACAAAGGAGGCTGCTAAATAAGATAAGAGCCCATGGTGATCGTGGCAAGGTACTGACATGGATAGAGCATTGGCTGACTTGCAAGTGCTGAGAGTCTGGATTAAAAAGGTCCTTTTTTTTAGGATGGTGGGCATTGACTAGTGGACTTTTGCAGAGGTCAGTATTGGGACCACAACTAGTCATGTTAAACAACAATCTGGATGAAGGAACGGAGGGCATTGCTGCTAAATTTGCAGATGACACAAAGATAGTTGGAGGGAGTCGTAATTCAGGATTCTCTTAAGGTTAATATGCTGGTTCAGTTGACAAGAAAGCAAATGCAATGTTAGCAGTCATTTTGAGAGGGTTCAAATACAAAAGCAGAGATGTACTGCTGTGGCTGTACAAGGCTCTGGTCAGACCGCATTTGGAATATTGTGAGCAGTTTTGCACTTTGTATCTAAGGAAAGAGGCGCTTGTGTTGGAGGGAGTCCAGAGGAGGTTTACAAGAACGAGCCTGGAATAAAGGGCTTATCATATGGAGCAGTTGAGGTCTGTGCTCAATGGAGTTTAGAAGGATAGGGGTGGAGAGCTGACCGAAACTTGCAGAATACTGAGAGGCCTGGTTCGAGTGGCAATAAAGAAGATATTTCCATTAGTAGGAGGGACTAGGACCTGAGGGCACAGTCTCGGTGAAGGGACAGCCCTTTAGAAATGAGGACATTCTTCATCAAGAGGGTGGTTAATCTATGAATCTTATTGCTGCAGAAGGCTGTGGAGGCTAAATCATTGAGTATATTTAAGATAGTGATAGATAGGGTCTTAATTAGTAAGTGGATCGAGGATTATGAGGAGAAAGCAAGAGAATGGGGTTGAGAAACATATCACACATGATTGAATGGTGGAGCAGACCCGATGGGCCAAATGACCTAATTATATCTTTCATATACCTTCATATTATATCTTTTGGTCTTTATAGAATATTAAACAAGATTCTTAATCTAACTTTATGTTGGATCTAAATGTGTTCCATGTCATTTTAACTTTTCCATAATTAAGAACATTTTGTGATACTACTTGATTTCCAGACAGAATCTGTACAATGACTTGAGTGATATATATCATATTTTTCTTCATTGCTTCATGCTTGTATTTGTGGTTCAAAAGCCTAAACCAGTTTGACAATTGCGGCAGCTCTTGGATATTAGCAATTTCTTTGAAAAGTAATTTTCTAACATTCTCCTGTGCTCTCAAGTAATTTTCTAAAATGCTTTTAGATTTATAAGCTTGAGTTCAAGGCTTGGGTTTGTCTGATTCTCTAATGTTAACATCTAAAGAAGTGTCTTGAATTCTGTAAATCAATTAAATACCTCGTGTTTATTTCTGGTGGATGTTTTCTGTCTCTTGATTGGTCATTTGACTCTTGACACCTTGGTTCATTTCCTGTGCTAGTAGTCTCAACTTCTGCTCAATTCACTTAATTCCCTGTACACTTGTAGTTCTAAATCACCTTTTCAGTAATAATTTATTTCAATTAACTATTTTCTTTAATATTCTTAAAGACATTATTATATTAACAGATTTTTTTTTTGGATGGATATAATTTGTCATACTAGAATCTAGTGAATTCAAGAACTATGAAATGACTGATAACAGGACCATTCATCATGGGATCAACTCCATTTCATTCTGTTCTTGGTATGGCCAGGCGAGTATTTCAAATTAAGTTTGTTTATTCCCACTTCTGTCTATAAACTGGGTGTTTTTACGTTTGTGAAGTCCATTTTAAAAATGGCCCTTGCTGTGAACAGTTTGAATCAATAATATTCTTGACTTACTTTCAATCCAAGGTGGTCCTTGTGACTTCTAACTCGCATACACTTGCACATGCAAGAGAAGCAGGCAAGTTTTACAACCATAGATATTAAAATAAAGAATTTAGATATTCACATTCATTATTGTCTGTTAAACTTGCTTTACTAAATATGATCCCAGCTGGTGGTGTAACTGGACAAGTCAGATCCCAGACTGAAATCTAGCCATAGTCATAGAGATGTACAGCATGGAAACAGACCCTTTGGTCTAACTTGTTCATGCTGACCAGATATTCATCATTAATTTAGTCCTATTTGCCAGCATTTGGCCCATATCCCTTTAAACCCTTCCTATTCATTTCCCAATCCAGATGCTTTTTAAATGTTATAATTCTACCAATCTCCTCCTCTTTTTCTGGTAAGTCATTCCCTACACGCAGCACCCTCTGCACGAAAATGTTGCCCCTTAGGTCCTTTTTAAATCTTTCCCCTCACCTTAAACGTACGGAATTTAGTTTGTGATCTGAGATCCAGTCTGTGCGACTATGGTCCACCACGTGTAAGTACGATCTGGAATCCAGTTTGTGAGATCAGATTTTTTAATTTAATAAGATGGTCTGTGCTGAAACACAATGTTACAGATTAGGTTTTATCAATAAAACCAAAGTTTATTACACAAGGAACTAAGCTTTTTTACAAAGTTAGTCAGTTCTCATATAATGCGATAGCTCTGTTCCCGTGCAACTCTGCATTTTAAGAAAATCACGTAATAGCAGCACACTTAAAGTAATGAGGCTGGAATCACATAACCAATATAGGTAAGGAAAATTTGTGTTCTACAAATGATGGTCTAAATTCTTCAATCATGATATAGCCAATTTACATTGAAGAAAAGCACGTTATTAGCAGAACCGAGTCTATTTACATTTAATGCAATTTGAAAGATTTCAAAAGACCGACAAAACAAAGTTCCATCAATCCCAACACCAATAATTTACACTCAAATACTAGAAAGAGAGACAGTTCCCTTTTCTTATGTATCTTATTGGTTTGAGTAAACTGTTTCTTTCAATTTCCAGGAGAAAATGAGGGCTGGAGATCAGAGCTGAAAATGTGTTGCTGGAAAAGCGCAGCAGGTCAGGCAGCATCCAAGGAGCAGGAGAATTGATGTTTCGGGCATGAGCCCTTCTTCAGGAATGAGGAGAGTGTGCCAAGCAGGCTAAGATAAAAAGGTAGGGAGGAGGGACTTGGCGGAGGGGCATTGGAAATGCAATAGGTGGAAAGAGGTTAAGGTGAGGGTGATAGGCCGGGGAGGGGGCGGGTGCGGAGAGGCCAGGAAGAAGATTGCAGGTTAGGAAGGTGGTGCTGAGTTCGAGGATTGGGACTGAGACAAGGTGGGGGATGGGGAAATGAGGAAACTGGAGAAATCTGAGTTCATCCCTTGTGGTTGGAGGGTTCCTAGGCGGAAGATGAGACTCTCTTCCTCCAGCCGTCGTGTTGCTATGGTCTGGCGAGGGAGGAGTCCAAGGACCTGCATGTCCTTGGTGGAGTGGGAGGAGGAGTTGAAGTGTTGAGCCACGGGGTGGTTGGGTTGGTTGGTCCGGGTGTCCCAGAGGTGTTCTCTGAAAAGTTCCGCAAGTAGGCGGCCTGTCTCTCCAATATAGAGGAGGCCACATCGGGTGCAGCGGATGCAGTAAATGATGTGTGTGGAGGTGCAGGTGAATTTGTGGCGGATATGGAAGGATCCCTTGGGGCCTTGGAGGGAGGTAAGGGGGGAGGTGTGGGCGCAAGTTTTGCATTTCTGGTCCCAGGAGGACCAGTTCCAATACCAAACAACCCAGATGGCCTCCTTCAAAGACCGCAATTTCCCCCCAGACGTGATCGACGATGCTCTCCAACACTTCCCGCTCCTCCGCCCTTGAGCCCTGCCCCTCCAATCGCCACCAGGACAGAACCCCACTGGTCCTCACCTACCACCCCACCAACCTCCATATACATCATATCATCCGTCGTCATTTCCACCATCTCCAAACGGACCCCACCATCAGGGATACATTACCCTTCCCTCCCCTCCTCTATCAGCATTCCGAAAAGACCACTCCCTCTGTGACTCCCTTGTCAGGTCCACACCCCCCCCCCCCACCAACCCAACCTCCACACCTCCCCCTTCACTTCCCTCCAAGGCCCCAAGGGATCCTTCCATATCCGCCACAAATTCACCTGCACTTCCACACACATCATTTACTGCATCCGCTGCACCCGATGTGGCCTCCTCTATATTGGGGAGACAGGCCGCCTACTTGCGGAACGTTTCAGAGAACACCTCTGGGACACCCGGACCAACTAACCCAACCACTCCGTAGCTCAATACTTCACCTCCCCCTCCCACTCCACCAAGGACATGCAGATCCTTGGACTCCTCCCTCGTCAGACCATAGCAACACGACGGCTGGAGGAAGAGCGCCTCATCTTCCGCCTAGGAACCCTCCAACCACAAGGGATGAACTCAGATTTCTCCAGTTTCCTCATTTCCCCTCCCCCCACCTTGTCTCAGTCCCAACCCTCGAACTCAGCACCACCTTCCTAACCTGCAATCTTCTTCCTGACCTCTCCGCCCCCACCCCCACCCCCACTCCGGCCTATCACCCTCACCTTAACCTCCTTCCACCTATCACATTTCCAACACCCCTCCCCCAAGTCCCTCCTCCCTACCTTTTTATCTTAGCCTGGTTGGCACACTCTCCTCATTCCTGAGGAAGGGCTCATGCCCGAAACATCGATTCTCCTGCTCGTTGGATGCTGCCTGACCTGCTGAGCTTTTCCAGCAACGCATTTTCAGCTCTTCCAATTTCCAGTCATTAATCATTCAACTGCACTTAAACTTTCTTAACTTCAAATAACCCATTCAAAATGGGATATCAGTTTAGGCACTTACTTTGACTGCGGGGTAACACATTTCCCTGTCCTGCTATACATCCAAGATAAACACCATGGTTTAGCAACTTTGATTGTCTTCAAGTTCACTGCAAGGTTTGCCATTGGATCAGTGCTTCTAGGTCGTTAAAGTGATAACTCCAGATGTTCCTGATATATGGCCCATCTTGAGTGACAAAAACAGAGATTCTCTCCCTCTGGGTTACTGGGGGCTTGCCAGTAGACCCATGAGGAATATGTAGTCCTTAATGTGTGAAATTGTTAAGGGAACTGATGCAGTCATGGCATTTGCTTTCGATAACATAGATCTGTTTTGATCCATCTGGCTTCAGGAACAGTACTGAGGAGAAGCTCCAGGTCTTCTGGCTGAGTTTTCTAGTTGACTAGTGTGCAGGATTTTCTGCCGACATGGGCCAATATTTCAGTCTCAGCCATAGCAATCCTATTTAGATAAACCAGGATGCAGTGAAAGGCCATAAGAGCAGACAACATGGTAGATTGTGGGGGTAAAACCGGTGTAGATTATCCAAATAATTTATTCCACTCCATCTAGCTGCTTATTGAAAAAACATTAAGACACTGGCCCAGATTTTGCAGTCAGCAGTGAAGTGGAAACGCATACTGCTGATTATGTTTAATATCACTTTTTTTTTGTAGACCAGCGGGGATATGCTTTCCTGGCTGCAGCATGAATTAAACTGATGTATTGAGCTGAAGGCATGTAGCTTCATGACAGGTAAAAATTTTTAGTTATAGTAAATATATCCTCGCTCTTACCTTTAATTCCAGCCCCCTGCCACCCATTCCTTTCCTCCAATCTAGCTTGCAAAGGATATCAAAATCAACCAAGTATATTTTCACAATTGCGTCGATAAAAAGAGAATAGACTCCTTAAACCAATATGGTGACATTATCATTAAACGCAAGGATAAGACAGACGTGCTTGTCATGGAGGTGGCTCAAGGTCGGGGTGGGGGGGGGCGTGGATAGTGAATATGTGGCAAGGCTCGGGTTGGGGTGTTCGGTCTACCTTGCTTTCTCCTATTTTCAATACACAATGAGGTCAGCGTGCCAGAATACCTCAGGAAACTAATATTGAACTGAGGACAGGTGGTCACTACAATTAATGTGGGCAAAATAATAATTAAATAATGCTTTTGAAGGCGTACTAAATACCCTGAATTAAATGATTTACAAGAGGTGGATAAAGTTGTGCACAGGTGAATGTGTTTATGTGGACGCCCAAAAAGCATTTGAAAATATTGGTCATAAGAGACTGTAAGCTAAAGTTGAAGCTGAATTGAAGGTAAATTACTAACACATTTAGGAATTTGCCTGTACAGGAGACAGCAGAACTGACAGGCATATGCCGTAATTGACATGATGTGTCTAGAGTTTCCAGAAGGATCTGTTTGAAGTCTCAGCCATTTACAGTAATTACTGGTGACATAATAAGGATAAGGAAATCCACATATGCAAATTGGCTAATGTCACCAGGGTGGATGGTATTTTAGCAGTGTTAATGGAAGCTGAAAGTTATAAAGATAGATTAAATGACTAGATAAAATCATGGTAAATAGTTTTCAGTGCAAGCGCTTTGAACCTAAAAAGACATATAGAGTACATTTTAATTCTTGAAAACAGTGAAGATCCAAAATCCAGCTATGTAGCTTATCAAAATGTCAAGTGTTATCAGAAAGTACATAAAGTAATTTTTAAAAAAAATAATATTAGCCTTTACATTTGAAGAAGTAAAGTACAAGAATCTGTAGGTTATGCTTTAGGTGTATAAAACACTGATTAAACCACAAGTGGAGTATTGTATGCAGTTCTGGAAGCGCATATAAGAAAGAATATAATAGCTACGAGATAGTACAAAGTTTAAAATCACGCAACACCAAGTTATAGTCCAACAGGTTTATTCGGAAGCACTAGCTCCAACACCGGCATCTCCAAATTATGAGACAATAGGTTTACGAGCAAGAAAATCCATAATAAGATCATATGATGTAGAAGTAAGCTATTTGGCCCATCAAGTCTGCTTTGCTATTCAGTGCAATTGGACTAATTTGATCATTCTTATCTCCATTTTCCTGTTTTATCCCCATAACACTTCTTTCCCTTCTTGATTAAAAATCTATTTCAGCCTCAGATGATTCAACTTCAACAGCCCACTGTCGTAAAGAATTCCACAGGTTGGCTATCTTATAAAGGAAAAGAAAATCATTTCATAGTAGGATGTTGTTCCATCAAATTTGGCAGTTTAAAGGGTGATTTGATCAAAGTTTTTTTTTAAGGGGAACAAAGATAGTCAGGGAAAGGATTTCTTCTTTGTGAGACTAGAAGCAGGCAGCATAAACTATATGCTTTATTCAAATTTTGAGAGTTAAATTGAGCAGTACTTACATGCTGGAACTGACAACCGGAAGTGGCAGATTCAAACCACTACAAATGCCGGAGGAAAGATCACAGAAGCGCTTCACAGGAGGCTCCCAAGCACTGAGGATGTCACCTAGACAGGGGACGAAACGTCTGCAACACAAATTCCCAGCTCAGCGAACAGAACCACAACGAGCACCCGAGCGACAAATCTTCTCACAAACTTTGAACTTACTTGCACTATTTGAAATGTAATATGACAAATATGGCTGCTGATGGCAAGATAGGAAGAGGGTGCCACTTCATCTTGAGTGTCAGGAGCTGCAATGCATACATGCACAATGCAATTTGTAAGTGTATGCAGTAGGTACATTTCCCACCTATAATTGCTTGGTGGTAAGGAATTGCTCTCCGCAACCTGCTACAATAGCTGATGTTTTATTGCAAGTTCAACATGAAGGTCCTAAAGAAAAGTATTAAATATTTAGGGTGCAATGGTGGCATAGCTGATATTACAGTATGTTCCAATGTTACACTAGCTACATAGAATATATAGATATCACAGTATATTTCGTCCACTTGATTGGTAAGAGGGCAATGGGAGAGGGTGTATGGTTGGAGGAAGGGCTGTGGAGAGAAGAGGGTGTAAATGGAGTGTGGGGTTGTAAATGTGAGTAGGCCTGGGGGAGATGAGGGTAATAGAGAAGGGCTGTGGGGGAGGGTAGGGTGTGTGAGAGGAGGACAGTGGGCGCTTATGGGGCAGCACTGTGGAGGAGGATGATGGGGAGGGGGATGAGGACAGCTATGAGGGAGGACCTGTGGTTGGGGAAGGGCTATGGATTAGAGAGGATGATGGGGAAGGTTGTGTGAATGTAGGAGTGATGGGGTAGGGGTTGTGGATGGGGGAGGGCGATAGGGATGTGGTGGATTTTGAAAGCAGTGAGGAAATTGTCATTCATAACAAGGGCAGTATTGGAATGTTTGACCATGTGGTGGTTTGAAATGGTGCTAGAGATGGACAAGGTGCTTTCAGGCTTGGCCACAAAGATAACAAAGAGTAGGAGGCAGTGAAGGTATGGCAAACCTTTGGAAAATTTTGAAAGTAACCAAGAGAATGGGTTCAAATTCCAGTGAAACTTGAATTTAATTTTTCAAAAATCTGGAATCTTTATGTACTGGTGACCATACTGTTAATTACCATAAAAATCCATCTTGTTCATTAATACATTTCAGGGAAGGAAACCTGTTTTCCTTACCCAGTCTGGTCTATATGTGACACCATACCCACGGTTCCCAACTCTTAACTGCTCTCTGAAGTGGCCAAATGAGGTACTTGTACTGATACGTTACGAAAATAGATGAATGAAACTGGCGTAAAACTGGGAGGTTTGAGTTATAAGATGAGGCTAGGTAGACTGAGACTTTTTTTCCTGGAACATAGGAGTCTGAAACATGACCTTAGAGATTTGTAAAATCATGAGTGAAGTAGATAAAGTGAACAGCCAAGGTATTTTCCCTATGGTGGGAGTGTCCAAAACTAGAGGGCATAAATTTAAGATGAAAGGGCCAAGATTTAAAAGGGACCAGAGAGCCAACTGTCTCACACAGAGGGTCATGTGTACAGGGAATGAGTTGCCACAGGAAGTGGTAGAGATGTGTCCAATTACAACATTTAAAAGACATTTAGAGAGGTACATGGATAGGAAAGGTTCAGATGGATATGAGTTAAACACAGGAAAATCGGATCAGTTCAGCAAACCTCAACATGGACAAGTTGGCTGGAAGAACTATTTCTGTGCTATTCTGTGCTTAGATATGTCTCTTGATTAAACATAAAATATAAGCCATAACTATTAATTTAACATGGGGCAGTGTTTTGTAAAGGAATAACAGTGTTATTTTCAGGGTCTGTAGATTGTGAAGGAGCAAAAATCGCCTTTAGTAGAGTGATAGATGTGGGATGTGGGAGTTTAAAGAGAGTTTAAGGATTACTGCGGATTATATCTGCAATAAATGCTGTTTCTTGCGAATCTTATCAGATCGAATGGATCGGTTGGAGAGAGAGTTAGAAGCAATGAGGAATTTGTAACAGCAACAGTATGTGATGAATGGCAGTTATAGGAAAGGGGGAAAGGTCTCAGATACAGTCACATAGATGGGTTAACTCCAGGAAAGATAAGAGAGGTAGGCAGCTAGTACAGGAGTCTTCTGTGGCTATACCCATTTCAAACCGGTATGCTGTTTTGGAAAATGTAGGGGGTGATGGATTCTCAGGGGAACGTAGCACGAACAGCCAAGTTTCTGGTATTGAGACTGGCTGTAATGCAACGAGGGGTTTGTAGGGTTCCAAGAGATCAATTGTGTTAGGGGATTCTCTAGTCCGAGGTACAGACAGACGCTTCTGTGGCCAGCAATGAAAAATCAGAATGGTGTGTTGTTTCCCTGGTGCCAGGATCAAGGATGTCTCAGAGAGGGTGCAGAATGTTCTCAAGTGGGAGAGGGGCCAGCAAGAAGTCATTGTACACATTGGAACCAATGACATTGGAAGGGAAAAGGTTGAGATTCTGAAAGTAGATTGCAGAGAGTTAGGCAGGAGTTTAAAATGGAGGTCCTCAAGAGTAGTAATATCTGGATTACTCCCAGTGCTACGTGCTAGTGAGGGCAGGAATAGGAGGATAGAGCAGATGGATGCATGGCTGAGGAGCTGGTGTATGGGAGAAGGATCCACATTTTTGGATCATTGGAATCTCTTTTGGGGTAGAAGTGACCTGTACAAGAAGGACAGATTGCACTGAAATTGGAAGGGGACTAAGAGACTGGCAGAGAGATTTGCTAGAGCTGCTTGGGATGATTTAAACTAGTAAGGTGGGACTAGTAAGAATGGGTGGGACACAGGGAGATAGTGAGGAAAGAGATCAATCTGAGACTGGTAAGAGTTGGGAACAGAAGCGAGTCAAACAGTCAGGGCAGGCAGCGACAAGGTAGGACTACTAAATTAAACTGCATTTATTTCCATGCAAGGGGTCTAACAGGAAAGGCACATGAACTTGGCATGGTTAGAAAGATGGGACTGGGATATCATAGCAGTTACAGAAACATGGCTCAGGGATGGGCAGGACTAGCAGCTTAATGTTCCAGGGTACAAATGCTACAGAAAGGATAGAAAGGGAGGCAAGAGAGGAGGGGAGTGGCATTTTTGATAAGGGAGAGCACTAAAGCTGTTCTGAGGAATGATATTCCCAGCAATACATCTAGGGATGTTATTTGGGTGGAACTGAGAAATAAGAAAGGGATGATCACCTTATTGGGATTGTATTATAGACCCCTTAATAGTCAGAGGGAAATTAAGAAACAAACGTGTAAGGAGATCCCAGCTATCTGTCAGAAAAATAGGGTGGTTATGCTAGGGGATTTTAACTTTCCAAACATAGACTGGGACTGCCATAGTGTTATGGGTTTAGCTGAAGAGGAATTTGTTAAGTGTGTACAAGACAATTTTCTGATTCAGTATGTGGATGTACCTACTAGACAAGGTGCAAAACTTGACCTACTCTTGGGAAATAAGGCAGGGCAGGTGACAGGTGTCAGTGGGGGAGCACTTTGGGGCCAGCGACCAAAATTCTATTAGATTTAAAATAGTGATGGAAAAGGATTGACTGGATTCTAAATTGGAGAAAGGCCAATTTTGATGGTATAAGAAGAACTTTCAAAAGCTGATTGGGGGCAGATGTTCGCAGGTAAAGGGACAGCTGGAAAATGGGAAGCCTTCAGAAATGAGGTAACAAGAATCCAGAGAAAGTATATTCCTGTTAGATATTAGATTACTTACAGTGTGGAAACAGGCCCTTCGGCCCAACAAGTCCACACCGACCCGCCGAAGCGTAACCCACCCAGACCCATTCTCCTACATTTACCCCTTCACCTAACACTACGGGCAATTTAGCATGGCCAATTCACCTAACCCCTGCACATTTTTGGATTGTGGGAGGAAACCGGAGCACCCGGAGGAAACCCACGCAGACACGGGGAGAATGTGCAAACTCCACACAGAGAGTCGCCTGAGGCGGGAATTGAACCCGGGTCTCTGACACTGTGAAGCAGCAGTGCTAACCACTGTGCTACCGTGCCGCCCACGGTAGCACAGGTTAGGGTGAAAGGAAAGGGCTGGTACGTATAGGGAATGCTGGATGACTAAAGAAATTGAGGCTTTGATTAAGAAAAAGGAAGGAAGTATATGTAAGGTATAGACAGGATAGATCGAGTGAACCCTAAGAAGAGTATCAAGGCAGTAGTATACTTCAGAGGGAAAACAGGAGGGCAAAAAGGGGACATGAGATAGCTTTGGCAAATAGAATTAAGGAGAATCCAAAGGGTTTTTACAAATACAGTAAGGACAAAAGGGTAACTAGGGAGAGAATTGGGCCCCTCAAAGATCAACAAAGTGACTTTTGTATGAAGCCGCAGAAAATTTTGCATCAGTATTTACTGTGGAAAAGGATATGCAAGATATAGACTTTAGGGAAATAGATGGTGACACCTTGCAAAATGTCCCTATTACAGAGGAGGAAGTGCTGGATGCCTTGAAATGCATAAACGTGGATAAAGCCCCAGGACCTGATCAGGTGTACCCTAGAACTCTGTGGGAAGCTAGAGAAATGATTGCTGGACCTCTTGCTGAGATACTTATATCATCGATAGTCACAGGTGAGGTGTCGGAAGACTGGAGGTTGGCTAACGTGGTGCCACTGTTTAAGAAGGGCGGTAAGGACAAGGTATAGACCAATGAGCCTGACGTCGGTGGCGGGCAAGTTGTTGGAGGGAATCCTGAGGGACAGGATGCACATGTATTTGGAAAGGCAAGGACTGATTAGGGATAGTCAACACGGCCTTATGCGTGGGAAATCATTTCTCACAAACTTGATCTGAGTTTTTTGAAGAAGTAATAAAGAGGATTGATGAGGGCAGAGTGGTAGATGTGATCTATATGGACTTCAGTAAGGCGTTCGACAAGGTTCCCCATGGGAGACTGGTTAGCAAGATTAGATCTCACGGAATACAGGGAGAACTAGCCATTTTGGATACAGAACTGCCTCAAAGGTAGAAGAGGGTGGTGGTGGAGGTTTGCTTTTCAGACTGGAGGCCTGTGACTAGTGGAGTGCCACAAGGATTGGTGCTGGGTCCTCTACTTTTTGCCATTTACATAAATGATTTGGATGCGAGCATAAGGCATAGTTAGTAAGTTTGCAGATGACACCAAAATTGGAGGTGTAGTGAACAGCGAAGGAGCTTACTTCAGATTACAACAAGATCTTGACCAGATAGGCCAATGGGCTGAGAAGTGGCAGTTGAAGTTTAACTCAGATAAATGTGAGGTGCTGCATTTTGGGAAAGCAAATCTTAGGACTTATACACTTAATGGTAAGGTCCTAGGAAGTGTTGCTGAACAAAGAGACCTTAGAGTGCAGGTTCATAGCTCCTTGAAAGTGGAGTCGCAGGTAGATAGGATAGTGAAGGTGGTGTTTGGTATGCTTTCTTTTATTGGTCAGAGTTTGAGTACAGGAGTTGGGAGGTCATGTTGTGGCTGTATAGGACATTGGTTAGGCCACTGTTGGAATATTGTGTGCAATTCTAGTCTCCTTCCTATCCGAAAGATGTTGTGAAACTTGCAAGGGTTCAGAAAAGATTTACAAGGATTTTGCCAGGGTTGGAGGATTTGAGCTATAGGGAGGGACTGAACAGGCCCTGGCGTGTCAGAGGCTGAGCGGTGACCTTAGAGGTTTACAAAATTATGAGGGACATGGATAGGATAAATAGACAAAGTCTTTTCCTTGGGGTGAGGGAGTCCAAAACTATAGGTTTTGAGTGAGAGTTAAAAGATGTAAGAGACCTGACTGGCAACTTTTTCACACAGGGTGGTGCATGTATGGAATGAGCTGCCAGAGGAACTGGTGGAGGCTGGTACAATTGCAACATTTAAAAGGCATTTGGATGGGTATATGAATAGGAAGTATTTGGAGGAATATGGGCTGGGTGCTGGCAGGTGGGATTAGATTGGGTTGGGATATCTGGTTGGACCAAAGGGTATGTTTCCATGCTGTACATCTCTATGACTCTATGATTATGGTGTGCATTATGTACCTTTGTTGAGATGTCATCTTGCAGTAGTTATTTTGCACTCTTAGACTTCATGTTTGGCAGTTGTTAAATGAAGGGGACTGAGAAACACTTTCCTATATTATTGCCCTTAATAGGTTGATCTTAACTGGATGGTAAAATGTGGCATGATTTTACGTTCTTAAGGCAATATCATATGAATACACATTTAGTATCCAACGTCCAACCTATGGATGAATTGTCAAGGAGTGGGTAAGGAGCAGAGATGGCTTATGATAGCTTCATTTACTTCAGCATCTGTCCAGAACCATTATCCTCAAACGTAGTCATCTTTTCAACCTGAGAGAAAATTCCATACCTCTTAGTCTTTTTGGGGTGGAGGGTGTATTTAATGAGAGGACTCTTAAATGGTGGCTACATAATCAAAGTTGGCAAAAGCTTGCAGATAATGATTGGTCTGGTACATATCTCTTGCGGCCCACACATTTGGAGATGTCACTCATCACCATCCTATCTCTGCCAAGCTGTGGCCTCAGGGAGAACTTGTCCACAGTCTGTCCTCCTCCTGGTTATCCTGATTTGTGGTGGTGGTAAGCAATTCCTTCATGTTCTCGATTGTTGAAGTCCAGCAGACATTGATGTCAGATGTCCTCTGTGGTCCACATTGTAAGGCTCCTCTGGATAATCAAGGCATCAGAAATATATTTTGAGCAACTGTATGGTGTACTGTATAATTGACCTCATTGAGCTGTGTACAATTATTTAAGGGGGCTTTTGATGCCAAGGTTCAAGTCTTAGATAACATGTCTGAACCATTTGATTAAAAATATTGTAATGCTTCAAGATTGCTATCATGAATCATAATCTGAGGGCATCACCCTTGTCACAGAGAATGGAAACACGAACTTAAAATGTCTTTCTATGGGCAATTAGCACAATTCTTTTCTGATAGTCATAGATACAGTAACTTGAATGTTAAGGGAGTGGATATTACGAGTTGCTGGCCTGGAAATTTAGGACTGTAGTTATTGAGGGCATCTGATGTGGGTTCCTCAAATAACAGGGCTACAGAAGTGCATAAAGGTTTGTCATAATTTGGAGGAGTTGGTATTGAACTGGGGTGTACAGAGTTAAAAATCACACAACACCAGGTTATAGACCAACAGGTTTATTTGGAAGCACTAGCTTTCAGAGGGCTGCTCCTTCATCATTTCAGGCCTCCACTAGGGCCATGTTTGGAATTCCCCAGCTATAACATATGTACATACAGTTGACAAATGGCCTGTTCAGAAGGGTGATTAATCAGATTCTCAGCAGACACTGATGTACAAGCTACGAGGGCAGTTGCCTCTAGGGCTGTAAGTACAGGCCGCATTTGACTACCCATAATATGCACTCCCTTAACATTCAAGTTTGCAACTGTCTTCGAAGAAAGCCTTAGCTATTATCTCTTAACCATCTCGTGAAGTCGGTGTTTAGAAGCATGAAAATCTTAATGAGAATTACATTTTATGTAACATTAATGAAACTTTCTATTTGTTCTGCTCACTAAAACCCCCACAAGTCTTTGCTCAACTTAAACCTAGTTGATCGCAGCACTACTAACTGCAGTCAAGGTCAAGAAATATCTCGTATTTATTTTGGGCCATGTGAATCTCATTACTCTGATTTAATGGCTCACCATAAAGACCCAAAATCAATCATAATACAATCTAAATTTTAATCTCTTGAATTGTTTTACACCACATTCTTAAAACATTCAATTTTATGCAAACCTTAAAGCTGAATCACATAATTAAAAGGTATTAAAGTCCACAAAATAATTGACATTGGGCTCCTTTTGATATGAAGACAAAACTAAAATGTGGACCATAGCTTAAATATTAAGCAACTAAGCAAAACCAATGGAGAGCAAATACAGTACTACATGTAAAAAAATCCCTGACAAATGGTTCAATTTCTAAAACTGAATTCATAATTAAAATCCAACTCTCAGGATTTATATAAAAAATAAAAAAAGGACTACAGTACTTGTAAGAAATGTCCGGGTTCATTTACCTGTGAACTCATCCAGTGACCACGTTTTAAACAGGGCACATCACATGAAAAGAATTTCTAAGAAAGAATTTGCCATTTCAAGTGGGTCATATATACTTGTGTGTCAGAAAAATCTCAACATGCATTAAGAATTGCAAAATCTTTTTTAAAAAATATCTTCCATTTTCCATGTGAGAAAGCAATGTACAATAGGTACAAGTGTCATGTTTATTTCAGTTATGACTAGACAGTCATATTAATTTTCTCTCCAGCAACCCTCCCCACAAACTTCGGACAAGATGGCATATTGGGTGTCTGAACGTTGCAGCCCAACAAATGGCAGTGTAGTGGACATCTTAAACAGCAGCCAGAACCTTTAGTGTCGACGGGCTAAAAAGGGAAAACAAACAGTCAAACAAAACGAATGTTACACATCACATGTCAAAATGATAACTGCTGGTCAAATCTATTCAAGACACTATTTAAGTACAGATCAATTAGTTTGTGATTATTTGAAATAGCTGTCACCTCTTGGTAATGTGTGAAATGGGATTTGAGATTTTTTTTTCTAGATCATAACCTATGGTTGGTTTTCTTGATTTGACTTTAATTGGCAAGAGGTAGATGTCATCCTTAGAGGAATAGTTGGCAGAGAATTCAATAGCTTTTAAACAAGAGCACAGGGAAAACATGAGTAAAACTTAGAATTGAGACTCTTCTGATTTGAGGGGGAAAAAAAACATGTGGACAAATGTCTAAGTTACTTCAATTGTAACCAGAAGGTTGAGTGCACTAAGAAATTGTGTAGAGCTGTCAAATTGATTTGGGTCACAGATCACCTCAAAGTTCAAAATGAAATACAAACAGCTAACCACGAGATATTAACCCTCACTAATTTTTTTCCTGACTCAATATACACGATCTAATAGACAAGAGGAAACAACTATTGAAAAATAAGTGCTAAATACTAATTGGTATTTCAGAAATGGAAATGAAAATCAAATGCCATGCCTGGTAAATGTTCTAAAGTATGCCATGCAATGTTGTCAATTAAAATATTCTACAAACTGAGAATAAAATGCTGACAAGAAAGGAAGATTGGGGGAGGTAAAAAAAAGTTAACTGAACTTCTGTTCCCTAGTGTAGAGAATACCAACTTGGCAAGGCTGACTGTCCACTTTTCATTTGAGCACATATCCAAGTGATAATAATGCATGTCTGGCAAATTACTGGATTGTTAATACAAGTAACTAAAAAGGTAATGATTTGTTCTGATAGATAATTTGTGAATCGGGGTATGCTATTTGATAAAGTCACTACGATTTATCTCATTGGGAGTTGAGATACTATGTGTATACATTATCCATACAAATTATAGGTCAGATTTGAAATTTCATGGTTCTATAGACCTGGTGTATAGGTCCTGTTAAATGTGGAATCATTTTGTTCTCCGATATACTTGTATCCTGAGGCCTGAATGCATACTATATTCTTATGGCAAAAGATGAATCATTGCGTCTTGAAATTAAGTACCATGGAAGCTGCAGTAGAATATTAAAACAAAGTGTAATATCCAAGGATTTTTATTTTTAAACTTGTATTATTTAACAATACATGTTAAATATGCAAAACCCATATAGTACAATACCAGAGACAAAGTGATTTGCTAAACCAACAAGAAACCAGAGGGAAACGAAATACAGAATTTCAGGTTGAGTTTAGGTGGTATGATGTCAAATTTTAAAGTTTTACCAACCTTCCTTATTTCAACCGATAGTTAACTTTATCTTCAGATAGAAAATAGTCACTACAGTTCCAAAGGATCAGAGGGTTGCGCTCTCAATAGAGAAAGATGACTAGCCATTGAGTTTAACCTGATGGTCATCATGCCTCAGATGAGGTTCAGAAGGCAGGAACCTCATTAACTCCTGCACTGCCTAAGAGTTGTACATAAAGCCAACAGTGAAAAGGTTATCAGTGTCCAGATTGTACGTACGTCTATTCTTTCCCCAGCATTATTTGAACATTCCCTGTATATCAATCATTTTACTTTATCCATTTAAATTTACAGGTTGGTATCCTTTATCTGCATTTCTGAAAATCAAGACAAAAACTGAAGGTCTTTTGGAAAGTAGGCCCGAGCAGACCTGTAGACATGCTGAGTATGGACTTCAGGAAAAAAAAGTTTCACTGCTTAGCCTGAATAAACCTAGAAATGCTGTTTTGCCCAAAGGGCCTGAACCTAGTATGTCATGTGGTGGAGGAGAGAGGATGACGCCTGCTTCCCTTCTAGCCCTATATGGACCTATAAGTGGGGCAACTATATCCAAAACCAGTTGGTCCTGAGGTTTCCAAATAAAGGATTCCTGACCTGTAGAATATTTCAATATTATTGTGTAGTCCAATGATGTAGAACTCTTAAGGCCCAGCATTGCTTGTAACACTAATTTGGTAGCTTCTGTAATTTTCATTTAAAAAGGTATAAGAGCACAACTATACAGGTTTCTCTCTAAATCTACAATACAACTTCAGATTTTAGAATTTGTTTTCATGCACTACAAATGATATATTCAAAGCAGAAGGGTAGATACAGTTTTTAAATCAGTAAATGTAACTACCACACCAATAAAAGCAACTCAGCATTCCTTCAACTTTTGGTCTGGCGAAAGTAGAACTGATTTTTACCAAAAAATCTGGATGATGGTGATGTAGCACTCATGATCATGTCCATTTTAATTCAAGCACAGCACACTCATGAAAAGTTAGCAAAACAAACGCACTAAGTATTATTTCACTGTAGCCATTTTCTTTTCCAGAAAAAGGGGAGATGTCAAAGAATTAAAACCAAATTCCTTCAATTCTCATTGAGCATCCTTAAATCCAACCTCTGAAATGTAGCACATTATGTTTTTGATTTCTTAGCATTGCTGAAACTTTCAAATTAGGAAACTTTAGTACTTCATTGACCCAATTTCCAGGCTGCATGAGGAACAGTGAGCCTAGTCTATATGCTACAGTCAGCTCAACCACCATCTAACCCAGAGGGAAAAAAACAACTTAGAAGTAGGTGGATTAAAGAACTTAATTCCCAAACAATTGAAACTTAGTTTAAGAATTCAGTTTTAAGCAGTTTTATTTCACTGTGCATTTTATGGTAATGTTAACACTTTTGAAAGTAATTATTTGAACAGAAATATTGAAAAATGGTTATTGCTCTGCACATGAGATTTTAAAAGTTTAATTACTGAAGTAACAATATTTTACAAGGAAAGCATCAAGAAAAACATTGTTACACTTTAACAGTCTGGTCCAGTACTGTACACACTTCCAAACTGAGTTTGGATTTTTTAATGCATAACAATATATAAAAGAAAACGAACAGCAATTCTAGACTTCAACTTCACTCAGCAATCCTGACCTGCTGACCAAGCATCCTGTGAAAAGATTTTGCTTGACTCAATCCTGCAACTAATGAACTTAACTGAATTTGTCAGAAACCCCTGGGTGGCATGCAAAATGGTCATTTGTCACAGTAAAAAAAAAAACCCTATTGATATTAACACAGATGCTCTGATAGGGGGAGTTTTATTTTGCATTGCTTTTAAAACGTAACCCAAATGATTCAGGTTTTCAATTAGGGAAGGGAACCCATTCCCACCATCTTATACAAGTCAACACAGAACTGATGCTAGAAGCATCAAGCGAGTTCAGAACAACTAAGAATGTGCAGTTAACATAGTCTTTCTAAAGTAGACGGTGCCCTGATCAGTAGGTTTATGAATATTGAAGAGCTTAATTTGCAAGTAGTAACATTGAACATGCAACTCAAGCAAAGATAGCAGCAGGAATTCACTCTTCCATTCTTTTCATAATGAAATTTAGTCAACAGTTGTAATGATGATATTTTCATTGTGTATGAACAGCATCACAGCTAAAGATTCTGTGTTCATTTCATTCAGCACTTTTCTCACTCAGTATATCCAGAGGTTTTGCAACTTGAACCAACATTACATGGAGAAAAGGATAGCTTACATTTGTGTCCTTTGAGACTACGGAACATTACAATGCCAATAATCAGTTACTTTCGAAGTGCAGTCAACAGTGAAGGTTACGACAGGATCTTGATCAGATGGGCCAATAGGCTGAAGAATGGCAGATGGATTTTAATTTAGATAAGTGCAAGATGTTGCATTTTGGGAAAGCCAATCTTAGCAGGATGTACACACTTAAGGGTAAGATCCTGCGGAGTGTCGCAAAACAAAGTGACCTTGGCGCGCAGGTTCATAACTCCTTGAAAGCAGAGTCACAGTTGGATAGGATAGTGAAAGTGGTGTTTGGTATGCTTTTCTTTATTGATCAGAGCATTGAATACAGAAGTTGGGAGGTCATGTTGCGGTTGTACAGCATGTTGGTTAGCCCACTGTTGGAATAGTGCGTGCAGTTTTGGTCTCCTTCCTATCGGAAGGATGTTGTGAAACTTGAAAGGGTTCCGAGAAGATTGACAAGGATATTGCCATGGTTTGAGGATTTGAGCTATAGGGAGAGGCTGAATAGGCTGGGGCTATTTTCCCTGGAGCATTGAAGGCGGAGGTGTGACCTCAGATTTATAAAATCATGAGGTGCATCGATAGGGTAAATAGACAAGGTCTTTTCCCTGGACGAGGTGGGTCCAGAACTAGAGGGCACATTTAGGGTGAGATGGGAAAGATATATAAGGGACAACTTTTTCACGGAGAGGGGCGTGAATGTATGGAATGAGCTGCCAGAGGAAGTGGAGGAGGCTGGTACAATTGCAACATTTAAAAAACATCTGGATGGGTATATGAATAGGAAGAGTTTAGGAGGGATATGGGCCAGGTGCTGGCAAATGGGATTAAATTAGATTGGGCTACCTCATCGGTATGGACAAGTTGGACCGAAGGGTCTGTCATCTCGATGACTTTATAGTAATAATAGGAGAATCGACGTTTCGGGCATTAGCCCTTCTTCAGGAAGAAGGGCTAATGCCCGAAACGTCGATTCTCCTGTTCCCTAGATGCTGCCTGACCTGCTGCGCTTTTCCAGCAACACATTTCCATCTCTGATCTCCAGCATCTGCAGACCTCACTTTCTCCTTATAGTAATAATAGGTAAACATGGCAATCAATTGAATAGCAATGTTCCAGAGTCAATACAGATTTTGAATAATGCTAGAGACATGTTGAAGCTGTTCATCTTGCACATATTAGGACAAATGTCAAATTTCAAATTATCAATTTATGGACAGGAGTAAAAGAGTGCCAGGATATATCAACTTCCCATCCTCTTGGCAGTTCAATAAAAGGTTCAAGGCTTGAACATACATGCAGTTTTCTGCAAAATAAAAATCACTATTACCAGAAACTTGCAAGCAGATCTGAAAATTGCCAGGTTTCTTATTACCCTGAAAAGCAGTGTTCAAATTTTTGCAATATCAGGTTAAAAGGTGTTTCATGCTGCTACTATCAAGCAGCAAGTGGTACTTTCTACTAACTGGATGCCAGTCACCCAATTCAGCAACTCCCATATGAATTTCAGTGCCATTGAGCTGTTAGGTGCATATGGCCATAATTCTAATAATAGCTGTTTGAATCTAATAGCATCTTTCTTTGGTTGTTCGAAAAACAGCTTAATAGATAGCATTCTGGAGCAGCCAAGCTAACTAAATCCAGAACAACTGGTTAAAGTGATTCTGCAATTGGGTAACACTTGCTGAACACAGTGAGCTAACAACTATATTATCAATTTGAGAGACTCCGTTAAGGATTGTAGCACTTGCAAGAAGCAAGGTAGACCAACTTTAGAGTAAGAGTCCTACAGCACGCAACAGGCCCTTTGGCCCAAACTGGTCCATGCTGACCAAACCGTCTGTCCACACTAATGCCATTTCCCTGCACTTGGCCCATATCCTTCTGATCCTTTCCTATTCATGTATTTGTTGAAATGCCTTTTTAATATTAATGTACCCACCTCAACCACTTCCACTAGCAGCTCATTCCATATGCATACCTCCCTCTAAAAAAAGTTGCTCCTCAGGTTCGCTTTTACACTTTCCCCTCTAGTCTTCCAATTCCCCAACCTTCCTATAACAAGGTGACCAAAACTGAATATAATACTCCAAGTGTGGCCTCACCAACGTCCTGTATAACTGCAACATAAAACTTCCCAACTTCTAAAGTCAATGCCCTGATGCCACAAGCCTCCTTCATGCCCTGTGACTCCACTTTCAGAGAAATGAGAACCTAAACTCAAAGATCCCTCTGTTCCACTACACACTTTAAGGCGCTACCATTCACCATGAAACTCCTATCTTGATTTGACGTTACAAATTACAAGACCTCAGATTTATCTATATTATACTCCATTTGCATTTTGCGGTCCATTTTCTAACTGATCATGGTCCTACTACAATTTCTGACAACCTTCCTCACTGCCCACAATACCACCTATTTTAGTGTCATCTGCAAACTTAATCATGCCTTGTACATTCTCATCCAAATTATTGACATAGATAACACACAATAGGCCCAACATCGACCAGAGGCACTCCAGTAATCATAGGGGTCCAGTCCGACAAGCATCCTTCCACTCTTACCTTCTGCTTCCACTATCAAGCTAATTGTGCCCAAATTGCCTGCTCACCCTGGATTCCATGCAATCTAAACTTCCAGAGTCGCCTACAATGTAGAACCTTATCAAAAGGCCTTACTGAAATCCATATGGATTACATCTACTGCCATGCCCTCGTCAACCTTCCTGGTCACTTCAAAGAACTCTAACAAATCTGCGAAGCATGGTCTCCCAATTAAAGCTCTGCTAACCACTCCTAATCAAACCCAGTCTTTCCAAATGCACATATACCTTATCTCTCAGAATCTTCTCAAGTAACTTACAAATCCCAGATGTTTAGCGTCCTGGTCTATAGTTCAGGCTTTTCTTTGCAGCCCTTCTTGAATAACAGCACAATATTCACTACCCTCCAGTCTACCAGGACCTCACCTGTTGCTAACAATAATGCAAAAATATCAGCCAGGGCTCCCGCAATTTCTTCTCTAGCCTCTTGCAGTGTTCTTGGATAAAGCTGGTGAGGACAAGGGCATTTACCCACTTTCATACATTCTAATATATCCAACACAGCCTCCTCTGTGATATGGACTGTCCCCAAGACATCACCAGTAACTCTCCCAAATCTTCATGTCTTTCTCCATGGTAAAGACAGGAGAATTATTCATTGAGAACCTTGCTCATCTCCTGTGATTCTGCACATATGTCCATTTTGGTCATTGAGGGGCCTTATTTCTCTCTAGTTAGTTATTTTTTTCCCACTAAAAATGGATACTTAAACTCATCCTAATCTTTTCAACCAAGGCTCTTGCGTGGTCCCTTTTTGCCCTCCTGGTTTCCTTCTTCAGTAAACTCTTGTAGTTCCTGCATACCTCCAGGTATTCACTTGATCCTAACTGCCAGTACCTGAGCCATGCCCCCCTCAGGTCAAAGTGTTTTTCAAAAAATTAATATGTTCAAGCCTTACATCTTTTTGTATCTTCCCAGAAGCTTGGAGAGCTTATGTGCTTTCTTAATGTGAATTCAGCCAATCAGCATCTTTTTCTCCTATTGTGTGAATCATTGTGACTACTATAATCTGAAATCATGTATTTTTCCTGCTGACTGCAAGACAAAAAGCATGGGCAACATTTCCTTTTCCAGCAAAAGGGAAATTGCTTTCATCGACACTGCTCATGGTAGCTTGTATCTTTCCCCATCTCATCACTTGAATAGGAAGATGGATTAAAAACAAGTGCTGAAAACACTTAACAGGTCAGGTATGAAATGTGGAAAAAGAAACAGTTAATGTTTCAGTTGAATAATCTTAACTATAGATATTTTTAATCAATCTGTTCAGCAATATAATGAAAAAGTTGGGACTTGAACCCAGGTCTTCTACCCCAAAGCAGGGACACTACCACAGTGCTACAAGAGCCCTTAAACTTTTTATCCATCCTAACTCAACTTTACCTTTCCACAGATGCTACTTGATATGCTAAGCATTACAAGCTTCAGTGATAATTTGGTTTTAAGAGGATTCTGATTGAATGGCTTAAATTTTGTAACAATTACAGATTTTTCAATTTTAGTCCTTCAAATTTGTGCTGCATGGTTCAGCCAGATAAACGGAATTCAAACTTTCAGTGCATTTTCAACACCACATTGAAACAGATGGTGACTTCTCGTCAGCTAATGTTCATTTCAGAAACTAGCATGAATCACTGATTTACACATTAGTTGTATCAAGTTTTTTTTAAAAAAAGCAAAACTAGGAAAATCACTAAAGCATCATTACAGCAAACATTACGGAGACAGTTATCCATGAACCAATAAGCCAGCTTCAGTTTTAACAACCATTACTCCAAATAACAGCACTTGAGTTGTTCAAAGTACATGTGTACCAATCAATCAATTCCATGGCTCACTTTGATCCCCAGAACGAGAAAGATTTTCAAAAAAGCAGCTTTTTAGAAATGATAAAGTAAAAAGACAAGGGCCATCTCGATGTGTAGACAGTTTTGGAGCCAATTTTTAAAATGCTTTTCCACGGAGTGTCCAGAGAAGCAGAAACTTAGTCTTTAATAAGCATTCTATTCAAAAAAGGAAAGGAACTCAAACAACACAATAAAACAGCCAGCAGACTGTCCTTCAAGGTTTCAGCTCCTACACATCCAACTTGTGAAATGTTTAAGGCAACTGGGCCTAACGAAATTGGAGTACTTATTGGATCTAAACTCGATTTATTTGTCCAAATTCCTGATCTTAAATGCTGAAAATTGATAAATTAAGTAGATTTTTACCCTCGGTGTTATAATAGTCAGTAGCCATCCTCATTCTAAAACTAACATTGAATTGCAGTCATTACACCAATGTGCCTAATTTGAAGTTTTACAATTAGTCATACATATTTAAATTTGGGCATCAGTTTAGTGTAACCCCAACCACTTGACTTGCCTACCTTCTTTGATGTTTTCATGTTTCAAATTGTGTCAGCAGGGCCCGCACCTCAGGTGTCAGCTGCTTTGCAGCCTTGGCTGCCTCTGTGATGGCCTTTCGGTAAAGGCCCTTTCTCTTCTTGTTAAACCGTGACTGGAAGTTTTCTAAAAATGGGGAGACTTGTGAAAGAGCCAGGAAAGATGTTGTTGGGGACCCAAACCATGAAATTCTGGCCTCCTGTCTTACTAAAAAGCCATTATCTTTCCGGCTCACAGTTATAGTAAGTATGCGGGCAGGCCACCAGGGGAAACCGTAAATCTTGGCCCAAACAATGTCCCCTACACATATGGTCTTGCCATCTGGAGTCACACATTTAGAGACATTTTTGGTAAAGACTTTCACTTTCAAGGAATTAGTGAGCTTTTCTTCTTTTGAGGAGGAAGAGCAAGGTACATGCATACTGCCTGGAGGAAAGTCAAATGTTTCAGTAGAACTACATTCTGAGTTGGAGGATTTTATATCATCTGCACTATCACTACTACAAACTGAAAAGGTGGAAGAGTCAGATTTATTTTGACTGTAGGTCATATAAACAGTTATATTGCCTCCTCTGCCCCTTTTCCCCAATTGTTTTTCATCTTGCTCACAAGGCCATTTTATTTCCCTGGTGTCTTTATTCTCATCAGTGGACTGTTCCAACCCTTTTGTGGGACTATCTTTTTCAGAAGGCTGCTCACCTGCTGAGCGGGAAGAGGTACAGCGAGGCGGCGCTTTGGACACTGTCTTACAGCTGCGTAGTCTATCAAGTTTAGCCTTGTAAACAGAATCATTTTCTTCATTCCTGTACCTTTGTGGTTTTAAACGAATCCGTGGAGGGAGAGAGCCAGAGTTGGTGGTTTGAAAGCGCCGTGTAAAATGAACTTTTGGAATGGTACCACCAGATGAAGAAACTTCCTGCTGTTTCTTTTGAACTTTGTCTTTGGCCATTTTCAATACTTCCCTGGCTTTCGTGTGATCTACGTTCTTGTTCTGTAGCACTTTCTTGGGATTCAACTGCACTTTAGAACTATGTACTTGGGAAGAAATCTTGACTACTTTGCCCTTGCCTGTAGTTAGATTTGAAATTTTAATGACTGTATTTCTCTTCTGACCATCATACTGCGTTTTTGCTTCCAGTTTATGATCTGTTTTTAGTCTCTTAGATACTGCAGGCGCACTGTCATTTTTTCGTTTCTTGTCCTCATTTCGAGAAGTGTCATTTGTGCTGCTGCCCCTTCTCAACTCTTTTTTATCTGCAGAAATACTATTTTTGCATCTGTCACATAAAACTTGTCTTGGTCGGAGTTTAATAGAATTCATTATGGAAGTAGACTCCTCTCTGAACATTTTCTTTTTAGGTCGTTTAATCCTTCTTGGAGGAGGTTGAGGTATAGACTGGTTATAAGTATGTCTAATAAAGAGTGGAGGAGGATAAGGTGCTCCTTCGTAAAATAACGGTGCAGGTTTTGCAGTCCACAGGCTTTCAACCACACTAGGGTGTGTAGAAGGTACCAAAGATGCTGCTTCACATGTACCTGCTGATTTTGAACTTTGCTGGATCTGTTGCTGGAATGGTTCACATTGAAGTTGCAGTAAGTCAGTTTTATCCTTGTAGTCCCTTTTTGGAAGCACAGTCACAGGAATTCCATAGGGCCCAAACCTGAGAAGGTATAGCACAAATGGATTCAGTCCTAAAAATCAGGTTTTTGCATTTTGCTCCAATTTTACTATCACCATTAAATGCATTTATTTCCAAGCAACACATACTTTTTGCATTCTTAGTGATTCAGATATCTTTCACATGAATCAGAAAGCTAAAAATACCACAGTGCAGACTGTGCATCACAAGTGCATTAAACTGTTGACATACCACGCAAAGAAAGAGTCTAGAGCTACACTTAAAAGCCAGGAGGGACTAGCTTTGAATGCTTAACTGAACTGGACTTGCTCATGTTCTCCGGGTAAATATTGATTATAAACATGCAAAAAAAATTCAGTTACATCTCCTTATACACCAATGTAGTGCAATATGGCTTTGAAAAGGAAAACTTAATTCTAGTTCAACGTCTTACACCAATCAAAACCTAAAAGATATTAGAAAAAAGTTCGATTCCATTGACAGTGACATCCAGAAAAGGGATTTGTGAAAATTTGTTGAATGTTACAGTAAATGACCTTTCTGGTTGCTTGCTTACCTGGTAAATTAACCTTTTTGTTACCAAAAATTGACAATGATTGGAGCAGAATTGCAGTGTCAAGTTTTCCATAATTTACAATGCTTTATAAAATCTTCCATTAAATAAGCTTTTATTTCTGAGCTAGCAATTACACAAGTCCAAAATGGAGATGTTGCAATAAACAGTAGATTGCCGGTACAATGCTAATCGATAATTATCTCATCCAATGACTTAAGCATTATCACCCGAATTAAATTTTATATACACATTAATTACAACTTGTCGTTAAGAGTTTAATTCAGATCAAGTAACCAAATGGCCTCAGTACAGATTCTTATAAATGGTGCTTTGTTCAAAAATAACTACCTGCTAAATTGTTTATTCCCACTCTGATGTCATGCATAAGGAATTCTGGTCTCTCTTCATCTGTCTTCATAAAATCAAACAGTAATAATAAAGATAGAAGTGTCCACTTTGTCGTGGCAGAGTTGAGAACAGTTGAATCTTCTTTACGTTTTCTTGAATCCAGCCCCCTCTTGCCCATCGAAATGTCATATTTAGTCTTGCAGCTCCTCTCCCGGGTGAAGACTAAATAATACCAACTTCTGATTTTCATATCTTGGCAATATGAAGTTAAAGGCACATACCAGTCTATGATCAGAGGATGGGATTAATTTAAACTACATTAGATTGTTCCAACTGGAGGCTGGTAGCACCAGCATTTTACAATATTGGAAAGCTCATCACTGACAGCACAATCAACCCCAAATTACTTGGAATATTTTTGATAGTATTTATCCCAGAACTGTGCTGAAGAACTAAGTCTGTCTGTTAACGTTTCAAACTCAAACAATTATTCATATAATGCATAGTATTAAAAGAATCATTCTGGATGCTTACAAACAGAAGAAATCCTACTCTAAGTTAGCCTTTTAATTCACCCATGATTTTTCTGGACTAATCATAGACGGTACTTTCATTTCAACTTTCTTTCACACTTTTTAAGAAACTCACTATTTCAACAGTGAGAAAACTGTATACAATTGCAGCTAAACAGGTTTCCTAAATCCCAAATCAGACTAATGGAACAAAAACTTTGATTCAGTGGACCAACAAACATTCATTTTTCTCTTTCTCTCCCCCCCCCCGTTTCCAGATGATTCTGCAAATGATACAATAATATTCATTTAGCACATTTTTAAATCAATGACTTCTAACAATTATGTTGATATAAACTTGTCCTACAATCTTAATATTTTACATTTGCTTCTGAAAAAGAATTAATACAAGCCAAACAAATCCAACATTCAGTTCTCATCTACTACTAGAATTGGAAGTGATAAGAATTTCACCTTTGACGTTCTTCCAAAAATCAGATGTTTCAACTTTTCGCATTTCTAGCAAAAGAAATGGCAGTGACAACAAAATGGAAGCCAGCTTGAGACCATGGCTTGCATCCTAATGCTGATGAAACACCAACTATAAATGGGCACATTATATCAGGAGTAGCAAAAGTCTCTAATATATAGCATTCAAGACATCTCCACACTATAAAACGGGGTATGAAACATTGGCTGATGTTAGAAAGATCACGTCTTCGTTACAGAAGATGCAGTAAAATGAAAAATTACTGCTGAAACAGGTGTTATATACGCATTCAAATGATACCCAAACATTTATAGAAAAAAGCTATTTGGAAAAAGGCCTATAATTTGGGTTCACTTTCCCTAGAGGATTTTTACTCCAATTGTTCACTTCCATCATCGCTATTATGGAGGTCAATATTTTGACAGTAGACCTACAGTAGACAGTAGTGCTTTAGGATGGACTGGCCCAGATTTGTTAAGAAATAGAGGGTGTTGCTACATAAAGAAATTTTGTGTAGTACACAAATGCAAATTAGGCTTTTGACTGGACAAATGTAGCCATTTACATTTCCCAATGTTATATTTATATCAGTTACTGTAGCACTAACCATTGCATCCTGGCTCTAAGAATTGCTGGCTGGTTCTGCTCCCAAAATACTAATCCTGGCAATAATTGGGGTGAAATGGCCAATAAAACCAATTCTAAGCTGTAACAAAAAGTAGTTTTAGAAAGAATTCATATAAAGTACTTTCAGTAATTAGAGCAGATAGCTACTTTAAAGAATCCTCCTTTCAATGTTTATTTTAAATTTAAAAATCAAAAATGTACTAGAGAAGGAAGCATGGTTCTTTATTTTACAGCAGCCAAGATTGATGAGAAATGCTATATACTTAACACAATGGATTATGCTAAATAAGTGCAAGCAGTTTTTCTCAAATTCATTTGAAGATAAAGACTTAACTGACTGGGCTAGCATTATTCTCAAGCCACAATTATCCTTGTGGAACAGCAGTCCATTTGAGGTAGGGACACCACCAGTGTGTTAGGTTGAAATCTTGGAATTCCCTCCCTAATGACAGAAGGAAACTCAATAAAATTCTAAAAGGATGGTGAGAGACTGAGAACTTGCAGGCAATGGTTTTCCCAAGTTTCCAGTGCCCTCGTCCTCTTGGATGCTAGCGATAAGGCACATTCTAAAGCAGGTTCCACAAATTTTTGCATGCATTTTATAGGTGTTAAACACTGCAGGTGGTGGATGGAATGAATACTTGCAGATGTGGTGCCAGTCAAACAGTTTTTGTCCCGATCGTGTCAAGCTTAAGAGTATTAATGGAGCTGCATTAATCCAGGCAAGTCGAGAGTATTCCAATTTGTGTCTTGTAAGATTGTTGACAGACTTTGAGGAGTCAGGAAGAGAGTTACTCAGTGCAGAATTCCGAGACTGAATCTAAAATTACTTATAGCTTAACTTTAAACAAATCACTCACAGGTTTTGATGAAAAATGGCATAAGGACATAGACAGCAGTTCTTGAATCTGGAACCTTAGTTTCTGGCTAACTACGGAATAACTGATGTTAGAGTAGTAAAGATTGACAGTAACCGTCTGGGCCAGCATTTATTGCCCATCCCTAATTACTCAGGACAGTTAAGAATCTGCATTGCTATAGGTCTAGAGTCATACGTAAGCCAGATCAGGTAAGGAAGGTAGATTTACTTCCCTGTAGGACGTTAGTGATGGGTTTTTATGACAGTCAACAGTAGTTATAAACATAACGACTTGAAGAAACTCAGCAGATCTGGCAGAATTTGTGGAGATTTAACATTTCAGGTGCAGTGACACTTTTAGTCAGCTCTGAAGAGGGTTAATTATTTTCTCTCCACAGATGATACCAGATCCACAGTTTCTCCAGCAGTTTTTGTTTCAGATTTTCAGCATCCACATTTTTTTAATTGGTTAAAAAACTAGCATATTTTATATTCTAAAATTTAAATGTTTGACCTGAATTCAGATTTCACCATCTGCCATGATGAATTCAAATCTATGCCCTCAGAACTGAGCCTGGAGCTCTAGATTACTAGTGACGTTACTATTATGCAATCACCTCGCCTCATACAACATTTATATGAAACAAAAAACATCCCAAAATAGTGATACTACACTCCAAAATTTAGCATCTCAAAAAAATACAAAAGTTATACTGTAAGAAACATAGTAGGAAACCTAAATTGTTTTGCTCTCTGGGAATAGACTGGTTTCAATATTGCATGGGAGGCTTGAGCTGCCCCACCTACCATAAGAATTTCCCAACTCTTGATCCAAGAACAGCACACATTACCATGTTGGGGGCATCTTGGGCTCTCACCAGGTTGAGAGGGGGGGACACGCAGGAAGGTTGACTTCGAAAGCAAATCTGGAGGCCAGAAAAAACCTTGAGACACACATGAGACCTTGACCTGAATGAGTAGTAGAGGCTCAACCTGTATGCATTTTTTTTAAAAAAGTATTTTTGTTACAGAATAGCAGAGTCAAAGTTTGTTTTCAGAGACATACATTATCAAGTATAACTAAAAAGAATTATTAGCCCTGGCTCACTTCTAATGTGAAACACAAACTGCATTACACTGTTTAGATGTATACACAAACTCTGCATAACGTCTAGGTGCATCACATTCTTCCTGCCACTCAAAAATCACTTAGTCAAAACTCATTTTAGATCGATTTAATGGAAATTGAAAAACATTACAAAAGGGAGTTACGGTACTTCAACTCATTCCTTAAAATGTGCAGATAGTAGTGGTCTCATTCGCAAAACTACGTTATTAACCTTTAGAGATACAGTTGACCCCTAAATTGAAAAAGTAAATCCAAACAAAATAAAGAAGGGCATTTGAGGAGCTTCATACTCTTTCTCTGCATTTCTATTTTTCTTTTTCCAAAAAAGTTAGGAGGACTGATGATGCATTGAATTTGGGTGTGGGTGGGTGACTATGTGTTGGGGAGTTGCTGGAACCTGGTCTGAGCAGGGCTGGGTATGGTAGGGCAGGGCTATGCCCCCACGAACTCCCTTCTCTCCCTCTGCACGTCCTTTGGCAACGCAGCGGCCACAAGGGATTCGGATGCAGCAGAGCGCGGAGACGAGGTGCCGGCCGCTATCGCCTGCTGCCCTAGGCCCATAGGTGGGCACTTCATTGGCTCACACTTTACCTGCCCCACCATCCGCCCTCCAGGTACCACTCCAGGCCTCTCAGGAGAAAGGTGCCTTTTTCTCCTCTCTTTCTACCCGTTATTTTGTGTTTTATTTTCTCGTACCTTCTGGAAATATCCATTAGAACTCCTGAGAAAAGCTTCTCTTCGAAACGCAGGGACACGACCAATGCGTCGTCCACGACGTGATCCACCGTTACCCTGACTTCGGAACCCGCTAGGAGTTTTAAGGCGGCAGCGGCGGCGGCAGCAACGCCAACACCCGCAGCCGCCATTTTGCTTCCTGCCTGTTCCTGAGCGCCGTTTCTCGTCTGCACCCACTCCGCTGCTCGCCGGCCTGGCTCCGGGGCGGGCGCTGCAACACCACCTGCCTCCCTGCCATCCTCCTATTGGTCCAAATCCATAGTCACCTTCTCTGATTCGTGTTCTCGAACCATCCATCGGCTGTGGCAGGGGCGGCCTATTTGTTCTGTAGGTCTCCCGATTGGTGTAGTTAGCTGTCAATCTGCCGAGGTCGGGAGAGACTCGTTTGACGATTGGTTCAATGAACTGCCTGTCCCAAAACTGCGGCCCCGTTGTCATGAGAACTCGTGTCGCTCAAATCCGTTCTCAGATTTGTGAATGGTGAGACAAGCTGTCAATCAATCATCTTAGCCCCGAGGCTTACAGCAGTTTCTGACTCGTTGGATAACTTGTCAATTATCGGGCACCGAGCTATGAAGAACGCAATGGCTGCTATGCAATTGATTAGAATCAATAGCGATTTTTGCAGTTATATTTATTAACTATCACTGAAACCAATATTTGTCAAGTAATAACTATTAGCAATGTAATACCATACTTTTGAAAAGTTACTTTGCTTGTGAGAGAGCAAATCTTTGACCCCTTTACATGTGAACTATTTTAAGGACATTTCGAAAGGTCTTCGGAAGTTAAAGGCAATAGTTGAGAAATTCCGTTAGCTTTAGAAGAAAAATAAATCGCACATTTGTTGAATTTCAAGCACTTTGAGAAACTGAAATTTAGATAATATGACACTGAAAGCTCTAAAATGTCCAAATGGGTTGAAAGGCCTTTCCTTTCATCCCCCTTGTTTCAATGTAATAGTACTACCTTTTATAGTTGGGGTGAGGTAAAAGGTGATTCGGTAATTTATTTAAAACCTGCTTCCCTTGTTTAAATGGAAGGTATGAAACATTTCATTAAGCCTCGACTGCAATTAGGAACTTGAGCACGTGATTTACTGAGCAGCAATGATTCCAGTTCAGATGGATGGGGTGGGCGGGGGAAGTGTTTCCAGTTGCTTTAAAGCGGACGTTTAATGTGGAATTAAGGCCTCAGCCTGGTAACTGAAAATATGTAGGAATGCAAATATCTACAACGATGCCCTTTCAGCAGATTGCTCTAGGTCTGAAATCATTAATATATGCATGCTCAACAACATTCTGCATAAGATTGACCCAATTAAAAAAATCATGAAAAGTGTTTCACTGTGTCAGAGCTGTTAAATTATAGTAATTAAATTTGGTGAGATCATTTGGCAACAGGGGAAAATAATCTTAAATACTTTTTCCTCCTCAACCATGAAAAGGTTGTCAGGTGCTAAAATTTACTGTTTGTGTCCTTATTGGATGATATAATGAATAATGATATTTTTGAGGTGAGTCCAGTTGAAGAACCATCCTCATAATTTTTGATCAAATTCAGCACCACATACAATGGAATAACTTTTAAACAAAGCTAGTGATTCAACTTGATTTTCCCATACCCAGCCACTTGTTATTGATCACTCTTTTTAAATATAAAGTTCCTAACATATCTCAAAATTGTCCTTGAGTCCAAAACCTATGCTTTCTAGACTTACTATGATAACCTTGTTCCTTGTTTTTTTTCTTGCGCTCTATTCTCTTGCTGGCCATGTTTTTCTCTGTCTCTGTAACCTTACCTAGCCAAACAACACTCCAAGGTGTTTGCACTTTACAGTTCTGGTTTCTTGCATGTTGGCACTTTCATTGCTTCATCATTGGTGTTGCAGCTTCACCTGCCTCAACCCTAAGCTCTGGAATTCTCTAAGGTGTATGTTTGCTATCCAGACATTTCATTACCTGGCTAGGTAACATCATCAGTGGCAACCTCCAAGTGAAGCAAAGCTGTTGTCTCCTGCTTTCTTTTTATATGTTTGTCCTGGATGGGGATCCTGGGGTTTGTGGTGATGTCATTTCCTGTTTGTTTTCTGAGGGGTTGATCGATGGTATCTAGATCTATGTGTTTGTTTTGGAATTCTCTCTCTATTCTTCTCCATCGCTCTGATTTCCATAAATCACTGTTTAAAGCAAAAGCTTGCCATTTTTAGTCACCTGATATAGAGTTTCTGGTCAATGGTAACCCCAGAATGTTGACACTGAGGACTCAGTGATGGTAAAACTATTGAATGTAAAGGGGGATTGTTAGATTGTTTTTGATTGAAGATGGTCATTGCCTGACATTGTGTGATGCAAATGCTACTTGCCATTTTCAGTCCAGTCTTGGATATTGTCAAGGTCTTTCTGCATTTGAACATGGACTGCTTCATTATCTGAGCAATTGCGAATGGTGCAGAACATTGTCAGATTCATGAGTGAACACTTCCACTTTGACTTTATGATGAAGGAAAGGTTGTTGAAATAAAAGCTGAAGATGTTTAGGCATTGAAGAAGAACAACTGATGAAATGAACGTGAAGTGGTGCATTTTGGTAGGGCAAATCAAGGCAGGATTTATACACTTAATGGTAAGGACTTGGGGAATGTTGCTGAATAAAGGGATCTTGGAATGTAAGTTCATAATTCCTTGAAAGTGGAATTGCAGGGAGACAGGGTAGTGAAGAATGGTAGTGCTAGTACTGCAAAGGAGGGTTTAAACTAGATTTGCAGGGGGATGGGATCCTTAACAGCAGGAAGGTAAGTGCTAGGTTCGAAGGAGATACAGTGATCAGAAATGATAAGTTGAAGAGATAGATCAGGCTGGAACACAACAGGGAGCAAGAAAACTTTTGGATTCAGTTGCATTTATTTCAGTGCAAAATGGCTGACAAATAAAGCCGATGAGCTTAGGCATGGATAGATACGGGGAACTAGGATATTACAGCCATTACAGAAACATGGCTAAGGGAGGGACTGGACTGGCAGCTTAATGTTTTAGGAGGGTCAGATACTTTAGGAGGGTCAGAGGTGGTTGAATGGAGGGGATGGGGAGTTGCATTTTTGATTGATACTGCAAGTATCACAGCAGTAATCAGAGTTGAAATAACCAAAGGATCATCCTGTGAGACTTTATGGGTGGAGCTAAGAAATAAGAAGGGGGTGGTAACATTATTGGGGTTGTACTATAAACCCTCAGATAGTCAATGGGAATGAGAGGAGCAAATATGCAGGGACATTGGGAGACCTGCAGGAGGGATAGGGTTGTCACAGTAGGAGATTTTGATTTTCCTAACATAGACTGGGACCGCCAGAGTGTTAAGGGCTCCGATGGGGCAGAATTTGTTAGTTGTGTTCAGGAAAGTTTTCTCAAGAAGTATATAGAGATTCCTACTCGGGAAGGGGCAAAACTCAGCCTACTCTTGGGAAATAAGGCAGGACAGATGACAGAGGTGATAATGGGGGAGCACTTTGCGACCAGTGACCACAGTTCTATTTATTTTAAAACCTTTAAGTTGCCTCGGGAATGTGACTTGAACCAAGTTCTAGGATTTACATATTAATGAATTGAAACCTGCAACCTATTCTAAAAGATGAAAGACTTAACAGTTATCTAGATTTGTTCAATATGTCGCATCAGTGTATGACACCATAATCTTTTGCTATAAATTCTGTGTGCCATGATCCTACTCCACTAGCTACCTGACAAAGGAGCAGTGCTCCGAAAGCTTGTATTTCCAAATAAACCTTTTGGACTATAACCTGGTACCATGTGATTTTTAATTTTAAAATAGTTATGGAGAGGTTTTTTTTAAATTTTATATTTCTCTATATATGTTTGTACGTTTGTACAGGAGGGTGCGTTGGGGATTTTTTTTATTATTTGAGTTTATTTTTGTACCGTTTTGAATTGCATTGTTTAGTGTTTGTTGTAATATTTAAAAATCTATTTTTTCTTTAAAAAAATATATTTAAAAAATAGTTATGGAGAGGGACAAAACTTGTCCACAGGTTCAAGTTCTAAATTTAAGTAAGGTGAATTTTGATGAAATTAGACAGAAGCTTGCAAGAGTTGATTGGAGTAGTTTGTTTGCAGGCAAAGGACCTCTGACAAGTCAGAGGCCTTTAAAACTGAGACAGCTAGAGTTCAAGGTCAGTATGTTCCTGTGTGGATGATGAGCAAGGTTGGCAGGAATAGGGAACCCTGGATGACAAGAGATATTGGATCTTTGACTAGAAAAAAGAAGGAGATGTGGTTCAGGTACAGGCAGCTGGGATCAAGGGAATCCCTGGAGGTATACATGGAGTTTACTGAGGAAGGAAATCAGGAGGGCGAAAGGGGCACGAGATTGCCTTGGCTGAGAAGATTAGGATGAATCAAATAGATACTTTAAATATGTTAAAGGGAAAAGAATAACTAGAGAGAGAATAAAGCTCCTCAAGGACCAAAATGGACAGGTTTGTGTAGAACCACAGGAGAGGGCGAGATTCTCAATGAATATTTCTCCTCTGTGTTTACCATGGAGAAAGACATGAAGACTTGGGAACTTGGGGAAATTAGTGGTGATATCTTGGGGACAGTCCATATCACAAGAGAGGAGTGTTGGATGTATTAGAATGTATGAAAGTGGATAAATCTTTTCATCATGACCGGATATATCCAAGAATACCACAAGAGGCTAGAGAAGAAATTGCAGGGGCCTTGGCTGATATTTTTGCATCATCGTTAGCCACAGGTAAGGTCTCAAAAGACTGGAGGGTAGTGAATGATGTGCCATTATTCAAGAAGGGCTGCAAAGAAAAGCCTGAGAACTATAGACCAGTAAGCTTAACATTTGTGGTGTGTAAGTTACTTGAGAAGATTCTGAGAAATAAGATATACATGCATTTCGAAAGATAGGGTTTGATTAGGAGTAGTCAGCATGGCTTTGTAAGTGGGAACTCATGCCTCACAAATTTATTAGACTTCTTTGATGAAGTGACCAGGAAGGTTGACAAGGCAGTCATAGTCTATATGGATTTCAGTAAGGCCTTTGATAAGGTTCCGCATAGTAGGTTGCTCTGGAAGGTTAGATCGCATGGAATCCAGGGCAAGCAGGCAAATTGGATACAAAATTGGCTTGATAGTAGGAAGCAGAGGGTGATAGTGGAAGAATGCTTGTTAGATTGGAGGCCTGTGATGAGTGGAATGCCTCAGGTGTCGGTGCTGGGCCCATTTCTGTTTGTTGTCTATATCAATGATTTGGATGAGAAACATCCAAGACATGATTAATAACCTTGCTGATGACACTAAAATAGGCAGTATTGTAGACAGTGAGGAAGGTAGTCAGAAATTGCAGCAGGGCCTTGATCAGCTGGAGAAGTGGGCCAAGAAATGGCAAAAGAAATTTAATATTGATAAGTATGAGGTCTTGTATTTTGGAAAGTCAAATCAAGGTAGAAGTTTCATGGTGAATGGTAAGGCCTTAAGGAGTGTAGTGGAACACGGAAACCTTGAAGTTCAGGTTCACGGTTCTCTGAAAGTGGAGTCGCAAGTAGATAGGGCAGTGAAGAAAGCTTTTGGAACACTGGGTATTGAGTATAGAAGTTGGGGAGATGTGTTGCAGATAGTAGTTACTGGTGGTATACTGCAAGGATTTGTTTTGGGTCCACTGCTGTTTGTCATTTTTATAAACAACCTGGATGAGGGATGTGTTAGTAAATTTGCGGATGACGCTAAGGTCGGTACAGTTGTGGATAGTATCGAAGGATGTTGTAGGTTACAGGGCGACATATATAAGCTGCAGAGTTGGGCTGAGAGATGGCAAATGGAGTTTAATGCAGAAAAGTGTGAGGCAAAGAAGTGGATCTCTCAGAGAATAAATTCATCCTGCTTTCACTCTTGACTGGTGCTGCGACTCATAAGGGAAATTCCGTTTTTGAGAAGAAAAAAGATGTTCTTCCTGAGAATTGACTGCAGTGCTCACTTATACAGTGTGAGCTGTAGCCAACACCGTAATATTTACAGAACTCTTCCATTCAAATCCTATTCGACACTGAACTGCTTATTTTTTGCATCCATCCCCATTGACCTCTTCCCACATCTTAATCAAAATCCTCTTCTTTGTTTCCAAACTATCTACATTCTCTCTCACAACATCCCATCCCCACCTTCAGACATACATGCAGGCTCCTTTGTTTTACCTTGACTCTGAAAATTCCTCGGCTTTACAATTCGCTAGCCTTAACTTCCAATCACCTGAAAAAATGTCTGCCCATTGGGGGGGTAATCTCATAAATTTTCTTTGTGTTTCACATCTTTTTGGAATGCATTGGCTGATCAAGCCATTCTTAATCCTCTTGCTTCAGGAAGCCTAGTATATACTTGCAAACAAGTTTCTTACCTTGCTTGACCAAAATGTCGATGGAACAAACATAAAACATGCTGGGGAAACTCAGGAGGTGTGGTAGCATCTGTGGATAGGGAAACTGTTAAAATTTCAAACCTAATATGACTTATTCAAAATGTGGATGATTTTATCAATACTCTGATATTTATCTGAAAGTTGGCCTGCAAGTGGTCCTTTAATAAAACCTTGCCAGACTGACTACGTTCTACTCTCTGGCAGGGTAGGGATCAAAAACATGAAACTATGTAGTTTGTTCTTCCAGCATGAGTGTAAGGTTGAGTTGTTCTGGGGTGTTGATTTATTTTGTGGAAAGTTCAGTGAGGTAGCCACCTTTTGTGATTGGAAATTCAATTCTAATTTGCACTTTTCCCTCTGGTTGACTATTAGTACCTATCCAAAAAAAAATTAAAGAGATCATGATTGCAACCAGTTTGGGACTCATGACTGAGTCCCAAACTGGGTATGCATTAATATTATTTCCTTGGCAGTGAAAGGTAATGAAAGAGGTACACTCATCAGTTGTGTTTCTTGCATTGCAGGAGAGCTGTGGATTTGCAGTTACGGACAATTACTGCCCAGGACTTCTCTAATGCTGGGTAGTCTATGCAGCCTTCAATGACCTCGCTGCACATAAGAAATCTCTCAATGTGTTTGAAGGCAGATGAAACCTAGCATTGTTGACGAGCCTCACTATTTATGCTTCCATTGCACTGTAATCATTTGATTCCATCATGTTCCTGCCTTGAATATGCATACCTTCTTCACCAACATTTTTATAAATAGCACAGAAATCAAACACCCCTTTGGAATTTGGAGCAGGAAACAGCAGGTCAAGGTGACTTTGAAGGTGGACACCAGGGGAGCAATTCTCCATCTTCCTCCAGCTATCACATGAACGTGAGGCAGTTTTGTTTACCTTGGCAGCCCCAGAGTTTGTCATACCAGTGACAAATCTGGCGACAAGATGGACAATTGCTACATTGTTATGATTTATACGTACAACCCCACGTCCCAGCAGCTGACATCCTGACCTTCCTGAGTGGATGACGTCCAGGTCGAGGGAGAAAGCACTGATGTGGTCAACCCTTTCGGCATCTGGACTAGCATGCGGCAGGTCAAGATAACCCTGAGATCGACACCAGTGGGAACATCCTCCACCCACCCTCCAGCTTTGCTATCGGAGGGAGCAGAGGGTACCTGACATACACAGGGCAGCCAAAAGTGTGCCAAACCTGCGGGAGGTCAGGCCACATGGTGGCGGACTATCAGGTCACTATCTGTTGGAACTGCAGGAGGGTCACCCGACCAAGGAATGCAAAGAGGCCAAAAACTGTAACGTGTGCGGGGAGGTGGGCCACGTGTACAAGACCTGCCCAAATGAGGGGCCGCCACCTACGCACAAATGGCCAGAGGTGGATCGCAAAAGACCAGAAAGGTACCACAAACCAGCAGGGGAACGGTGTCTGGTGGCACCCAGAAGGAAGGACAGGCTGGAGGGGAGCAGACGGCAGCTACTGGAGAGGTACAGCAGCCGATCCAAGCCCCTACAGGACAGATGGAAGCAATGGAGGAGGAGGGAACCAAGGAGGCAGGGGAGTGGATCCCTGTAAAAAACAGGAAGAGGAAAACCCGCCAGGTCCCCAAAGCCTCCCGGCAAAAGGGGAAACGGCAGCTGCCCAGTGAGGATACGGGCAGCTCTTAGATGGTGGAGATGGGCGCAAGGAGGGTCGTCACCAAAAGAAGAGACAGAGCGCTGCGGGGAGAAAGGAGGGCAGCACCTGCCAAACAGGAAATGACGAACCTTCTGAGGCGACTGGTAAAGATCACCCCCACCAGGTGAAAACCAGGAGGTACCCACAACCCCACAGGTCTAGGTAACTGGGAGCAACGACCCTCTGACAGCCCCGCTGTCAGACTCAGAACTGGACTGTGCGAACCCTGGTCCCGGCCCAATGACACCAGAATGGGGAAATGGCCCCAGTGTGGAGCCGGACAGCTACCTCAGCCTGCGAGGGTCCAGCAGTTCGCCTACACCACAGGGATGCAGACAGCTACCCCAGAACAGCAGGAGCAGCCACAAATGGACACTGGTAACCTCATAAACTGTTAAAATGGTGATAAAAATTGTGAGTATTAATGTGCGTAGCATTAAATCTGCTACGCGATGTGTTTCTATGTTGGCCTTCCTCGCCAACATTAAAGCTGAGGTCCTGTTTCTGCAGGAGTGTGGGATACCGCACCTCAGCAGCTACAGGAGATGGTCGAGCTTGTGGGCCCATGGGCCGTCAGTTTGGTCGGGAGGCAATGATAACCGCTCCTCAGGCCTGGGTATCTTGTTGTGAGGAGGCAACTTCACCATCTCCGAGGTTAAGGAGGTGGTGGGCGGGCACCTCCTCGTCACTGATGTCATATACAGAAATGCTCCCCTGAGACTGATTAATGTGTACGCCCCAGTGGGTAAGAGTGAATGGTTGGCCGTCCTGCAGGAGCTTCCACTGTTGCTGGCTACGTCCAGGCCGGAGACTTCAACTGTATCATTGATGCAGATGGACGATCTGGCGAGGGGCACAGTAAACTGGATTCTACGTCCAGAGCCCTGATGGACACGGTAAAAGATGCCAAGCTGTACGATGTCTTCAGCATCCCTGCAGACAGAGCACAGCATAGATATACCTGGTCACGGGCAGATGGGTCTATTCGCTCAAGGATAGGTTCCCTGTTTGTGTCCCGAACACTCTCGGTCAGATCCACCGACGTCAAGCCGGTGCTCTTCTCTGACCACTGCCTCCTGCTGACCGACTGTCACCTACAGGACGAGCAGCGGTCTGGTAAGGGAACATGGAAGCTGAACACAAAGTTGTTGACCCCGGGAAATATTGAGGAGTTCATGGAGGATTACGCAGGTTGGAGAACCGTGAAGCCCCTCTTTGAGTCTCTAGCGGACTGATGGGAAACAGTAAAAGGGAACATCAAGAGGTTCTTCATCCTCAAAGGTGTTCATGAGGCGAGAGAGAGGCGGGGAAAACTGTCCCAACTCCAGGAAAGCATGCAGAACCTGCTCCTGCTGCAGACGTTGGGGGTTGATGTCACGAAGGACCTCCAGGACGTGAAGGGCCAGCAAGCCTCGCTCTTTTCCTCAGAGGCCTCCAAGATAATCTTCCGGTCCAGGGTCCGCTCCATGGAGCAGGACAAGACATGCTCACGTTTCTTCTTCCAGAAGGTGCATAAAGAGACCTCTGTGCTCAGCAGCCTGAAGGAAGAAGATGGCTTGGTAACGTCATCTCAGGCTGACATCATGAGGATCAGCAAATCCTTCTATGCCAGTCGGTATGACTCGAAGCCAACCGACAGCACGGCCTCCCAGACCTCTATCCTGGAGGTCTTAGATGACAGAACATGGGAGAGGCTGGACCAGCCATTATCTCTGAATGAGCTGACCAAGGTCCTTGAGTCCTTTGAAAAGAATAAAACTCCCGGAAGCGACGGCTTACCGGTCGAGCTCTATTCTGCTCTGTGGGACTTAATTGGCTAGGACCTGCTGGAGATGTATGCCAGTATGCTTCTTGCAAGTACCATGAGTTAATCCATGAGGAAAGGCATCATCACCCTCATCTACAAGCAGAAGGGAGGAAATTAGAAATTGGAGACCAATCTCACTATTAAACGCGGATTACAAAATCTTGTCAAAGGTCATCATCACCAACCGGGTCAGATTTGCTCTGGAATCGGTGATTCACCCTGACCAAACCTGTGCTGTACCAGGCAGGAAGATCGCTGAGGGTCTCGCACTCCTCAGGGATACAATTGCCGATGTGCAGGACAGAGGGGTCGACACCTGCCTCATCAGCGTGGACCAGGAGGAAGCCTTTGACAGGATATTGCATTGTTTTTTTGAGGGATGTTCTCTCCAAAATGGGCTTTGGGGAGGGAATCTGCAATTGGATCAGACTGCTTTACACCAACATTGTCAGTGCAGTCTCAATCAATGAGTGGGAGTCAGATAGCTTCCCAGTCAGAACTGGAGTCAGGCAGGGCTGCCCTCTTTCTCTTGCCTTGTTTGTGTGCTGCATAGAGCCATTGGCCGAGTCCATCAGGAAGAATGAGAGCCTGAGAGGGGTGACTATTCCTGGCAGCGGGGGGCTACAGGTTAAGGCCTCCCTGTACTTGGATGATGTCACTGTTTTCTGCTCAGATCCGCTGTCCGTGCACAGACTCATGTGCATATGTGACCAGTTCGAACGGGCCTCAGGGGGGCCAAGGTAAACCGAGGCAAGAGCAAGGACATGCCCTTTGGGAACTGGGCACCAATCCTCGATCCCCTTCACCGTCAGGACTGATCTCCTGAAGATGCTGGGTATTTGGTTCAGTGGGGTTGGGGCGTGCGCCAAGACTTGGGAGGAGCGGATCAGGAAAGCGAGGCAGAAACTAGGCAGATGAGCAAAGGTCACTCTCCATCGCGCAAAAAAACCCAGTCATCAGGTGTGAGGTACTGTGAGTGTTGAGGTCTGGCCCAGTCCCAAAACCTGTGCCGTCGCAGTCACCTGGGCCATCTTCCACTTCATGTGGAGATCAAAGATGGACCGGGTGCAAAGGGATAGCATGTATAAAGATCTGGGCAACGGGGGGATAAACACGCCCAATGCTACCCTCACCCTGATGGCCATCTTAGTGTGTGACTGCGTCAAGCTGTGCGTGGATCCCCGGTACGCAAACACCAAGTGTGACTACATATTGAGGTCCTACCTGTCCCCGGTGTTGCAAAGGATGGGACTGGCCTTGCTGCCGCAGAACGCTTCAAGTAGTTGGACCGTTCCATATCACCCGTCCTTCGGGGAGAAATTGATGAAGAAAAACACCTTTGACCACTATTCCATCAGGAAGTGGTCAGCACATAGTGTCCTTGAGACCCTTCGGGAAAAGGAGAGGGCGGATCCTGTCGAGCAGTTCCCTGAGCAGACTGTCAAAGTCATTTGGCTAATGCCTCATCGCCAGAACTTTCCAACAAGCACCAGGACGTGGCTTGGCTGGTGGTGAGAAGGGCTCTGCTGGTGAAATCCTTCATGCACGCCCGGTCTATCTGCCCCACTGCACGCTGCCCTCGAAGTGGCTGTGGAGGGGATGAGACTGTCACACACCTCCTTCTGGAATATGCCTATGCAAAGGAAGTCTGGAGAGGAATGCAGTGGTGCTTGTCGAGGTTCGTCCTGAGCAGCACCGTGACACGAGATTCTGTGCTCTACGGTCTGTTTCCCGGGACACATTCCGACACGAACATCAACTGTGCCTGAGAATCATCAACTCGGTGAAAGCCGCTCTTTGGTCTGCCCGAAACCTGTTGATCTTCCAGCTGAAGGAGTTGACCCTGACTGAGTGTTGCAGACTGGCATATTCAAAGATCTAGGACTATGTGCTGAGGGACGCGCTGAAGCTTGGGGCAGCTGCTGCCAAGACGTGGTGGGAAAGACCACCGTGTAAGGTCTGCCTGCCTAAGAAGATCAGGGGGCCCACTCAGTGATTGGGCTCCGCTGACACCTCAGTAGGATATCTGGATAGTCAATGTACAGACTTGTACATAAGAAGGATTAATTCCGATCTCTGTATGTAAAGAAATGGAATGTATACATATGAACGGCATCACTAATTGTATAGATATCAAAATAATTTTATGAATAAAGTATATTTTTGAAATAAAAAAAAGTAATCTGTAAGAACCTTCACATACCCCGACTGAGTGTTGCAGACTGGCACATTCCAAGGTCCAGGACTACGTGTTGAGGGACGTGCTGAAGCTTGGGGCATCTGCCGCCAAGGCACGGTGGGAAAAGACCACCATGTAAGGTCTGCCCGCCAAAGAAGAACAGGGGGCTCACCCAGTAATTGGTCTCCGCTGACGCCTCAACTAAATATCTGGACGGTTGACATACAGACTTGTGTCTACCAACAATTAAGTCCAATCTCTGTCTGTAAAGAAATGCAATGTATACATATGAACGGCATCACTAATTGTATAGATATCAAAATATTTTTATGAATAAAGTATAATGTGAGAAAGGATTGCAAGCAGACTATGTGGGGCGGCCACCTCCTCAAGACTTGCCCTGCCCGGAACTAAGAAAGCATGTCGATAAAAGGACAATCACTGCTATCATGAAGGAAATCTGCAACCCTCAACCTGTCAAACCCTCCAGTGAGGTGAATCAGATAATGAAGGCAACAGGAGAGGACTGGACAGAGGAAAAGGATATGGTAGTAGACTGTCAAATAATAGTATAGCCTCTGAGCCTCCGATTAAATCAATTGAGGAGAGGCCAGCAGAAGGAGAGCTCAGTTAGTGGTAGCTGATCAAGCAGATCAGAAAGAAGAAAGAGTCAAAAGAGCCAGTGACTGGAGATATCTCTCTTCTGACATGGAAAACAGGGGCTGCCACCCTTGAGGAGAGGAAGGGCAAGGAAACCAACTGCAGCAGAAGCAGCAAAATGATGAGGAGTTGGAATTTTAGAAAGCTGAACTCCAAAATAGGTTAGTAAAAAAGGTTAGAGAAACAAAACAAGGTGTTTTATTTAACACCTTGTACAGCCCAGCTCTGTGAAACCAGAACTAGAAAGGCCCTCAAGGTGAACAGACTGGAATGATTCAACAATAGAGGAAAGTTCAAACCTGTCTGGATACATCATGTCCGCATCCCTGCACCCCTTGACCCCTGCCCCCCAAAAAAACCTCATCCTATCCAACATGCTGTGCTGGAATTTGCTATCAGCAGGGAACAGAATAGCTTTTGCAGTCCAACAACAGTGAGACTGTTTGTAAAGACAGTGCTTATGCAAAATCATAGCCAGGGGATGCACTTGTCAAACACCTTGGATCCAGTTGGTGAAAAGCAGATTTAAAATGCAGGCATGCTATTCACTCCTTCAACATTGTCACAGAGGCATAAAAGACTGCACCTCCACCTCTTGCTTTTGATTTCATTGTCAGGAAAGTGATGAAGGGCACTGAGTTTGACATCTTGCATCCACATCATGAATTTAAAAATCACACCACACCAGATTATAGTCCAACAGGTTTATTTGGAAGTACTAACCTTCGGAGCACTGCTACTTCATCAGGTAGCTGTGGAGCAGGATCATAAGACACAGAATTCATAGCAAAAGATCACAGTGTCATGCATGCAACTGATATGATATATTGAGCAAATCACAACCACCTGATGAAGGAGCGGCGCTCCAAAAGCTAGTTCTTCCTATTGGACTATAACCTGGTGTTTTGTGATTTGTAACTTTGTACACCCCAGTCCAACATCAGCATCTCCAAATCTAGATTGATGTTAAGTCTTTCGTCTTTTAGAATGGGTTGCAGGTTTCTATTCATTCATATGTAAATTCTAGAATGTCTTTCAAATCACATTTTCAACATAACCGAAGGTTTTATAAAGAAGGTGACATCTCAGCTCAGATAATGTATTAAAGATGTGAGGTTAGCGTCTGGCTGTATCCCAATTACCGAAGTAGGAATTTATAACATGTTACATGGATTGACTGCCTGTGGATTGTGTGCTTTTTGAACAAAATAGAATGTATCTGAAATTACAATTCTGCAAATACAAATTCACCACATAGACTTTTATGTGGGTGTGCATGTATGTGAAAGGGAGAGAGAGTGTGTGTGTGTGTAAGCGTGTAGGAGAGAGTGTGAATGTGAGTGCATGTGAGAGTGTGCGTTTGCATATGTGCGCCTCTTGGGGGGTGTATGTGTCTGTGTATGAGAGAGCATGTGCATGAGAAAGGGTTGTGTGAGTATGTGAGTGTGCATGATTGTGTGTGTGTATGTGTGTGATTGTAGTGTAGTGGGGTCACCTGTAGTGTGACATGAACCTAAGGTCCTGGTTGAGGTTTTACTCATGGGTACTGAACAAGGCTATCAGCCTCTGCTCAGCCACTCTGCAATGTTGCGTATTGCAAAGTCGGCCTTGGAGAATTGTCGCCCGAATATCTGAGGCCAAATGTCCAGACTGCTGAAGTGTTACCCGACTGGGAGGGAGCATCTCTGTTTGGCAATTGTTGCATGTGTCCATTCATCCGTTGTCGTAACATCTGCTTGGAATCACCAATGTATCATGCCTCGGGGTATCCTTGCCTGCAACATATGAGCTAGACATCATTGGCCGAGTCACGTGAGTACCTGCTATGTACATGCTGGGTGGTGTCACCCCCGTGTCAAGGTAGTATCCATGTCAACATTCTGACACATTTTGCAATGGTTGCCATGACAGGGTTGTACAGGGTTGTGGTTGGTGTTGATCTGAAGGCTGGGCAGTTTGCTGTGAAATGTGTCCAAGGAGAGGGAGAATCGACGTTTCGGGCATGAGCCCTTCTTCAGGAATCCATTCCTGAAGAAGGGCTCATGCCCGAAACGTTGATTCTGATTCCTGAAGAAGGGCTCATGCCCGAAACATCGATTTTCCTGCTCCTTGGATGCTGCCTGACCTGCTGCGCTTTTCCAGCAACACATTTTTCAGCTCTGATCTCCGGCATCTGCAGTCCTCACTTTCTCCCAGTTTGCTGTGAACAATGGTCTGTTTAAGGTTTGGCTGTTGTTAAGGGCAAGGAGTGGAGGCATGGGAAAGGTCTTGGTGAGGTGCTTATCCTCGTCAATAATGTGTTGCAGGCTGCAAAGAACATGGCATAATTCTTTCTGCTCCCGGGAAGTACTGGACAACAAAGGGTACCCTATCAGTTGCATCCTGTGTCTGTCTCCTGGGGAGGTCATTACAGTTTCTCACAGCAGTACTTCGGAACTGTTGATTGATCAGTTGAGCATCATATCCTGTTCTTATGAGGGCATCCTTCAGCACCTTCAGGTATCCATCACATTCCTCCTCATCTGAACAGATCCTGTGTATGTGTAGGATTTGTCTATAGAGGATGGTTGTTTTCTTATCTTTAGGGTGGAAGCTAGAGAAATGCAGCATTGTGAGGTTATCCGTGGGTTTGCGATAGAGTGAGGTACTAAGGTGCCTGTCCTTGAGGAGATGCATGTGTCCAAGTTGGAGATAGATACTAAAGAGTAGTCCGTGGTAAGTCTGATGCTGGGATGAAATTCGTTGATGTCACTGTGTAGTTGTTTCAGTGACTCCTTGCCGTGGGTCCAGAGGAAGAAAATGTTATCAATATATCTGTTGTATAGTGCTAGTTAGAGGACCTGAGCAGCAAAGAAGTCTTGTTCAAAGTTGTCCATGAAGTTGTTGGCATATTGGGGTGTAAGTTTGGTCCCCATGGCTATTCCGTGTGTTTGGATGGAGAACTGGTAGTCAAAGGTGAAAACGTAGTTGAGCATGAAGCAGATGAGTTGTAGCATGGTGCTCAGAGACTGACAGTTGTTGATATTGAGTACTGAGGCTGTTGCTGTGATGCCGTCATCGTGGGGAATGCTGGTGTCGAGTGCTGACACGTCCATTGTGACGAGGAATGTTCCTGGTTGGACTATACACTTAATGGTAAGGTCCGAGGGAGTGTTGCTGAACAAAGAGACCTTGAAGTGCAGGTTCATAGCTCCTTGAAAGTGAAGTAAAACGTAGATATGATAGTGAAGAAGGTGTTTGGTGTGCTTTCTTTTATTGGTCAGAGTACTGAGTTCAGGAGTTGGGAGGTCATGTTGCGGCTGTACAGGACATTGGTTAGGCCACTGTTGGAATTCTGTATTCCTTCCTGTCGGAAAGATGTGAAACTTGAAAGGGTTCAGAAAAGATTTACAAGAATGTGCCAGGGTTGGAGGATTTGAGCTGTAGGGTGAGGCTGAACAGGCTGGGGCTGTTTTCCCTGGAGCGTCGGAGGCTGAGGGGTGACCTTATAGAGGTTTACAAAATTATGAGGGACATGGATAGGATAAATAGACAAAGTCTTTTCCCTGGGGTGGGGGAGTCCAGAACTAGAGGGCATAGGTTTAGGGTGAGAGGGGAAAGATATAAAAGAGACCTGAGGGGCAACTTTCTCACAGAGTGTGGTACATGTATGGAATGTGCTGCCAGAGGAAGTGGTAGCAGCTGGTACAATTGCAACATTTGAAAGGGCATTTGGATGGGTCTATGCAAAGGAAGGGTTTGGTGGGATATGGGCTGGATGCTGACAGGCGGGACTAGATTGGGTTGGGATATCTGGTTGGCATGGATAAGTTGGACTGAAGGATCTGTTTCCATGCTGTACATCTCTATGACTCTATGACTAGTCTGTGAGTGCTGAGCTTCCGTAAGAAATCTGTAGTATTGTGACAGAAGCTGGGGGTCCCTGGCATCATGGGTTTCAAGATGTCCTTCTCATAGTCAAAGAGGTTCTCAAACAGGGAAACAGGGTTCTGTCGCCTGACATGATGGAACAACCAGGTGTGTTGGCTTTGTGTATCTTTGGAAGGTAGTAGATGTCCCCCACGCAAGAAATACGTGGGATGAGAGTGCACAGGGAACTCTGTAGGACTCACACTCATAAGCACACACTCACATTCACACACACACTCTCTCTCTCTTCCCCTGCCACTCCCCCAGCCCCGCCCCCTCACATGCACACACACATATAAGTCAATGGGGTGAATTTGCATTTGCAGAATTGTAATTGCAGATACATTCTATTTTGTTCAAAAAGCATACAATCCACAGGCTGTAAATGCCAGCGGTCAATCCATGTAACGTGTTATAAATTCCTACTTTGGAAAGAGAACCAGTCTGACTCAAATTGGGATAAAGGCAGACTCTAACCTTACACCATTAATGCATTGTCTGAGCTCAGTTGTCACTTTTTTAAATAAAACCTTAGGTTATGTTGAGAATGTGGTTTGAAAAAAGTTCTGGGATTTACATATGAATGAATCAAAACCTGCAACCCATTCTAAAAGATGAAAGACTTAACAGCAGTCTAGGTTTATTCAATGTATCGAATCAGTTGCATGCATGACACTGTGATCTTTTGCTATAAATTCTGTGTCTTATGGTTCTGCTCCACAGCTACTTGTTGAAGGAGCAGCACCCCAAAAGCTAGTACTTCCAAATAGGCCTGTTGGACTATAACCTTTGTTGTGTGATTTTTAACTTTGTCCACCCCAGCCCAACACTGGCATCTCCACATCATGGCACATCATGATTTGACAGACCAGGATTTCAGTGACGTCATCACCTCACTGACTGAAGAGCAATTCATAACAATTGAAGACCTATGCTTCAGTCTTGCCAAGTTTCTAGACAATGATGATTTGATGAATACAAGGCTCTCCCATCTCTGTACGGCAACAGAACATCGAAGATGTTAGTTACTTGCCCTAACTAGGAAGACGCAACTCCAGTAGAAGTTATAGAGTCATAGAAATGTCCAACTCATCCATGCCGACCAGATATCCTCAGTTAATGTAGTCCCTTTCGTCAGCACTTGGCCCATATTCCCAGAAGTGATGTTGTGATTGGTATCCATACAAGAATAAGCAAAGCACCATTGTATTTCTAGCTATCCACATGATCTGAACATCCAACAACACTAATACAATCCATGAAATTGCAGCCTTATCCCTTGTGGAAAAGTTCAAGCACAAGAACACCTTTGATCATAAATCATCGGGCAATGGTCATCAGTAATTTCCTTGAGGCAGGAAAAGGAGATGGTGGGTCTTGTTCAATGGTTCTATGAGCAGACTGTCAAAATTACTTGGCAGAATGTTCCACTGCCAGAGCCTTCAAACAAGCACCAAGATATAGCTTAATAAAAAGCAAAAGAACTGTGGATGCTGTGAATCAGAATCTAGATTAGAGTGGAGCTGGAAAAGCACAGCAGTTCAGGCAGCATCCGAGGAGCAGTAAAATCGATGTTTCGGGCAAAAGCCCTTCATCAGAAAGCAACCAAGCTATATCTTGGCCACAAAAACAGAAGTTGCTGGAAAAGCTCAGCTGGACTGGCAGCATCTGTGAAGAGAAATCAAGTTTCTGACAAAGAGTCACCGGACCGAAAACATTTACTTTGACTTCTCTTCACAGATGCTGCCAGACCAGCTGAGCCTTTCCAGCAACTTCTGTTTTTGTGGCCAAGATATAGCTTGGTTGCTTCCTGATGAAGGGCTTTTGCCCGAAACATTGATTTTACTGCTCCTCGGATGCTGCCCGAACTACTGTGCTTTTCCAGCACCACTCTAATCTAGATTCTGGTTTCCAGCATCTGCAGTCATTGCTTTTACCTGGTAATTGTGAGAAGGGCTCTCCCCATCAGATCCTTTTTGCATGATCAAAATCTCATCCCTCAACATGATGCCCTTGAGAGGCTGTGATGGAGAACCACCTCCTCCTGGAATGTAATGTTGTTGAAGTGGCTTCATGATACAGGAGTTTGTGCTCTACAGGTTGTTCCACACTGTGGTAAATATCAATAGAAAGATGGTATTTAGTCTGCCTGAAATCTCCAGTGCAAAGAGTTGTTTGTGACTGAATGTTGCAGACTGGCACATTCCAAGGTCCAGGAAAACATGCTTGGGGACACACTAAGTTATAGGGTCAAAAATCATATGACACCAGGTCATAGTGCAACAGATTTAATTGAAACCACTGGCTTTTAGAGCGCTGCTCCTTCATCAGGTGCGAGTGCGGGAGGAAGGCCTTAGATACAGAATTTATAAGGAATAGATCAAAGGGTCATGCAATTCATGCAAACAAAGTGAACACACCTAAGATGGCTCTTAAATCTTTAATCAGTTAGAATGGAGGTAGAGGTTTCAGTTATAGATTAGAGGAGCCGTCATAATGGAACTATGAGGAAGAGTTGCCATCTAAGGCCTTTAAGCCACAGTACACCAAGGGGCTGAAAACTGGGTAAAATCTCTCAGTTTGACATGTAACAAATATTCTAGGAGAAAGTGAGGACTGCAGATGCTGGAGATCAGACTGATTCCTGAAGAAAGGCTCATGCCCGAAACGTCGATTCTCCTGCTCCTTGGATGCTGCCTGACCTGCTGCACTTTTCCAGCAACACATTTTCAGCATGTAATAAATATTGAAAACATTAACTGTAAATATGGTAATGTACAGATTAGAATCAATTTGTATCATATGTCAATTTTGAGTAATCATTTATGTTTATAAACTTTACAAATAAAGATTATATTTGGTAGAATAAAGTTCTGTTGTATCAACATGGCTTTTATATCCACTCTCATATCCCATCATCTCTGAGATGTTTGCCCTCTTTGAACCCATCCCATTTGTTATATAATTCATAAAGAGCTAGGAGCTAATTATTATATGACTATATATCCTGGGATGTCATATTTACTCTTTCACTGCATATACCACATGGAGACCAGAAAAAAATACACTTATGAAACGTTAACATTTTGAAACTGAAGTGTAGTATTTCTAACTTATAGGTTTTGAATGCTTAACACAATTTCAATCTAGTTTCTGCTCCAATTACCTTCTGATACTATCTCTCTAGCCATTTAAGACCATTGTCCAGATTTTACACATGGATTTTGGTTTGTAAAGGAGTCTCATACAGCATTTTATTTAACCCCTTTGGAAACTGTCATATGGCTCAATGCCACTTCCGTGCCCCTCTTTTTCCCCCACATGCTTTCCCATCCAGCTGAGAGCAGGTTACTACTGTTAGTTATTATCGGACAAATATATATACGTATATTTATATATATATATATATATATATATATATATATAAAACTATGCCATGTTCACTGCAAAGGTCAAATTGCCAAGCCTAAAGCATTTATCATTTACCCAGTTTGACTATGGCCATAAAAGACATGTAAGGCTGTTAAGATGAGATCCATCCTTTATGAATCCACACTTAACATCATGTATTTTGCTACTTGCAGTTTATTTTTGAATACTGTCCACATTAGCTTTACAATTATAAAGATCAAACTAATGGCTATTTTGCTGTCAAATATGGCTTTTAACATGCTTCCTGAATATGGAAACTGTATGCACATAATTCTAGTGTATTAATCCAGGTCTCATTGATTCACTCAAAATGATCATCAGTACTTTACAGATCTTCTCTCTTGACTCTCTCAGCTTTAGTTAATCCATTTGGTGTAGTTTATTGGTTTTCAGTCTCTCGAGGCAATCGAAACAGAAAAAAAAGGGAAGTGTCCACACACGATCGGAATCCACCTCACAGCCAGAACTGTCCAGGGAACTCCAGAAAAAGGTTCGACACAGTTAAGCGTCATCCAATAGCACTTGCTGAATGAATAATTCTTTTACTGCGGCAAGGTGGCTCAGTGGTTAGCACTGCTACCTCACAGTGCCATGGACCCAGGTTTAATTCCAGCCTCAGGTGTCTGTGTGGAGTTTGCACATTCTCCCCGCATCTGCGTAGGTTTCCTCCGGGTGCTCCAGTTTCCTCCCACAGTCCAAAGATGTGCAGGTCAGGTGAATTTGTCATGCTATATTGCCCATAGTGTTAGGTGCGTCAGTCAGGTAAATATACGGTAGGGGAATGGGTCTGGGCAGGTTACTCTTCAGAGGGTTAATGTGGATTTGTTGGGCCAAATGGCCTGTCTCCATACTGTAGGGAATCTAATCAAAACCTTTACTTCACTGAAGCCAAAATTCCAGAGTAATTACAATATGTGTTTCAAGTAGAACAGAATATTCCACTTTAGTAAAATAGTGAATCCGTTTTGTGATTTCGACCTATTCAAATTATATAACAGTTTTACTATTGCAGAATTACTTGTGGACTTCTCTATGAGTGAGTACAGTACCAATTCTGCCAGAAGTCCAAGTTTTGAGACTGATTCTATTCTAGATCCAATTTGAAACATAAGGGCATTTATTGGTAAAATCCATGGGGTTTTCTTGACTGTAAGAACTCTGAACAGTCTGTAGTAAGTTGAGGACCACACTCTGCTGAGTGAACATTAACAGACTTTATTGAACATAGCTATAAACAAAGGATAGTAGGAGGAGCACTACAAATCCAGGCACTAGCTCTGTATGATCTGCCATTATTATGAATCCCTTTGGATCTATACCCAGAGGTAAGATATAATTCCTTTACACTGCACAGTCTGTTCAAAGCATACATTCCTGGTTATGATTTGGAGATGCCGGTGTTGGACTGGGGTGTACAAAGTTAAAAATCACACAACACCAGGTTATAGTCCAACAGGTTTAATTGGAAGCACACTAGCTTTCGGAGCGTCACTCCTTCATCAGGTGGTAGTGGAGGGCTCAATCCTAACACACAGAATCTATAGCAAAAAATTACAGTGCGATGTAACTGAAATTATACATTGAAAAATCGATTGTCTGTTAAGCCTTTCATCTGTTAGAATACCGGGATAGTTTCACTTCTTTCATGTGTAAATCACAAAACCTTTTTTAAAAAGTTACATTCTCGGGTTAGCTGTTAACAATGGTGATAGCTAGACAATATGTTGAAAGTGTTAGCCCCCTGTGTTCTCTGTCTATGCCATGATGTTTAGATTGATTCTAATCTAAAAAGTGAGATTACGGAGTTTTACATGAATTCATGCAGCTTTTGAGCTCAGAGTTCTACGTGAATGCATGCAGTTTTTGAGCAAAGTACAATGTATCCCTGCAAGTACGCATTCACCCCACAAAATATATGTGTGCATGTGGATCTTTGTCTGTCTGTGTGTGTGTCTGTCTGTCTGGGTTGGGGGTTGTGAGTGTGAGAAAGTGTATGTGTGTGTGTAGTGAGTGCAAAATGTCTTAAGTCTGTGAGGGGGTGCATGTGTGAGTGTGGGAGTGTGTGTGTCTGTAAGGGTGTGTGTAGGTGTCCGTGTGTGTGTATAGGACTGCCTGTGTGTGTGTGTGAGAGTGTGTGTGTGTGTAGGAGTATCTGTGTATGTGTGTATAGTGCAATGGTGGTCACCTGTAATGTGACATGAACCCAAGGTCCCGGTTGAGGCCCTCCCTATGGGTACCAAACTTAGCTGTCAGCCTCTGCTCGGCCACTTTTCTCTGCTGCCTGTCCCGAAGTCCACCTTGGAGGATGGTCACCCGAAGGCACTATACACACACACAGATACTCCTACACACACACACTGTCACACACACACAAGCACTCCTATACACACACGGACACATGTATACACAGACGCGCACACAGGCACCCACACACACCCTTACAGACGCACACACTCCCACACTCACACATGCACCCTCTCACAGACTTAAGATACTCTGCACTCACTACACACACACACACATACACTTTCTCACACTCATAACCCCCCCCACCCATCCCAGACACGCACACACAGACAAAGACCCACATGCACACATATATTTTATGGGGTGAATTTGTACTTGCAGAGTTACATTGTACTTTGCTCAAAAACTGCATGCATTCATGTAGAACTCTGAGCTCAAAAACTGCATGAATTCATGTAAAACTCCGTTATCTCACTTTTTAGATTAGAATCAATCTAAACATCATGGCATAGACTGAGAACACAGGGGGCCAACACCTTCAACATATTGTCTAGCTATCACCATTGTTAACAGCTAACCCGAGAATGCAACTTTTTAAAAAAAGGTTTTGTGATTTTACACATGAAAGAAGTGAAACTGTAAATTTTTGCTATAAAGTCTGTGTTAGGATTGAGCCGTGCACTACCATCTGATGAAGGAGCGACGCTCCGAAAGCTAGTGTGCTTCCAATTAAATCTGTTGGACTATAACCTGGTGTTGTGTGATTTTTAACTTTATTCCTAGTTATAGCCTACATAATCTGCCTCAGAATCAAATAGTTGAATTTCTCCAAATAATAAGTTTATTAACATTGATTTGTCAGGTGAACCATACATTCAAATCAGCCAAACTAATAATTTTTATTCATTCGGTTGTGTGGTACATTGTAGAATGAATTGAAAGTAAATTGCCGGGATTATTTTAAGACATTCACCTTTAATTGGTTCCATAGTATATTTTTAGTTTTCCAATTAACATGGCAATGCAAAAAAAATTCTGTGGGATATATCACCCTATTTTAGCACTTGTTTAATGCCAAATGTAATACATTACCAATAATTATCAACAGACGTTTTTAATCATTTCATCTCAATTGAACCCAAAATGAATCATAAAATGCTTATGGTCATGTTTCAAGACAATGTTTTGTTCCATGGTCACACCTGACCAAATGCAACATTGACTTCCAATTTGACCTTGAGAAGTAACTTCACACATCACCTTGACCACTTACTTTCACCTCTAAGAACACTGTTTTGACCAGGCCCCAGGTGTAGTCTATGAGAGAGTTGCTAGTTTGTGCTTAACTCCTTGTAGGATTAAACCTAAAACATCAACTCTCTTGCACCTCAGATGCTGCCTGACCTGCTGGGCTTTTTCCAGTACCACACTTTATCTATTCTGACTTCTTCAACATCTGCAGACCTCACCATCTCCCAGGTCTAGTCTCCCAATCTATTGTGGGACATCCAAACTGTCAAGGACGGGTGAACTGGCTCCCTTTCCTTACTTATTTGGCTCCTTGGTTAATTGCAAAAGGTTTAATTTATAAAGGATCTTTTCCTTTGTGAATATCTTTCTCTTAGACCAATTGAGTTTATGTTTGCAAAGAAACCAATATAACCAGGCTTTCTTAAGCTAACAAAAGAGTGAGTTTTGTTAGTTACTAAATATGATTATACACTGATTGGAAATAGGATGTGGGTCAATGTAGCACCATGATGATGGATTAGAACCGCACAGTACTGTGGACATTTTAACCTTTTAATTTCAAACCATGTTTTTTAGAAGAGGACTGCTGCAGACAACAAAACACTGCATATGTAAATTCAGTCCTGTCCACAAAGTCCTGTGTGGAACCTAGGGAATGTTGCAACTGTAGAACGTCAGGGAAATTTCAAACAGAGAGAAAGAGAGATGTAACAAAGACACAATGAGGGGCCAGGTAATCTTTGTCATTCAGCAGAAAGCTACATTTTGCAGACATTTTGAATTTTGACCTTTTATGAATGTACAAAAAATGGTTTAAAAATTGACTGTAACCCTGATCTGCATATGCTAGTGAACGAATGTATGCTAATAAACTAAGGCACCCATGTCTACGAGCCCAAGTTCAAGTGCAGATGTGTGTGAAGTTCAAGGTCAAAGAACCACATATCTGTCATATTTGTATTGCAGATAAAAGGACTCTCCAGCACTATGTGCTGCCTGTTAACCCATGGTCAAAGAAAACACGTCAAAAGGATCTCAACTAACTGTAAAAGCCAAGAATTGCTAAATCGACTGTTCAGATATCTGTATTCCACTATCTATTCTTCACATGCCACCCAGAGAGACTGATCCATATGTCATTTAACCTTTTTTTGGACTCACATCTTATTCTAAAACTGTGTGTAGTGTGTTGCCTTATTATTCTTCTCATTTTCAGTAACTAATAAACTCACCTTTTCATTAACTCAAGCAAGGTTAACTTGGCACCTTTTAAAAACGTTATTCTTTTGATCTGGGAGAAAGGGATGCTTTTTAAATGAATCTTGTTCTGAATTAACATGGGGGTAGGTGATTAAAGAAAGGGAGCCAATTTATCCCAACAGGAGGTTAATGATTTGAATTATCCATATGGAACCATAATAACTTGGGAAACCTTGCTTGACATTTGGTCATTACACCAGTTAAAAGTTAAAAATTATGTATGGTTCCATGAAAAGTAGACAATGGGACATTGCAGCCTTTATGTTTCATGATCCCAGTAGCATTGATGTTGGTAGGTGGGCAGCTGATTTCAAGATATTAGGCTTTGCACACCTTTGGATATATTTTTTGATTGTGGTTTCATTTGCCTTTAGGTGTCCAGCAAATGAGGGAGACTTCTCTTTCTATCAACAATGCCATGATCCCTAAAGGATTTCTAAGCTGTGATCCTTACAGCACACACTTCCACTCACTAGCATACACAAACCAGGATTCAAACTAGTTTTCAACCCGTGTTCCTGTTTTCTTGAAAAGGGGGAACACAAAGATGTCTCTCTCTCAGATTCTCTGTCTTTGCTCTTATCATGTTCACAATCTGAGATAATTCACAGGAGATTACAGTTCAGTTTGAAGTGCATTTCACCCTTTTGAAATCCTTTTCTTTGAAGCCTCCTGGGCTGTTGTCAGTTGTGACATTTCATGGTATCCTGGAAGATTGAGATAATCCTCAGAGACCATTCAGACAGTCTCTGGATTACATTGCACAAAATTTACATTCTCAGTTATCTTTCTAATCAACACATATTGTAATTAAAAGTTCAAAACTTCAGTAAGTAATACATGGCTATAATCTATCACTATAGCTAGTTTTTTTTAATTTATTGTTTTTTATGTGTGGGATGTGGGTGTCGCTGGCTGGCCAGCATTTTTATTGCCCATCCCGAGTTTCCCTTGGGAAGGTGGTGGTGAGCTGCTTTCTTGAATGGCTGCTAGTGCTAAAAACCTCTTCTGTGCCTTTGATACTTGCAGCCTTGATTATTTCAATATTTCTATGATTGGTCTCACTCTTCCATAAACTTTATAGTATTGAATACACCGGAGGGAGAAAGCGAGGACTGCAGATGCTGGAGATCAGAGTGATTCACAAACCTGACTTCCCCCGTCGACCCATTGTCTCAGCCTGCTCCTGTCACACTGAACTCAGCTCTGCATACCTTGACACCGTCCAGTCCCCCTTAGTCCAGCAATTCCCCACATATGTTTGGGAGACCACCCATGCCCTTCATGTCCTCCAAGACTTTCATTTCCCCGGCCCCCAATGCCTCATCTTCACCATGGACATCCAGTCCCTGTATACATCAATCCGCCATGACGAAGGTTTTTAAGCCCTCCATTTCTTCCTCTCATGCTGTCCCAACCAACACCCTTCTACTGACACCCTCATCCGCCAGGCTGAATTGGTCCTCACCCTCAACAACTTCTCCTTCCAATCCTCCCACTTCCTCCAAACCAAAGAGGTAGCCATGGGCACCCGCATGTGACCCAGCTCTGTCAGATATGTGGAACAGCTACACTGGCACCACCACCCACCTGTTCTTCCGCTACATCGATGGCTGTATTGGTGCTACCTACACAAGGAGGTTGAACAGTTCATCAACTTCATTAACACCTTTCACCCCAACCTCAAATTCACCTGGATGATCTCAGACACCTTCCTCCCCTTCCTGGACCTCTCTATCTCCATCTCTGGTGACCAACTAACCACAGACATCTACTACAAGCCCACCGACTCCCACAGCTACCTCGACTACACCTCCTCCCACCCTACCTGCTGTAAAAACACCATCCCTTATTCCCAATTCCTCTGCTTTTCCACATCTGCTCCCAGGATGACCAATTCCAGCTTAGAAAATCCCAAATGGCCTCTTTCTTCCAAGATTACCATTTCCCTTCTGGTGCCTCTCCTCCACTTCCCGCATCTCTGCCCTTGAGCTCCACCCCTCCCAACACAACAATGATAGAACCCCGTTGGTCCTCACCTTCCACCCCACCAACTTCCGTGTACATCACATCATTCTCCGCTACTTCCGCCACCTATAAATGGACCGCACCACCAGAGATAGATTTCCCTTCCCACCCCAACAGTGTTTCAGAGAGACCATTCCATCCACTACTTCTTTATCACATCCACACCCCACCACCAGCCAACACCCAACTCCCAGCACCTTCCCCTACCACCACCGAAAGTGCAAAACCTACACACACACTTTCCCCTCACCTCCGTCCTAGCCCCTAAAGGATCTTTACACATCTGACAGAAATTTACCTGCACCTTCACCAATGTCATCTACTGTATCCGTTGCACCCTGTGTGGTCTCCTCTACATTGAGGAGACAGGATGCCAGCTTGTGGATCATTTTCGCTAACATCTCTGGGTCACTATTACAAATCAACCCCACCACCCCATGGCTGAATACTTCAATTCCCCCTCCCACTCTGCCAAGGACGTGCAGGTCCTGGGCCTCTTTCATCTCCAAATCCTTACTACCTGACACCTGGAAGAAGAACACCTCATATTCTGCCTTGGGACCCTGCAACCACACAGTATCAATGTGGATTTCTCCAGATTCCTCATTTCTCCTCTGCCACATTATCCCTGTCCCAAGCCTCCACTTGGCACCACCTTCCTGATCTGTCCCATCTATCCATCTATCATCACCTTTCCCATCTATCCGCTCCAACTTCCTCTCCAACCTATCACCTTCTCTTCCACCTTCAGCTACCTATCGCATTCTCAGCTACCTTTCCCCCAATCCCAACCCTCTCCCATTTATCTCTCAGCCTCCTGGCCCACAAGCCTCATTCCTGATGAAGGGCTTATGCCCGAAACTTCAATTCAACTGTATTCAATACACCACCAAGCTTGTTCACCCATCACCTTTGTGCTTGTTGATCTATATTGGCTCCTGTCTGTCAACATCATAATTCTCATCCAAGTTTTTAATTTCCTCGAGGCTTCAACCCTCCCTATCTCTGTAACCTTCTCCAAGCATTGAGATGGGACAGGTAATATCACACACAAGAACATAGAACATAGAAGTTAGCACTGCTGCCTCACAGCGCCTGAGACCCAGGTTCAATTCCCGCCTCAGGCGACTGACTGTGTGGAGTTTGCACGTTCTCCCCGTGTCTGCGTGGGTTTCCTCTGGGTGCTCCGGTTTCCTCCCACAGTCCAAAGATGTGCAGGTCAGGTGAATTGGCCATGCTAAATTGCCCGTAGTGTTAGGTAAGGGGTAAATGTAGGGGTATGGGTGGGTTGCGCTTCGGCGGGTCGGTGTGGACTTGTTGGGCCGAGGGCCTGTTTCCACACTGTAATGTAATGTAATCTAATCTAAGAACATAGAACAATACAGCACAGAACAGGCCCTTCGGCCCACGATGTTGTGCCGAACATTTGTCCTAGCTTAAGCACCCATCCACAAGTGGCAGATAATGACCATTTCCCACAAGACAGAATTTAACCATCTCACTTGGATATTCAATGGTCAACAATGCTCAAATCCTTCAATTAATTAACAAAATACTCGCTGCATCTCTCTGAATTAACTGCATTCCTCTAATTCTGCATCCTCTCATGTTCCCGATTTTAGTTGCTCTACTTTTGCTGGCCATGTATTTGGCTACCTAGATCCTAAATTCTGGAAATGCCTCCCAGAATTCTCTTCACTTATTTAATTTTCTCTTTTATGATCCTCCTTAAAATCTGCATTTTCTACTAAGCATTTGATCATTTCTCTGAAAATCTCTTTATTTGTTTTGTTGTCAAATTTTGCTTAACAATACCTCACTATGAACTTTCCGCTATACTATGAGTGCTATATAAATGCATGCCATGCTATTTGTTGTTTCAATATGTACTAAATACAAATATTTACATAGAATTTTACAGCACTGCAATGAGACAATCTGCACAACAGATAACTGCCATATTTGAATCTGTTGTTGTCTGCTCCTTTGATTTCATTTTAGTTCCTCTGAGTCAGAATATTGTAATCTCAAGTGTCCTCAAGGGCTTGAGCAGATAATCCAAACTGATACTTCAATACAGTATTGATGTTGTGCTGTGATGTTGGTAGTGCTGTCTTTTAGATGAGTTCAGATATACATAAGCGACCTCGTGACACTATTAGAAAAGCTCAGGGGAGTTCTCTCAGTCAGCATCAGTAAACAGACTTTCTGGTTACTTGCCTTATTCCTGTTAATGAGACCCTATTATGTAAATAGAAATTGCTACATTTTCTACTTTTCAACAGTGCCTGCATTTCAAAACAACATTGTTGTCTGTGAAGCTTTTAGTGGACTATTCTATTCTAGATACATTTGAGTTAGTTCTTGAGGCATGCAGGCTAAAGTTTTGAAATAAATGGAGACAACCTAGACAGACTTGTGCTGAACTTGAGAGCAAAGTGATTTTGACTGTTGGATACGGGCATTAGGAGTGACTGCAATGTATGAAGCCCTTATTATTATATAAGGAGGATTAAAGATATAAAGGATGTTTGATGAAAAGTAACCCCTCATTAGATACAACACAACCCACAATTGTTATTAAGGGATACAGGAGTTACTCAAATTCCATTACTGGAGTAAGACAAAATTTGTCGTCCAAGAGTCCATTGAAGCCAAAGTTTTAATAAATGGAACTTGTGAAGAGAATATACCAGCTCCTTTGCATAATGTAAACCAGGTTTACAAAATTATGAGGGGCATGGATAGGATAAATAGACAAAGTCTTTTCCCTGGGATCGGGGAGTCCAGAACTAGAGGGCATAGGTTTAGGGTGAGAGGGGAAAGATATAAAAGAGACCTATGGGGCAATGTTTTCACGCAGAGGGTGGTACGTGTATGGAATGAGCTGCCAGAGGATGTAGTGGAGGCTGGTACAATTGCAACATTTAAGAGGCATTTGGATGGGTATATGGGCCGGGTGCTGGCAGGTGGGACTAGATTGGATTGGGATATCTGGTTGGCGTGGACAGGTTGGACTGAAAGGTCTGTTTCCACGCTGTACATCTCTATGACTCTATGACAATGTGACAATGTCCAGAACAGAGACAGTAGGGGATGTTCAGACATTACCTGTAGTTGGGTTTGGCTTACTACTCGATAATGATTTGACAGACCCAGGAGCCATAATAATGAAGATACCCCAGCAGCAGCATCTCCCTCTCTCCCCCACCCCCCTCTCCATTGAATTTCTTGGGAACCTGATGGACTTTCCAAATGCCAGCATTTCAGTCATTCTGGTAAAATCTGAAGGTGTTGTTGAGCCTGCCACACAGTGTGTTTTAACTCCAATATTTAGCAAAGAAACTATGAGTCAACTCTTAATTATAATAAATGATAATATTATTTATGTAACACAATTAATGTTATAATAATATAATTCACTACAAACTAACAATTTACACTATAAATCTAATCAATGACCTTGTGCTTTAATTTAACTCTGGATGATCATATACCACACTCGATCTTGGCCTTGATTCATGTGGTAATGATCGTCTGGTCTTCTCCTCCTGGTGGTCCCAGGGGTGTCATCGCTTCACAGTGGTTGGTCTCAAGTTACCTCTCCTGAGGGCAATGTTGTGGCGATTCTTATACGCAGAGGTCCCTGAGCCCTTTTAGGTGGGTCTTCGATGTCCACCAATAGATCAATCAGGGCTCGATTACCCTGATCGATCGGACCCTACCAGGCGTTGAAATGTTGATGGCAGGGTGGTCCTTGGGCATCCTTTCCTGGACGTGTTGGGAGCACGTAGGTTAGGTTGCCCCTTTCCAAATAAGGGCCCTTTGTCTGGTAAACAACTTGATGTTTCCGATTGTCCTGGGGATGGCATTCAGGTCAATTTCATTCAATTCAAATTCATGTGAATATTGTATTGTCTGTAACTGCAAAGTCAATTATGTACTGTCTGTCTGTAGCTGTAGCCTGTCTGGATTCTGCAGCTTGTTTTTTTCAGTCTTTGAGCACAGTCATTTTGGCCAAGGTTTGCCTTAATTTCCCTCATTTATTGTGCCTTTTTTCATAAGTCTATTATTTTGAGAAGCCCACCTCAATGTATGAGCTGTGATGAATCTCCAGCAACTAGAATCCAGTTTGGTTGGAATCAAAGATAGACATTTATTGTCCATCTAAAACTGTCAACAATTCAGTTTCATTAACAGGAAATCCAATATACATAAGCAGACATTACATTTTGTCTCCCTCCACTGATGCTGCCTGGCTTGCTGTGTTCTTCCAGTCTCCTGCCTGTCTACATTTTGTCTGAGAAGACGTTACATTTTACCAGTTCTGAGGAAGGGTCACTAGACCTGAAATGTTAACTTTGATTTCTCTCTACAGATGCTTCCAGACCAGCTGAGCTTTTCCAGCAATTTCTGTTTATATTACATTTAATCGTTTGTTTACAGACTCACAGAGTTGTTCTTTTTTCAATTTTGCCTTTCGAAAAAAAACTCTTTATAGAGTTTTTCTTTGTGTTTTTGTATGTGTGCCTATGCATGGAATTAAAACAATATAGTTTGATATCTTAGAAGTTAAGCAATAGTTAAGAATACGTTTTGTTGAAAAATAAACAGGCTAATTTGAGTTTATTAAAGAAGCCTGGTGGACATTTCTCTTATTCTAGGTAGCAGAACAAAAGAGAAGCAATTGGCCATTTTAGAAATTTAATCAACACATTTACATCAGTGCATCCTTCCAGTCATGGTGACAACAATTTGTACTATTGCTATAGAATAATCAACACTGTCAACACTGTGTATTAGAGAGTTAAAGGAAGGGGAAGGCAGAGATTGATGCCACATTCTGAACTATTTAGAATCAGGTGACTTTTTTCTATTTTCTTATTTACATTATGAAATACAAAATTCTTTGAAGGTTCTAAACATGAAAAAGCTGCACTCAGATCCCTTGCAGCTGGCATTAACTTTGCTCAGTTCAACTCTCTAACGTCTGGTCTTGGCCTGATTCAAACACTAACTTCCACATAAGTGGATGCAGTAAACATAAAATACAATCTGTTGTATAATGTAGTAGTTGTGAAAATGTTAATATTTGAGCTATGCTGAGATATGCCCAGTTGAATGATGTCACACATTCTCTTCCACTCAGTGGAAAACTGGCACAGTCTTCTGATGGAGATGCATGTCTACTCTACCTCTTGTAATAATAGTTAATATGCGCAAGGGTTAATGCAATCTGCATATAGTTACTGTAAGGCCAAATCTTCTTCTGCAGATGCTTATTCACAATCCATCCTCCACCACACATGACAGGATCAGCACTTAGACTAATATAGGAAGGAGAACTGGTGGAAGCATTCTACTGCAACCATAACTACCAGCGGTACACAAGCACCATAGCAGTATGCATCATGGTATGAGTGATGTGCATCATTGCCCAATACCATATGTTGATAAAAGAAGACACTGCTATAAAAAGGAAAAAAGAGGGAAAAAACATTTTCAGACAATATGTTAAGAGTATTGTTGTTATAAGAAAGACTAGTTAGTCTGCAGTTGAAAACATTAAAACAGATGCCAAACAGTGCAGTAACCACTTAGTAGCTGTACTCCAAAGCAAAACGACAGCCAGACTTGGGTCGAGAAACACAGAGAAGTCAATGTTAGCTGCAGACAGTCATACCTGTGCAGAGGTGAGCACACCTGAGTTGGGATTTGTCTGCAGGTTGAAAGTAGAAAGTTAGATGCTTAAGGGAAAAGGAAGAAAACCTATCTGAAAGGGCCGAAGCCCAGGCTGAGGATCTGGAAAAAGAAATGGATGAACTTACTGATGAAATAATCATCATTGCTACATCATACAGCACAGAAACAGGCCCTTCAGCCCAACTTGTCCATGCCAACTAAGTTTCCTAAACTGAACTAGTCCAATTTGCCTGTATTTGGTCCATATCTATCTAAACCTTTCCTATCCATAGGCTTGTACAAATGTCTTTTAAATGTTGTAATTGTACCTACCTCTACCACTTCCTCTGGCAGTTCCTTCCATATGCACACTACACCTGTGAAAAAGTTGCCCCTCAGGTCCCTTGTAAATCGTTTCCCTCTCACTTTTAACCTGTGCCCTCTAGTTTTGGACTTCCCTACCCTAGGGAAAAGACCTTGCCTATTCACCTTAACTATTTCCCTCAGGATTTTATAAATCTCCATAAGATCACCCCTCAGCTTCCTATGCTGCAGAAAAAATGTTCAGCCTATCCAGCCAATCTTTATAACTTAAACCTTCCAATCCTGGTATCATTCCTCTAGCAGTGCGATCAGAATTGCACATCATACTCCACATGTTTCTCCCAATTTCCTCTTAGGTAACCTTCTTCACTGTCTGCTTTATCACCAATTTTGATGTCATCTGCATGCCTCCGATTTCTCATGCAAATCAATTATATAAATGACGAACAACAGTGGACCCAGCATTGATCCTTGTGGCATGCTGCTGGTCACAGGCCACCATTCTGAATAACAACACTTGACCTCTGTCTCCAACTATCAAAACAGTTTTGTATCAAATTGGCTAGGTCTCCATGGATCCCATATGATCAGGAAATAGTGAGGACTGCAGATACTGGAGAGTTAGAGTCGATAAAATGTGGCGCTAGAAAAAGCACAAGTCAGGCAGCATCTGAGGAGCAAGATAGTCAATGTTTCAGGTAAAATCCTTCATCAGGACTGTAGAAGGGTAAGGAGGCTGAGAAATAAATAGGGGAGGGAGTGGGGCTAGGGGAAAGGTAGGTGGGATGGCGATAGGTGGGTGAAGATAGGAGGTGATTGTGATAGGTTGGTGGCAAGTGTGGAGCGGATAGGTACAAAAGAAGATAAACAGATAAGTCAGGTCAAGGGGGCAGTGCAGAGTGTTGGATCTGTGATGGGCGACGGGTGGGGACATTTGGAAACTGGAACTTATTAACCAGTCTACCATGCATACATTTATTGAAGGCCTTGCTGAAGTCCATGTAAACAATGTCTACTCTAATGCCTTCATCTCTTGGTCACCTTTTAACAAACTCAATCAAATTCGTGAGATACGATTTCCCGCAGACAATGCCATGCTGACTATCTCTAATCAGTCCTTGCCTTTCCAAATGTATATGGATCCTGTCTCTGAGAATACCCTCCAACAATTTATTCATCACTGACGTTAGGCTTACTAGTCTGTAGCTCCCTTGCATTTCCTTGCTGACTTTCTTAAATAACAGCACAATATCAGCCACCCTCCAACCTTCCAGCACCTTACCCATGGCTGTCGATGATACAAATATCTCTGCTAGGGGCCCCACAATTTCTTCCTTAGCTTCCCACAATGCCCTGGGATACACTTCATCAGATCCCAGAGAACTTTTTTAAAAATTTATTTGTGCATTGCTGGCTTGCCCCAACATATTTTGCCGGTTCCTAGTTGCTCATGAGAAGGTGGTGTTGAGTTGCCTTCTTGAACCGCTGCAGTCCACCTGCTGTGGGTTGGCCCACAATGCCATTAAGGAGGAAATTCCAGGATTTTGACCCAGTGACAGTGAAGGAATGGCAATATATTTCTAAGTCAGGATAGTGAGTCGTTTGGTGGGGAACTTGCAGGTGGTGTTGTTCCCATATATCTGCTGCCCTTGTCCTTCTAGATAGAAATGGTCGTGGGTTTGAAAGGTGCTGTTTGAGGATCTTTGGTGAATTTTTGCAGTGTATCTTGTAGTAGTATACGCTGCGGCTACTGAACATCAGTGGTGGAGTGAGTGGGTGTTTGTGGATGTATTGCCAATCAAGTGGGCTGCTTTGTGCTAGATGGTATCAAGCGTCTTGCACATTATTGGAGCTGTATTTATCCAAGTCGGGAGTATTCTATCACACTCGTGACTTGTGCCTTGTAGATGGTGGACAGGCTTTGGGACATCGGGAGGTGAGTTACACATCGTCGTGTTCCTAGCCTCTGATCTGCTCTTGTAACCATGGGTTTATGTGGTGAGTCCAGTTGAGTTTCTGATTAATGAAAACCCCCAGGATGTTGATAGTGACAAATTTAATTACAGTTACACCATTGAATGTCAAGGATGGTGGTTAGATTGTCTCTCATTGGTGATGGTCATAGCCTGGCATTTGTGTGGTACGAATGTTACTTGCCAATTGTCAGCCAAGCCTGGATATTGCCCACCTCTTCAGTATCTGAGGAGTCACGAATGGTGCTGAACATTACACAATCATTGGCAAATATCCCCACTTATGATCTTATGATGGAGGGAGGTTCATTGATGAAGCAGTTGAAGATGGTTGGGCCTAGGACACTACCCTGAGGAACTCCTACAGAGTTGTCCTAGAACTGAGTTGACTGACTGCCAACAACTATAACCATCTTCCTATGTCTCCAAGCACCCAAGAGTTTGGCTGATACTCACTGCTAGGGCTCCTTGATGCTACACTCGGTCGAATGCAGGTTTGATGTCAAGGGCTGTCGCTCTCATTTCATCTCTGGAATTCAGTTCCTTAATCCTTAGGTTGAACCAAGGCTGTAATGAAGTCAGGAGCTGAGTGCCCTCGTGGAACCCAAACTAGGTGTCACTGAGCAGGTTATTGCTGAGTAGGAGCTGCTTGGTAGCACTGTTGATGACAACTTCCATCACTTTATTGATGATAGAGGGGTTGGTTTTGTCCTGCTTTTTATGTACAGGGCGTTCTTGAGCAATCTTCCACATTGTTGGGTAGATGCCAGTGTTGTAACTGTACTGGAACAGCTTGGCTAGGGGACGGAAGGCTCTGGAGCACAGGTCTTCAGTAGTATTGCTGGAATGTTGTCAAGGCTGGAGCCTTTGCAGTATCCAGTGTCTCCAACCATTTCTTGATATCACGTGGAGTGATTTGAATTGGCTGAAGACTGTTTGCTGTAATGCGGGTGACCACGGGAGGAGGCTGAGATGGATCATCCAGTCAGCACTTAGAGTCTTCGAGTCATGACACTGTACAGAATGGTAACAGATGTCTTCTGTCCAACTCGTCCATGCCAACCAGATATCTTAAGTTAATCTAGTCCATTTATCAGTATTTGGCTCATATCCCTCTAAACCCTCCCTATTCATACACCCCTTCAGATGCCTTTTAAACATTGCAATCCTACCAGCCTCCATCACTTCCTCTGGCAACTCATTCCATACATGCACCACACTCTATATGAAAATGTTGCTCCTTAGGTCCCTTTTAAATCTTTCCTCCCTCCAGTTTTGGATTCTGCTTCCCTGGGGAAAAGACCTTGGCTATTCACCCTATCCATGCCTCTCATAATTTTATAAACTTCTATAACGTCACCTGTCAGCCTTCGAAACTCTAAGGAAAATAGCCCCAGCCTATTCAGCCTCTCCCTATATCTCAAACCCTCCAACACTGGCAACATCCTTGTAAATCTTGAGACCAGAATCGAACACAGTATTCCAATCAATGTCCTGTACATCAGCAACAAGACCTCCCAACCCCAAACTCAGAGCACTGACCAATAAAGGCAAGCATACCAAATGCTTTTTTCATGATGCAACACGATGACTCAGTGGTTAGCACTTCTGCCTCACAACACCATGGACCCGGGTTCAATTCCAGCATCAGGCAACTGTCTGTGTGGAGTTTGCATATTCTCCCCACGTCTGTGTGGGTTTCCTCAGGGTGCTCCAGTTTCCTCGCACAATCCAGAAATGTGCAGATTAGGTGAATTTGCTAAATTGCCTATAATGTTCAGGGGTGTGTAAGTTAGGTACATTAGTCAAAGGTAATTGTGGAATAATAGGGTAGGGGAATGGATCTGAGTTATTTACTCTTCAGAGGGTCAGTGTGAACTTGTTGGGCCAAATGGCCTGTTTCCACACTGTAGGGAATCTATAAATCTATGATATCTAGTTTACCTATGACTCCACTTTCAAGGAACTATGAACCTGCTCTCCAAGGTCTCTTTGTTCAATAACAGACCCCAGGTTCTTACTATGAAGTGTATAAGTCCTGCCTGGTTTGCCTTTCCAAAATAAAGCACCTCATATTTATTTAAATTAAACTCTATCTGCCACTCCTTGGCCCATCGACCCATCTCATCAAGGTCTCCCTGTTGTACTCTGAGGTAACCTTCTTCGCTGTCTAGTACACCACCAATTTTAGTGTCATCTGCAAACTTACTAATAATACCTTCTATATTCACATCCAAATTACTTCTATAAATGATGAAAAGTAGTGGATCCAGCACCGATCCTTGTGGCACATCACTGGTTACAGGCCTCCGGTCTGAAAAGCAACCATTCATTATCACCCTCTGTCTCCTAGCTTCCCCCTGTATTTCATATGATCTAACCTTTTAACCAGTCTACCATGTGTAACCTTGTTGAATGCCTTAATGAAGTCCATTTGGATCACATCCACCGCTCTGCCTTCATTAACCCTCTTCATTACTTCTTCAAAAAGCTCAATTAAATTATCGAGACATGATTTTCCACGCACAAAACCATGTTGACTATCTCTAATTAGTCCTTGCCTTTCTAAATACATATAAATGCTATCCTTCAGGATCCCCTCCAATAACTTGACCACCACTGATGTCAGTCTCACTGTTGTTGAGTTCTCTGGCTTTTCCTTATCACTTTTCTTAAATAGTGGCAACACGTCCAGTCTTCCCAAACCTCACCTGTGGCTATAAATGATACAAATATCTCAGTAAGGGGCCCAGCAATCACTTCCCTAGCTTCCCACAAAGTTCTAGGGTACACCTGAGGATTTATCCATCTTTATGATTTTAAGAAGTCCAACACCTTCTCTCTGTCATATGGATATTTTTCAAGAAGTCACAATTTCTTTCCCCAAGTTCTCTAGCTTCCATATCCTTCTTCATTTCTGGCTGAAGGTTGTTGTGAAAGCTTCAGCCTTACCTCTTGTACTGATGTGCTGGGCTCTTCCATCATTGAGCATGGAGATATTTGTGAATCTCCTCCTCCAATGAGTTGTTTAATTGTCCATCACCATTCATGGCTAGATGTGGCAGGACTGCAAAGCTTAGATCTGATCTGTTGGTTGTGGGATTGCTTAGCTCTGTCTGTCACTTGCCGCTTATGCTGTTTGTCATGTAAGTAGTCTTGTTCGGTGGCTTCACCAGGTTGCCACCTCATCTTACTGTGTGGCTGCTGCTGCTTTAGAATGTTCTCGTGCACTTTCCATTGAACCAAGGTTGATTCCTTTGCTTGATAGTAATGGTTGAGTGGGAAATATGCCGAGGGTTTACAGATTGTGCTAGAGTACTGTTATCCTGCTGTTGATGCCCTACAGCACCTCATAGCTGCCCAGTCTTGAGTTGCTAGATCTGTTCAAAGTCTATCCCATTTAGCACGGTGATGGTACCAGCCAACATGATGGAGGTTATTCTACATGTGATGGTAGGACTTCGTCTCCACAGGGACTGTGCAATGGTTGCTTTTACCGATACTCTCATGGACAGATGCATCTGCAGTTGGCAGATTGGTAAGTATGAGGTCAAGAGGTTTTTCCCTCTTGTTGCTTCCCTCACTACCTACAACATACCCAGTTTAGCAGCTATGTCCTTTAGGATCTGACCAGCTCGATCAGTAATACTGTTGCCAAGCTACTCTTTGTGGTGAACATTGAAATCCCATACCCAGAGTCCATTTTGTGCCCTTGCCATCCTCAGTGCTTTCTCTAAGTGTTGTTCAACTTGTACCGATTTAGTAGTTGAGGAAGGACAGTATGTGGTAATCAGCAGCAGGTTTTCCTGCCCATGTTAACTTGAAGTCATAATGTTGAGGCCTCCCAGGGCAACTCCGTCCTGACTGTATACCATTGTGCTTCCACCTCTGCCAGGTCTATTCTGCCGGTGGGACAGAACATATCCAGAGATGGTGATGGTAGTGTCTGGAATATTGTCTGTAAGGTATGATTCAGAGAGTATGATAATGTCAGGCTGTTGTGTGACCAGCATGTGACACATCTCTCCCAATTTTAGCACTAGTCTCCAGATGTTAGTTAGGAAAGTTTGCAGGGTCGACTGGGCTGTGTCTGCCAGTGCCTAGGTTGATGCCAGAGTCAACCACACTGCTGTGGGTTTGGAGTCACATGTAGGACAGACCAGGTGAGGATGGCAGATTTCCTTCCCTGAAGGGCATTAATGAACCAGACTTAATTTAAGCATATTATTTAGGTTTCTGGAGTAATAGTCTAGTGATAATACCAATAGGCCATCACCTCCCTTATCTATTTATCTACCTTTACACCTTTTAAGACCTCAGACACCTCTTCCTTTGTTATATGAACTCATTTCAAGGCATTACTATTTATTTCCCTGAGTTTATAGCTTCCATATCTTTCTCCGTGGTAAATACTGATAATAAATATTCATGTAGGATCTCACCCATCTCCTGTGATTGAACACAGAGAATGTCATTGACCTTTAAGGGATACTATTCTCTCCCTAGATACTCTTTGCTTTAATATACTTGCAGAATCTCTTTGGATTCTTCTTTATCTTATCTGCCGAAGCTATCTTATGTCCCCTTTTTGCCTTCCTAATTTTTCTCTTAAGTGTACTCCTACATCCTTATACTCCTTCACTAGTCATCCAGTGTTCACTACATCTGCAACCTTGTCCTTCACACGAACAGAAACACGCTGGCCTTGAATTCTCATTACCTTGCTTTTGAAAGACTCTCACTTGGCAGACATCCCTTTACCTGCAAACGGCTTCCCCCAATCAATTTTTGAAGGTTCCTGTCTAATACAATCAAAATAGGCCTTGCCCCAATTTAGAGCTTTGACTTGCGGACAGACATATCCTTTCCATAGCTATTTTAAAACTAATAGAATTAGGGTCACTAATTGCTCCCCTACTAGCACCTCGGTTACTGGCCCTACCTTATTTCCCAATGAGGATGTTGAGTTTTATCCCTTCTCGAGCAGGGCCACTACATATTGATTGAGAAAGTTTTCTTGAATTTAACAAATTCATCTCCATGCAAGCCCTTAACACTACTGCAGTCCCTTTCCTGCTGACTATTGGACAATCCCATTAACGTAATCACTCATGTCTTTTTTCTCCATTCCACCCATATGGTTTTGCTGGACCATTCCTCAAGAATATCCTCTCTAAGTACAGCTTTCATGTTTTCACAAATCAAAAACACAACACCCCCATCTCTCTTGCCTCCCCTTCTATCTTTCCTGTAGTGGCCGGTATATTGGGTCCAGGTCTATGTGTTTATTGATGGAGTTTGTGGATGAGTGCCATGCTTCTAGGAATTCCTTGGCTGTTCTTTGTTTCGCTTGCCCTATAATGGTAGTGTTGTCCCAGTCAAATTCATGTTGCTTGTCGTCTGCGTGTGGCTACTAGAGATAGCTGGTCGTGTCGTTTCGTGGCTAGTTGATGTTCATGGGATGCGGATCGTTAGCAGTCTTCCTGTTTGTCCTATGTAGTGTTTTGTGCAGTCCTTGCATGGGATTTTGTACACTACATTAGTTTTGCTCATGCTGGGTATCGGGTCCTTCGTTCTGGTGAGTTGTTGTCTGAGAGTGGCTGTTGGTTTGTGTGCTGTTCTAAGTCCTAGTGGTCGCAGTAGTCTGGCTGTCAGTTCAGAGATGTTCTTGATGTATGGTAGTGTGGCTAGTCCTTTGGGTTCCGGCATGACATCGTTCTGTTGTCTTTCCCTTAGGCATCTGTTGATGAAATTGCGCGGGTATCCGTTTTTGGCGAATACCTTGTATAGGTGTTCCTCTTCCTCTTTTTGCAGTTCTGGTGTGCTGCAGTGTGTTGTGGCCAATATATCGGCCACTACAGCGGACAGCTGAAACTGACAACTGGAAGCGGCAGGGACAGGCCACTATAAATGCCGGAGGAAACACCACAGAAGCGCTTCACAGGAGGCTCCCAAGCACTGAGGATGTCACCTAGACAGGGGACGAAACGTTTGCAACAAAAACTTCCAGCTCGGCGAACAGAACCACAGCAACGAGCACCCGAGCTACAAATCTTCTCACAAACTTTGTCTTCTTGGTCTATTTAACTTAATTTCTTTAACTTCTGCACCAGCTTTAATCTTCTCTTTTGCCTTACTGCTGCTTAGGATCCCACCCCGTTACCAGACTAATTAAAGTCCTGCTGAGTAGCTCTAGCAAAGCTCTCTGCCAGGTCATTTGTCCCCCTCTCCAGTTCAAGTGCAACCTACCCCTCCTGTGCATGTCATCTCTGACCCAGAAGAGATCCCAATGATCCAAAAATTGCATCCCTGCCCTCTGCACTACCTCCTTTGCCATACATTCATTTGCCCTATCCTCCTATTCCCACTCTCACTAGAACATGGCACTGGGAGTAATGCAGAGATTACTACCCTTGAAGTCCTGCTTTTTAACCTCCTGCCCAGCTCCCTAAATTCACTGCCTTTTACTGCCTCTGTTATTGGTACCAATGTGTACAATGACTTCCAGCTGCTCATGCTCCCCTCTGAGAATTTGCTGCAACTGCTCTGAGAGACAGCCGTAAACATTCTCACAGGCGATAACTTCATTTAAACTCAAAAGATGGGAACATTGAAGCAAATTTTAACAAAGCAAGTCCACTGCAGAAGAAAATTAAGATAAGTCAAGCATTTTCAGAGTCAAGAAAAAGAATGTTATTTTAAGAAATCCAAATACATTCGAAAGGAATGAATGCAAAACCATCATTTTACTGGGGAGAAAAAAGATACTAATAATTTCAAGAAGAAGGGTGCAAATATTGTTTTTTTTGTTCAAAAAGTTGGAAACTTCTTAAGAAGAACCAAACATGGTGGAAATACTCTATTTTGATTCCTAAAACCGGGAAGATTACACTGAAAAAAATTCTAAAGTTTTATTATTCACACATATGACATGCATATTGCTGGCTGGCCAGCATGCATTGCCAGTGCCTAATTGCCTTTGAGAAGGTGGTGGTGAGCTGCCTTCTTGAACTATTGCATTCAATGTGCTGTAGGTAGACCCATAATGGTGTTAGGGAGTGAGTTTCACAATTTTGACACAACAACACTGAAGAAACAGTGATATATTTCCAGGTCAGGATGGTGAGTGACTTGGAGGAGATCTTGCAGGTGGTGGTGTTCCTATGTATCTGCTGCCCTCATCCTTTCAGTTGGTAGTGATTGTGAGTTTGGAAGGGGCTGTCTAAGTAGCCTTGGTGAATGTCTGCATCTTGCATCTTGTAGATGGTACACATTGTTGCTTCTGAGAGTTGGAGGTGGAGGGAATGGATGTTTGTGGATGTGATGCTGATCGACTGAGCTACTTTGGCCTGAATGTGTTAAGTTTCCTTGTGTTGTTGGAGCCACACTCATCCAGGCAGGTGAAGTGTATTCCTTCAAGACTTCTGACTTGTTCTTTATAAATGGTGGACAGGCTTTGGGCAGTCAGGATGTGATTTACTTACTGCCTCTGACCTGCTCTTACGGCCACCATACTTATTTGGCTAGTTCAGTTCAGGTTCTGGCCAATGGTGAGCCCCTGAGATGTTAATAGTGAGGGCTACAGTAATGGTAACACCACTGACTATCAATAGGTGATGGTTAGATTAACTGTTTTGGAGACAGTCATTGCCTGGCAATTGTATTGCACAAATGATACTTCCCACATTTTTCAGCCTCCGTCTGTATATTGGATAGATTGTAAACATCTTTAAAGTTATAGAATTGATTAACATACTAAAAAGAAATTGAAACGATTCCATACTACTGCTTCTGGATTAGGGTGAACCAAATGGTCCTGAGGGGTTTGTTCAGCCTTCAAGATAGTCAACTAGATTTTTTTAATGGTGCAATTAATCCTGAGGAGTCCAAGTTCTTCTGGCATATCTTTCCAGAAAAAGATGTATCCAACACCTTATTCTTCGAGAAGGTCTTCACCTGCTTACAGTATTTTAGTCAGGCAAGTGATATCAACATCATAGCACTAGTGTCCTGAGTTATGATAACGATGCAATGTTAGATCCATTGTTTCTAGTGTTTCATGAGTCCTGAGTTTGTAGATCCCAAACCTCTTTTTGGAAGAGTGGAAGATTCCTGTATGGGTTCTTTTAATGGGATAGCAATTGTGTGCCATCTACCATACAGTCTTGGTGTAGCAAAATCTTTGCCAATGGCAGGGGTAGCCTACACAATTGGAGACCAAGCTCAGGAGCAAGGATCGATTGGCACGCATACATGAATTCCATCTTAAACTCCTCCTCTACCAATCCTAGACTCCTGCATGCATACTTGCTTGTGGGTCAGTGTTGAAGTGAAGAGTGTGGTATGTATAAATCAAGAACTTGTGTAATGATAGACTTGTGGGGAGAAGCAGTATTTCTAAATGTACAATAGTCATATAGTTGATTGTATAATGGCTTAATTTTTTGTGTTTTTTATTCGCTCAAGGGATATCGGCATTATTGGCTGAGTGAGCAATTATTGCCCATTCCTAATTGCTGCTTAATCTGAATGGCTTGCCGAGCCACTTCAGAGGGCAGATAAGAGTCAACCACATTATCTTAGATCTGGAATCACATGTAAGTCAGACCAGATAAGAATGACAGATTTTCTTCCCTACAGGACATTAGTAAACCGGATGGGTTTTTTTAATGACAAATGACTATAGTTACATAAAAAAGGAATTGTGACTCATGGTTTTCATGGTACTTCCTACAAAGAACCCAGTCTTCATTTAATGTTTGAATGAGCTTGTGGGAACATTAAAGCATCAGCAGGAAATGGAATACATTTTCAGCTGCAAAACCACCAAATTAATGTACCAATTGGATTATTACATTCAGTACTGAACCTAGGTATTGATGTTGTATTAGCCTTGAAAGAATAACTAATAATTAAGAAGTAGTGGGCATCATAATAATGCACTATTGGGAATTTGCCAAGCACAACATTATACCAAGGTATCCCATAAAGCAAGAAGCAGTCCTACAATTAAAAAGGTTTCTCTGCATCTTGATGTGCTTTCATCAAAGGGTAATTAATGTTGTATAGGATTTTCTCATTTTTTTATTTTTGTCACATGTACTGTTCATAGAAATCTGAAGTATTCAGCATGCATATATACATGTAAACATGCACTGAGCCTGACACTGTGGCAAAGAAGGGAAGGGGGCAGAATAGAAAAGTACTCATGGTAGGGGACTCGATAGTTAGGGGAATCGACAGGAGATTTTGTGGTCAGGATCGGAATTCCCGAAAGGTATGTTGCCTCCCTGGTGCCAGGGTCCGGGACATCTCTGATCGGGTGTATAAGGTTCTAAAAGGGGAAGGCGAACAGCCAGAAATCTTGTTACATATTGGCACTAATGATATAGCCAGGAAAAGGATCGAGGATATAAAAGGTGATTTCAGGGAGTTAGGATGGAAGCTACAAAGCAGGACGAACAGAGTAGTGTTCTCTAGTTTACTACCGGTGCCATGAGATAGCGAGGCAAGGAACATGGAGAGGGCGCAGCTTAATACGTGGCTGCGCAGCTGGGGTAGGAGGGAGGGCTTCAGATATGTAGATAATTGGGATGCCTTCTGGGGAAGGTGGGACCTGTACAAGAAGGACGGGTTGCATCTGAACTGGAAGGGGACCAATGTCCTGGGTGGAAGTTTTGCTCGAGTAGTTCGAGAGGGTTTAAACTAGTATGGCAGGGGGGTGGGAACCTGAGCTGTATACCGGAAATGAGAGTTGATGCAGATGAGGCAGTAGCAAGAGGTAGACCAGCTCGTGGGAAGGATTTTCCTGGCAAGGAACCAAGGTATCAGTTAAAGTGTGTTTGCTTTAACGCAAGGAATATCAGGAATAAAAGTGACGAACTTAGAGCATGGATCAGTACCTGGGGTTATGATGTTGTGGCCATAACAGAGACATGGGTTTCTCAGGTGCAGGAATGGTTGCTGGATGTTCCAGGGTTTAGAGCATTTAAAAAGAATAGGGAGGGGGGAAAAGAGGAGGGGGTATAGCACTACTAATCAGAGAGGGTATCACAGCTACAGAAGCTTCCATTGTCGAGGAAGATCTGCCTACCGAGGCAGTATGGGTGGAAATTAGGAACAGCAAGGGAGCAGTCACCTCTTTAGGGGTTTACTACAGGCCCCCCAATAGCAGCAGGGAGATGGAAGAAAGCATAGCTCGGCAGATTTTGGAAAAGTGTAGACGTAGTGGGGTTGTTGTAATGGGTGACTTTAACTTTCCCAATATTGATTGGAACCTCCTTCGAGCAGAAGATTTGAATTGAGCTGTTTTTGTAAGGTGTGTTCAGGAGGGTTTCCTAACTCAGTACATTGACAGGCCGACGAGGGGAGAGGCCATTCTAGACTTGGTGCTCGGCAATGAGCCGGGGTAGGTATCAGATCTTGTGATGGGAGAGCATTTTGGTGATAGTGACCACAACTGCCTCACATTCCACGTAGCTATGGAGAAGGAGAGGATTAGGCAAAATGGGAGGATATTTAATTGGGGAAGAGGAAACTATGATGCGATTAGACATGAGTTAGGAAGCATGGATTGGGAGCAATTGTTCCATGGTAAAGGCACTATAGACATGTGGAGACTGTTTAAGGAACAGTTGTTGCAAGTGATGAATAAATATGTCCCTCCGAGACAGGCAAGAAGTGGTAAGATAAAGGAACCTTGGAAGACGAGAGCAGTGGAGCTTCTCGTCTAAAGGAAAAAAGGTAGCTTACGTAAGGTGGAGGAAGCTAGGGTCAAGCTCAGCTCTACAGGATTACAGGCAGTCAAGGAAGGAGCTTTAAAATGGTTTGAGGAGAGCCAGGAGGGGGCACGAGAAAGGCTTGGCACAACGGATTAGGGATTTTACACTTATGTGAGGAATAAGAGAATGGTCAAAGAAAGAGTAGGCCCAATCAGGGATAGCATAGGGAATTTGTGTGTGGAGTCTAAGGAGGTAGGGGAAGCCCTCAATGAGTTTTTTGCCTCTGTCTTTACGAAAGAAACAAACTTTGTAGTGAATGAAGAGCAGGTGTGCATGCTGAAATGGATAGAGATAGAGGAAGCTGATGTGCTGAAAATTTTGTCAAACATTAAGATTGACAAGTCGCCAGGCCCGGACCAGATTTGTCCTCGGCTGCTTTGGGAAACGAGAAATGCAATTGCTTCGCCACTTGCGAAGATCTTTTCATCCTCGCTCTCCACTGGAGTCGTACCTGAGGACTGGAGAGAGGCAAATGTAATTCCTCTCTTCAAGAAAGGAAATAGGGAAATCCCCAGCAATTACAGACCAGTAAGTCTCACGTCTGTCGTCTGCTAGTTGTTAGAAAGGATTCTGAGGGTTAGGATTTATGACCATCTGGAAGAGCATGGCTTGATTAAATGCAGTCAACACGGCTTTGTGAGGGGCAGGTCATGCCTCACAAACCTTATCGAGTTCTTTGAGTTCTGGTCGCCCTATGATAAGAAAGATGTGGATGCTTTGGAGCAGGTTCAGAGGAGGTTTACCAGGATGCTGCCTGGACTGGAGGGCTTATCTTATGAGGAGAGGTTGACTGAGCTCAGACGTTTTTCATTGGAGAAAAGGAGGAGAAGAGGGGACCTAATTGAGGTATACAAGGTAATGAGAGGCATAGATAGAGTCGATAGCCAGAGACTATTTCCCAGGGCAGAAATGACTAACACGAGGGGTCATAGTTTTAAGCTGGTTGGAGGAAAGTATAGAGGGGATGTCAGAGGCGGGTTCTTTACACAGAGAGTTGTGAGAGCATGGAATCCGTTGCCAGCAGCAGTTGTGGAGGCAGGGTCATTGGGGACATTTAAAAGACTCCTCGACATACATATGGTCACAGAAGTTTGAGGGTGCATACATGAGGATCAGTGGTCGGCACAACATCGTGGGCTGAAGAGCCTGTTCTGTGCTGTACTGTTCTATGTTCTATGTTCTAAACTAATGTCAATGGGGAAAGAATAGCAAGTGGCCTAAATAATAATTTCATCTTAAAATTGTTTTACTGCGACTAAGGTAGATTTATTCATTGAATTTACTAATCAATAAGAGATGTAAACAACCTGCCATCTGCCTTTTCACAATGGTCTATTTTACACTTCCACATACTATAATGCTACTGTGATCTTAGTGAGGCTAACCAATGCAATGACATGCTTGTCTATTTCCGTTATGTTTTGTTACTGACTACCAAATCCATAATGTACTCAATAGAAACGGTATTATTAGACTGTCTGAATGGTAGTAGATGAATACAATTTTGTCATTCTTCAGAATATTAAAAATTATACACCTACATGTTCCCTGAACCAAAATCAAAGTAAATAACAACAACTGAGAGGATTTTTTTTCTCTTTGTCTGAATTTGGCTGGATGTGCTGAGGGCATTTTGCTTATACCCTGTATACCAGGTCTCACTGAGAATTCTTATAAGATGTGGAATAAGATCATAAGATATACGAGCAAAATTAGGCCATTCAGCCCATCAAGTCTGTTCCACCATTCAACCATGTCTGATATGTTTCTCAACCCTGCTCTCCTTCTTCCTGTAACCCTTGATTCCCTCATCAATCAAAAGCCTATCTATGTTTAAATACACTTAATAACTTGGCCCCCACAGCCCTTGCAGAAATGAGTTCCATAGATTATCTACCCTCTCGCTGAAGAAATTGCACCTTAACTCAGTTCTATAGGGTGGTGTCTATACTCTGAGGTTGTGCCCTTTGGTCCTAGTCGTCCTACTAGTAGAAACATCTTCTCCACATCCACTCTATCTAGGCCTTTCAGAATTCTGTAAGTTTCAATCAGATCTCCCCTCATCCTTCTAAACTCCACTGAGTACACATCCAGAGTCCTCAACCGCTTCTCATCTGACAAGCCCTTCATCCCCAGCATCATTCTTGCAAACCCACCCTGGACCCTCTCTATTCCTAGCAAATCCTTCCTTAGATATGGGACCCAAAATTGTTCACAATATTCCAAATACAGTTTGTCCAGAACTGTATGTGGCCTCAGCTGTATATCTCTGCTGTTGTATTCCAGACTTCTTGAAATGAATGTTAACATTGCATTTGATTTCCTAACAGCCAACTGAACCTGCATGTCAATCTTAAGAGTGTCCTGAACTAGAACTTCCAAGTCCCTTTGTGTTTCAGATTTCCAAAGCCATTCCCCCTTTAGAAAATAGTCTATGCCTTTATTCTTCCTACCAAAATGCATTACCACATACCTTTTCACATTGTATTCCATCTGCCACATCTTTGCTTGCTCATCTACTATGCCCAAGCCTTCTGCAGTCTCTCTGATTCCTCAACACTGTCTACCACTCAACCTATCTTCAGGTTATCAACAAACGTAGCAACAATGTTGTGAGTTCCTTTGTCCAGATTGTTACTGCATAATGTGAAGAGCTGTGGTGTTAACATGGACCGCTGTAGAACTCCAGTGGACACTAGCTGCCATCCTGAAAAAGACTGCTTTATCCCTACTCTCTGCCTTCTGCCAGTCAGTCAATCCTCAATTTGTGTTAGTTCCTTGCCAAACACTATTGGCCCTTGTCTTATTTAGTAACCTGTTATGCAAACACCTTGAAAAAATGACTTTTGGAAATCCAAATAGATCACATCCATCAGTTCTCCTTTGTCTAAGTTGCTCATTATCTCCTCAAAGAGTTCTAACAGATTTGTCAGGCATCACCTTCCCTTGATGAATTTGTGCTGATTCCACCCTACTTTACCATGTATTTGGCAATCTCTTTTTTAATAATGAACTCTAAAATATTACCATTGACTGAGGTCGGAGTTACTGACCTATAGTTTCTTGTCTTGTGCCTCCCTTCCTTCTTAAACAGGGGCATTACATGAGCCATTTTCCTGTCCTCTGGGACCCTCCAACATTCTAGTAATTCCTGAAAGATTGTCACCAATGTCTCTATAATTTCTTCAGCTATTTCCTTTAGAACTCTGGCATGCAGTCCATCTGGTCTGGGTGATGTATCTGTCTTCAGACCTTTCAACAACCTCAACAATTTCTTCTTTGTGATGGCCACTACTATCACCCTCTGCATCCGACTCTCTTGAAGTTCTGGTATGTTGCTGATGTCTTCCACTGTGAAAATCATTGCATAGTACCTATTCAGTTCTTCCACCATTTCTTTGCTCCCTATTACTACTTATCTAGCCTCATTTCCAGCAGTCCACTCTTGCCTCTCTCTTACCCTTTCAATATCTGAAAATATTTTAGCCATCTTCCTTTATATTACTAGCTAGCTTATTCTTATATTTCATATTTATCCCACCACCCACTTCCAACCTCCCTACCCTTATTGCTTTTTAGTTACCCTCTGCAGGTTTTTAAACACTTTCCAATCCTCTGGCCTCCTTCTAATCTTCACCACATTGTATGCTTTTTCTTTCATACTGTCTCTAACTTCTCTCATCAGCCATGGGTTGCCTTATCCTCCTCTTAGCATGTTGCTTCTTTCTTGGGATGAATTTCTGCTGTGCCTCCCAAATTAACCCAAGACACTCCTGCCATTGCTGTGCCATTATCTTCCCACGAGGCTTCCCTTTCCATCAGCTCTGACCAACTTCTCCCTCAAGCCTTCATAGCTACCATTTTGTTTTTTTGGGTGTTTAGCACAAGCATTCTTAAATAAAGTGTTACACGATGGCGTAGAGTTAACAACTCCTCTGCGTTTTTTTTCTCTCTGTGCCTTAACTCCAGAATTGGAAGCATACCCATACTGTGTGAGAGTTAGGGATATGCATTTCCCAGATCATCTTTTACTATGATTGCTGAAAGGAGAGTTAAGTACAATGAGTACAAACATATTATGTGGTTCCATATACAGTATTCTGTTCCTCTGCAGCAAAATGAGTCATTAGCTTAGAACCACATAGGCATAGAAATAAAATTCCAATGAATCAGCTGCATCAATCATAACTGATCAAACTGAGTCCTTGAGAAACTTAACTGCAGGTCTAAGCTAGCAGGTTTGGCAATGCAAGTTGATTAATGTTTAACAACAGTAATGAATAAAGCCAATTGACTTAAAATCTATAGAAATACCCATGGATGAGGAAATTTTAAAATTAATAAGACATATTTTTGTCATGTTAAGTTTAAAATTTTTGACTCAAAGATTATTTCAGTATCTTGCGGGTCTGATAATTAATTATTGTTCAAATGCCACAGTAACACAAATAATTATTGTCTAATCAACCTGATGTTATTACACACCTCTGGAGTAGGTCAGACTTGAACGCAGGCCTCCCAGTCCAGGGGTAGGGACACTACCACTGCACTACAAGAAGGCCCTGAATAAAACTGATAATGTTGGGACTACCAATTATCCTCAAATGTGTGACATGTCAGTGAGACAAGGGATAAGATACCAGCTTTAAGTCTTGGCAATGAGTTATTTTGTCAGCAGAGATCGAGCAGCTTATAAGCAAAGTTCAGTATATAATAGATTTCATCAACTCATCCTCATAGAAATCTTTTAATACAAATATATAAAATTAGTTTGAAGTGAAGGTTGGACAATGGCACTGAGATTTTCCATGAGGCCATTTAAAACTTTCTGTTGTTAGATAAGGAGAAACCTTTCGACCAAACAAAGGAATCATAGGCCTTTCCTGTTGTATGGGATAATTCTTGGAGACTGCATTAATCTGCACCAAATCTAATGATGTCATAGAGGACTTGGATGAGTAGGCAGATCATCTTAGACTTTTGTGGAGTGAGACCTACATTTACATGCACCTTCATAAGCTTCATTACAATGTTTAACAGATTAATGTAACTTGTACCTGATTACTTTCATAATAAAAAAACTCTTGCTAAGAAAAGAGTATCTGTTTGTTAAGGCTCAGTAGTAGTTGATCCTCTACCAGTATAAACCAATTAGGCCTTTAGGCCCAGTCAAAAAAAAGAAGATTAATGGCAACATTCTTCTACCCACAAATACTACATTTTGTACTGGACATAACTTCCATATGCACACTCCCACCCAACCAAGCCTCCATCCTTTGCCTGATGAGCTGCGGAGTGCCCCATATTCCTTGAAGCAGGTGATGTCAGCTGAGGGATGGTGCAGGCTTATTAACTGAGAGAAAAATCAAAATAATGGACTGATGCTTTATTAAACCCTTTTTTTGCAACTAAGAATATTTAGTACACTTGTTATTCTGAAGATATCAAATTAAATTTACTTTTTATAAAGAAAGGAAATATTCATGACAGAAGGAGTGACTGAATCTGTTTTTCACAAGCAAATCATTGGTGGCAGTGTTGATAGTAGAAGAATGATCTTGGCTGTACTTTGGAAATGGATTTAATGGCTCAATCTTCACAGTTTCATCTCTATTGGAACTGTGCTGCATGCTGGTGTTTTCTCTATACTTCGTATCTGTATCATAAGGAAGTGGAGAAATCTGTAATCCTTCTATGGTACATACGGAAATAAGAACAAAAGAATTAGGCGCAGAAGTAGCCAGCTTGTTTCACCATTAAGTATGATCATGCCTGAACTTGACTGAGCCCCATTTGCCTGCCCAACCCCTGCATCCCTTGATTCACTGATAGGAAAATAGCTGTTTTTCTCGACCTTAAATATATTCAATTAGGAAGATTCCAAAATTCTCTGGAATAAAGAGTTCCAAAGATTGACAACATTAAAGTGAAGAAATTTATCATCCTCTCAATCTAAATTGGTCAATTCCTCATCTTAAAACATTACCTGAGTTTAAGAGTCCCCAGTCTGGGGAAATAACCTCTCAATATCTATTAAGACCCTTCAAAATCTTGAATTTCAGATGAAATTGCCTCTCATTCTTATAAACCAGAAAAAAATAGACCCAACTTACACAGGCTCACATCATAGAACATTTCTCTTATCCCAGGGACCAGTCTAGTGAACCTTCACTGCATTGCTGCCTTGCTTTAAAGGGAGACCAGCAGTAAGTCAAGGCATGGTCTAATCAATGCCCCATACAATTGTAACAAGGCTTATCTATTATTGTGCAGTGGCATAATCGGATTGGATGGATGGATGTGCATTGGATTTTCTCACTAATATTTCTTATTTTTGATGAAACCATTTGAATGTAATTTTTAATTTCATTCTCACAAATAGGGGCATGTGTAAAGATATTGAGTAGGTAACAAGTGCTACACCGATGTTTCCATCTGTCACAGAGGAAACCTATTCTTGTTAAAACAGCTGTGCATTACACACCTATTTATTGTTATTGCTGCTGCCCTTCATTACAATGTACAGCATTATAATTAATAATGCAAACTTCATAATTAAAATTAATCTTGAAATTATCTGTGATATTTCTCATAGGACTTGGAGCATCATTTCTGATGGTTACTGCTGTTCCAATGCAACCTAGATTGAACAGTACTGCATCCATGGCTGTAATGCAAACTATGACAGGATTAATGCATTAAAATGATTACTAATACTGAAACATAATTGAAAATAACATGTTTCAGATAAGTTTGACCTCTCACTGTAAAAAACTTGCCTATAATGCTGACAACATTTTTCTTCCTTCCTTAAACAGTTATATGTGCAAATATTCATTGCTCATTTCTATCATGCAACAATGAATTTACAATAATTCCTTCATTTGGATATAATCCATTTGTTTGTTCTTTGCACTAAACAGACCCTTTTTTATGCAATTTTTCTTCCCCTATTTCTCATACTGGGAGTTGCAATCCTGTTAATGCAGTAGTTCTGAAGATTAGCATTTGAACAAGGGGTCATTTGGCATGATAGATTCCAGCCATAGCAGCCAAATTCAACATCAATAGGCCTTATAAATGATTCTGTCTCATGCGTCCACATAGATCTGTAGCTCTGAATTACAGAAAAAATGAACTTCAAGTTCACAAAGACAACTACAGGTTGTTCTGTTATAACGTGTGTTACGTTAATATGAATTCAATATAATGCGAGTAACGAATTGGGAGCATGGTTTCAATAGCGCTAACTTTTAAAGTGTGTATTGATTATAACAGAAATCCAGCCTCGCTGGTTTAAATGGTGCTGCTATTTCACAATTTTCTTACAGCATAGGATTGCACAAGAATGGAACTACCACGTTATAACAGAACTGACTGTACCGATAAGCAAGTGCATTTGACCAGTTCATCTATTCAGAATAACCCTAAGTTATCCATCTTGCATTGTCAATGGGTTCTGAAATAGTTAGTTCTTTTAAACCACTTATTTGGTCAAGGTTTTGTTTACCACTCTAATATATCCTTTGACTCAGTCCATTTTTTTTCCAACTTTTTGAAGTGCCTTGGGATGTTTTTCTAGGTTAAAGACACTAAAGTAAGACCACAATAAATTGAATTGCAGTGAGTCCACCTGCAAATTCATATTAAGTGGAGCTTCAAGATAGCATAAGAACAACCTGTGTAGACATGCACTTTGTCAAAAAAAGAATGAAATCACAATTTTCCTCTAAATATGTAAAGTTAGCAGAAAATTAAGAAGCAAATTCGTAATGAGATCTCAGACATGTAGAAGAATGATAGGGTTGTATCAGTAGGGCAACAACTTTTCAAACATAAACTGGGACTGTCATAGTGTTAAGGGCTTAGATGAAGAGAAATTTGTTAAGTGCGTACAGGAAAACATTTTAAATTAGCATGTGGATGAATCTACTAGAGGAGGAACAAAACTTGACCTTATCTTGGGAAATAAAGCAGGTCAAGTGAATAAGTTGTCAGTGAAGCACTTCGGGGCCAATCATCATAATTAGACCATAAGGTATATGAACAGAAATTAAGCTACTCAGCCCATCGAATCTGCTCTGCCATTCAATCATGGCTGAAATGTTTCTCAACCCCATTCTTCCATCTTCTTCCCATAACCTTTGAACCCCTTAACAGTCAGGAACCTATCTATCTCTGTCTTAAATATACAGATTGACTTGGCTTCCACAGCCTTCCATGGCAATGAATTCCATAGATTCACAATTCTCTGGATGAAGAAGTTTCTCTTCATCTCCATTCTAAAAGATCTTCCCTTTACTCTAAGTCTGTGCTCTCATGTGCTAGTCTCTCCTGATAATGGAAACATCTTCTCAACATCAACTCTATCCAGGCCTTTCAGTATTCTGTAAGTTTCAATAAGATCCCCCCTCATCTTTCTACACTCCATTGAATGTAGACCCAGAGTCATCAAACTTGTCTCATATGTTAAGCCTTTCATTCCTGGGATCATTCTTGTGAACCTCCTCTGGATCCGTCCAGGGCCAGTATATCCTTCCTGAAATAGGGGGCTCAAAACTGCTCACACTATTCTAAATGTGGTCTGACCAGACTTTTATAAACCACAGAAGTACATCCCTGCTTGTATACACTAGTCCTCTTGAAATAAATGCCAACATTATATTTGCCTTCCTAATTACTGACTCAACCTGCAAGTTAACCTTAAGAGACTCCTGGACGAAGACTCCCAAATCTCTTGGCATTTCGGATTTCTGAATTTTCTCCCTATTTGGACAATAGTCTATCCCTCTATTCTTCCTCGTAATTCTTTAAAACAGTTATGGAAAAGGATAAACTTAATTTAAATGTTCAAGATCAAAATTGGAGTAATGCCAATTTTGACAGTTACTAGGCAAGAACTTGGGCGGAACGGTGGCTCAGTGGTTAGCACTGCTGCCTCACAGCGCCAGGGACCCAGGTTTGATTCCAGCCTCTGGTGACTGTCTGTATGGAGTTTGCACATTCTCCCCGTGTCTGCGTGGGTTTCCTCCGTGTGCTCCGGTTTCCTCCCACAATCTAAAGACGTGAAGGTTAGGTGAATTGGCCATGCTAAATTGCCCGTAGTGTTAGGTGCATTAGTCAGGGGTGAATGTAGGGGAATGGGTCTGGGTGGGTTGTTCTTCGGAGGGTTGGTATGGACTTGTTGGGTCAAAGGGCCTGTTTCCACACTGTAGGGAATCTAATCTAATCAAAACTTTCACTGATCAGGAGAGACTCTTCACAAGTAAAGGAGCAGTTGGAAAATGAAAGGTCTTCAAAAATGAGAATTCGGAGGCAGTATGTTCCTGTTAATGTGAAGGGCAAGACTGGTAGGTATAGGGAATGCTGGATGACTAGAGAAATTAAGGTTCTGGTCAAGAAAAAGGAGGAAGTATATTTCAGGTATAGACAGCTGAGATGAATGAGTCACTCAAGGAGTATAAGGGCAGTTGGAGTATACTCCAGAGGGAATTTGGGAGGGCAAAAAGGGGACGTGATAGCTTTGGCAAATAAGGTTAAGGAGAACCAGAGAGAGTAAACAAAAATACATGAAAGGCAAAAGAGTAACCAGGGAGAGGAAAGATCAACAACACCATCTATGTGGGGAACAGCAGAGGATGGGTGAGATACTAAACAAACATTTTGTGTCAAATATTCACTGCGGAGAAGGATATAGAAGCTAGAGAACTTGAATAAATAAAGTGATATCTTGAAAGTGTTTATGTTACTGAGAAGGTAGTGCAGGATGTTTTTAAAATAAATAAAGGGACCAGGTCAGGTGTACCCGAGAATTTTGTGGGAAGCTGGGGAAGAGATTGCAGGGCTCGTTCTGAGATATTTGTATCATTGACAGCTGGGCTAGGTGCTGGAAGACTGAAGGGTGGCTAATGTGACGCCATTATTTAAGAAAGGTGGTAAGGAAAAGCCAGGGAACTATAGACTGGTGAACCTGATGTCAATTGTGCGCAAGTTGTTGGAAGGAATTCTGAGGGATAGGATTTACATGTATTTGGAAAAGCAAGGACTGATCAGGGATAGTCAACATGGCTTTGTGCTTGCTTCACTAACTTGGTTGAGATTTTTGAAGAAGTCACAAAGAGGTTTGATGAAAGCAGAGCAGTGGTCTTGTCTACATGGACTTCAGTAAGACATTCGACAAAGTTCCACATGGTAGACTGGTTAGCAAGGTTAGACCACATGAAATACAAGGAGAGCTAGCCATTTGGATATATAATTGGCTTGAAGGTAGGAGACAAAGGGTGATAGTGGAGGTTTTTTTTGTACTCAAGGCCTTTGATCAATGGTGTGCCTCAAGGATCTGTTCTAGATCCACTGCTTTTTGTCATTTATATGAATGATATGGATGTGAATATAGGAGAAATGGTTGGTAAGTTTGCAGATGACACCAAAATTAATGATGTAGTGGAGAGTGAAAAAGGTTCTCAGAGTGCAAGAAACCTTGATCAGATGGGCCAATGGACCAAGGAGCAGATGAGATGGGGTTCAATTTAGATAAATGTGAGGTGTTGCATTTTGTTATGGCAAATCAGGGCAGGGCTTATACATTTAATGGTAGGGTCCTGGGGAATATTGTAAACAAAGAGACCTTGGGGTGCAGGTGCATAATTTATTGAAAGTGGAATCATAGATATACAGGGTAGTGAAGAAGTCATTTGGTATATATTTTATTGGTCAATGCTTTGAGTATAGGAGTTGGGATGTCATGTTGTGGCAGTATAAGATAGTGGATAGGCCACTTATGAAATATTGTGTTCAATTCTGGTCTCCCTGCCAAAGGAAAGATGTTGTTAAGAAAAGGATTCAGAAAAAATTTACAAGAATGTTGACAGGGTTAGGGGGTTTGAGTATAGGGTGAGGCTGAATAGAATCAGAGTTATACAGCATGGAAACAGGCCCTTTGGCCCAAACTGGCCCATGCTGACCATGGTGCCCACACAACTAGTTCCAATTGCCTGCATTTGGTATATCCATCTAAACCCTTCCCATCCATGTATCTATCCAAATGTTTTTAAAATGTTGCTATTGTACCTGCCACAACCACTTTCTCGGCAACCCATTCCTTGTACACACCACTCTCTGCATGAAGAAATTGCCACTCAGGTCCTTAACTCTTTCCCCTCTCACCTTAAACCTATGTCCTCTACTTTTCAATGCCCATCCCTGGGAAAAACAATACTTTCTGCATTCATCCTATCTATGCCCCTCAATTTTATGCACCTTACTAAGGTCACCCCTCATTCTCCTATGTTCCAAGGAGGAAAGTCCTACCCTGACCAACCTCTCCCTATAACTCAGTACTGCTAGTCTGGCAACATCCTTGTAAATCTTCTTTGCATTCTTGCCAGTTTAACTATATCTTTCATATAATAGGGTGGCCAAAACCATACACAATACTTCAAGTGCAGTCTCACTAATAACTAATACAACTGTAACATAACACCTCAACTCCTATATTCAATGCCTTGACTGATGAAATCCCACATACTCAGTGCCTTCTTCACCACCCTGTCTGCCTGTGACACCACTTTCAAAGAACTATGTACTTCTACTCCTAGGTCCTTCTGATCCACAACATTCCTGAGGACTTTACCATTTATTGTATACATTCTACCTTGGTTTGGCTTTCCGAAGTGCAACACCTCACACTTATCTATATTGAATTATATTTGCCAATCCTCAGCCCACTTCCCTATCTCATCAAGATCCCTCTAATTTTTGATAACCTTCTTTGCTATCAATGATACCTCCTAATTTTGTAACATCTGCAAACTTACTAATCATGTCTTGTATATTCACATCCAGATTTTTATGTAAATAACAAATAACAAAGGTCACAGCACCGACTCCTGTGGCACACCACTAGTCACAGGCCTCCAGTCTGAGAAACAAACTACATCTATCACCCTCTGCTTCTTACCATCAAACCAATTTTGAATCTCATTAGCTAGCTCTCCCTGGATCCCATGCAACTAATCTTCATGACTAGCATGCCATGCAGTGCCTTGTCAAAGGCCTTACTAAAGTCCAAATAGACAACATCCATTACTATGCTTTCATCTATCCTCTTTGTTAGAATGTGGGGGTCAAACTTCTTTTAATTAAAACAAACACCCAGAAAAGCTTGCCTCACCTCATGATTTGTTAAAATATGAGACAGAGAACGCCTCAGTTCCACTAAAAAAAAACACTTTAATTTTAACTAAAAGCAAACACTAAATGACAACTATTCACAAATCCATGTTTCCTTTTGTTAACTACTTAATATCTGATCCAAACTTTATATAAAAAAAATGCTGTTCAATAACACACTTATTAAACATTACATTAATTTAATCTTAAAACCACACAGTCTCTGTCTTCTCTGCTGTATTCAATCTTCCAGTTGCTTATCTCCCTGGGCTGCATATTCCCTGTGAGTATGTTTTACATGAAGAGGTATCTTTGAGAGGAAGCGTTTTCATTGCAAGCAGGGTGTTAGGTGGGCAGTTAGCTCTTACAGCAGTTGCTCTCTCTCTAATTTTCAAAATACTGGGTTTATCTACCCCTTATGACACATTAAATCCTTAGAATTTGATTGGTTTCCAGGTGTCAAACAATAAAATTCAAATTCCATTGGCTTCTGGTATCCTGAGCATAACTTAAACTAATTGGTTAAATTCGAGTTGTTGTCAAATTCAGAAAAGCACTTTCTCTCTTAAAGTGACCATACATGCCTTCAACTTTGTAACATCTTGGTTCCCTTTGTGAAAAACCCTAAAAGACTTGTCAGACATGACTTCCTGTGCACAAATCCATGCTGACCATACCTAATCAGATCTTGACTAACCAAATGTTGGTTGATCCTGTCCCTCAGTATCCTCCCCAATAATTTGCCTACCACTGATGTCAGGCTCACTGGCCTGTACTTCCTTGGCTTGTCTTTGCTACCTTTCTTCAACAATGGAATAACATTAACCACCCTCCAATCTTCTGCAACTTCACCAGTGGCTATAGATGAAGCAAAAATATCTGCAAGGGCCTCTGCAATTTCTTCCCTAGCTTCCCACAATGTCCAAGGATGGACGTGATCAGGCCCAGGGGATTTATCAAACTTAATATGCTTTAAGGCTGTAAACACTTCCTGTCTGGTAATATATATGTTGTCCAAAACATCCCCATTTGTTTCTCATATTTTCTAAGCATCCTTGATTCGCTCCCCAGTAAAAACTGAAGAGAAATGTTCATTAAAAATCTCACCCATCTCCTGTGGCTCCACACACAGACGACCATGCTGATCTTTAAGAGGACCCATTCTCCCCCTAGCCATCCTTTTATTCTTATGTTGCTATAGAACTTCTTGGGATTATCTTTAACATTATCTGTCAGATCCATCTCATACCTCTTTTTGCTCTTCTGATTTTCCTCTTAAGTGTGCTCCCACAGTTTTTACAGTCATCTAGAGATTCCGAAAGCTTGATCTCAATGTGTGCCGCCTTTGTTTCCCTGACCAGAGCTTCAATATCCCTCGTCAGCCAGGGATACCTAAACCTGCCAGCTTTTCTCTTCATGCTAACAGTGACATAGTCCTGAACTCTTGATATCACACTTTTAAAAGCCTCCCATTTGCCAGTCATTCCTTTTCCTGCAAACAGACTCACCCAATCAACATCTGCTAGATCCTGCCTAATGGCCCAAAAATTGTTTAGCACCTTAACCGGTGGACCCGTCCTATCTTTGTTCATAACTATGTTAAAACTAAGAGAGTTATGGTCACGGGACCCATAGTGCTCATCGACTAACATTTCAGTCACTTGCCTGACCTTGTTTCCAAAGAGGAGGACCAGTGTTGCACCCTCCTGTGAAGGGCTCTCTACATATTGATTGAAGAAACTTCAGGAATTTAGATTAGATTAGATTAGATTAGATTAGATTACTTACAGTGTGGAAACAGGCCCTTCGGCCCAACAAGTCCACACCGACCCGCCGAAGCGTAACCCACCCATACCCCTACATTTACCCCTTTACCTAACACTACGGGCAATTTAGCATGGCCAATTCGCCTGACTTGCACATCTTTGGACTGTGGGAGGAAACCGGAGCCCCCGGAGGAAACCCATGCAGACACGGGGAGAACGTGCAAACTCCACGCAGTCAGTCGCCTGAGTCGGGAATTGAACCCGGGTCTCTGGCGCTGCGAGGCAGCAGTGCTAACCACTGTGCCACCGTGCCGCCTACATTACATTACTCACTACATTGCTCTGTTGTATTCTGTCTTAATGCTTCATATTTGATACAGTAGCTCTCATGTTGCTGAATTCTAACCCCAAATTAACTGCGGCTTTCAGTCACCTTCAGGACTGGCTGGAATATGGGTAAAATCTCTATGACTTCACGCAGAGGCAGGAATGCTGCCATAAAGCTGTAGGTTTATGAACAAGCTGTCTCAAACAGGAAATAGTGAATAGGTCAATCATAAGGCAATAGAGTAGAGTCAATGGAAAATAAGGAATTGATGTTTCTGAGATGGAATTTTTACAAAACGTTGATCTGTTGGAAAACATTCTATGCCATCAAAATACAAGTATACTGCTCAGTTATGTTTCTACAGTTATGCAATTAAACAACTGCATCTGGATTCACAAATATTATAGTAACAAATCGATGTGTCAAATATATTTGAATAAGATTCAAATGGTTGGATGGTCAAATGGCATGTTTTGATGGATTAATGAGGTGTGAAGGTTTGGTCAGTCCAGCTGCATTGTGATGCATTGACATTGATTCTGAAATAAACTGGCTAATATATTCATAAATTCATAAGTAAAACAAAATGTACTTCTGCAGATTTAGATGTCAATCTAGTCTTGTTTTTTTTCTGCCCTTCCCCACACCCCCAACCTTTCTTGAAAGGCTTCGCTCTCAATGGACAGCAGTCATGTAGCTAACATCTAACCTAACCTGTAAGTGTTAGCAGGAATGCTTGAGGGCATCATATATCGTATGGCTTCTCCTGAGAAAGATCAGAAGGTCACATATAGTGATCAAGAACAAGAGCTGAGGCTACAGATGAGAGAATATCAGCCAAAGGATTACTGAGGCTGAATGATTGTCAAGAATTCTCCCACCATATCATCTGAGATGAGTTAACTTGTTGTGGGATTAGAATGGATAGACAGCAGACAAATGGGCCATTCAGTGGAGCCAGTCTATTTATGCTCCACTCAATCCTCTAGTGGGTGGTTTGCATGTGGAATGAACTTTCTGAGGAAGTGGTGGATGTGGGCACAACTACAATGTTTTAAAAAAAAAATTTAAGCTAGGGCTATTTTCCGTGCTGCATCAGAGACTGAGGGATGACCTTATAGAGATTTATAAAATAATGAGGGGCATGGATAAGGTAGGAGAGTCCAAAACTAGAAAGCATAGATTAGATTCCCCACAGTGTGGAAACAAGCCCTTCGGCCCAACAAGTCCACACCGACCCTCCAACGAGTAACCCATCCAGACCCATTTCCCTCTGACTAATAAACCGAACGCTATGGGCAATTTAGCATGCCCAATTCACCTGACCAGCACCTCTTTGGACTGCAGGAGGAAACCGGAGTACCCGGAGCAAACCTGCACAGACACAGGGAGAATGGGCAAACTCCACAAGGACAGTCACCCAAGGCTGGAATTGAACCTGGATCCCTGGTACTGTGAGTCAGCAGTGATAAGCACTGAGCCACGGTGCCACCCCTAAGGTTTAAGATGACAGTGGACAGATATAAAAAAGACCTAAAGAGCAACATTTTCATGCAGAGGATGGTGGAATGATCTGCTAGAGGAAGTGGTGAAGGCTGGTAAAATTAAAACATTTAAAAGGCATCTGGATGGGTCATGAAGAGGAAGGGTTTAGAAGGATACAGGTCAAATGCCGGCAAATGGGAATAGATTAATTTAGGATGGCCGGGTTGGATTGAAGGGTCTGTTTCCGTGCTGTACAAGTCAATGACTCTATATGAAAAATGCTTTTATTTTTCAATTGATTTAGACCTTCATTGGTCAATAAAAGGTATGGAAATATATTGGGAGTTAACTCTGGAAAAAACTCAATCAGCACTTAGTGTGCTGTCTTCAGATGAGTGTGATAAATTCTACCACATTGTTGATGCAATCAAAGATGCTTTCCGTGTTTTCATACAACAGTGGAAATCCTGGAGCATCTCTGTGCCATTATGACTTTGGCAAGTAGGTGAGCAAGTGTGTAATTATTGGATACTCCAGTATTATGGATCTCCTCAGGTTCCTCGCTAAAGAATGCAACTATGATTGTTTTGTGTTTTCAGTTTACTTGTGCAATGTCTAGTATTTGGTGTATGTTTCTATGATTGCCCCGTTGAAATGTTAATACTGGCTTCTGGCAGGTGAGCAAAAAGAACGTCAATATTAAATCTGTCCTTCTTACTCTGGTCTTCCTTCTTCTCAGCATCCTATGCAGTTATAGCCTATCTGAATGCATCATGGTTGTATTGTCTCAGCATCTTATGCAGTTATAGCCTATCTGAATGCATCCTGGTTGTATTCAGCAGTTGGCAATTGTGGCTGCTGTCACCATCTTCCATTCTTTGCATATCACGAACACAGTCTCCAGAACAGTTGGGAGGTACTGCCAACATTCACAAAGTAACACAGCTTTTCAGACATTCCTGTTACCAGAAGTATTAGTTTTATTGGTGCCATGCATGTTGGAGTAGATCTTGGCAGTGACATGTTCCTTGCTTCACTTGCCACCATTATATGTTTCAGTAATCAGTAAAAGATGGTAAAATTGTCCATGTTAGGGATGCAAAATAAATACAGGAAGAATTTGAGAAACTCAACGGGTCTGGTAGGACTTGTAGAGAGGAAATCAATATCAGCAGTTCAACTATAGTAACTCTTCATCCAAAGTTGGTCAGCTCTGACGAAGGGTCATTGAAAACAAGTCCCATTTCCCTGCCTTTGGCCCATATCCTTCTAAACCTTTCCTAAAGTGGTTAAGAAGGCCTTCATTGCTCAGACCTTTGAGTATAGGAGTTGGGACACTATGCTGAGGCTGTACAGGATGTTGGTGAGGTCACTTCTGGAGTACTGTGTCCAGTTCTGGTTTTCCTATTATAGGAAGGATAATATTAAGCTGGAGAATCTTCAGAAGAGATTTAACAGAATGTTGTTGGGAATGGAGAATTTGAATTAAAAGGAGAGACTGGATAGCCTGAGACATTTTTCACTGGAGCATAGAAGTTGGGAGGTGACTTTAAGAAGGTTTATAACATAATGAAGGATATGGCTAAGGTGAATAGCAGGTGTCTCTCCCTTAGGCATGGCTGGTACAATTATAGCATTTAAAAGGCATCTTGGTGAATGTGTGAATAGGAAGGGTTTGGAGGGATACGGGCTGGGTGCTGGCAGGTGGGACTAGATTGGGTTGGGATATCTGATCGGCATGGACGAGTTGGACCGAAGGGTCTGTTTCCATGCTGTACATCTCTATGACTCTATGAGAGGTTTCAAGACTAGGGGGCACATTTGTAAGGTGAGAGGAGAATAATTTTAAAAAGACACTAGCGTGATTTTTTTTAACACAGTTCATGGGTGGAATGAACTTCCAGAGGAAGTGGTGGATGCGGGTAGAGTTACAAAGTTTAAAAGACATTGAGATAAGTACATGAAAAAAAAATGTTTGGAGCAATAAGGGCCTCGCACAGTCCCACACAGGTGGGACTAGTTCAGTTTGGGACTATGGTCAGCATGGATTGTTTGGACTGAAGGATCTGTTTCTATGCTGTATAACTCTGTGATTCTATGAGTCTATTCATATATCTGTCCAAATGTTTTTGAAATGTTGTAACTGTACCTGCATCTACCACTTCCCTGACAGTTCATTCCATATACACAGAGCCCTCTGTGTGAAAAAGCTGCCCCTCAGGTCCCTTTGTAATCTTTTGCCCGTCACCTTAAAACTATGCCTTAAAGCTTTGAACTCCCTTCTCCTAGGTTAAAAGACCTTTGCTTTTCACCTTATCCATTCCCCTCATGATTTTATAAACCTCTATAAGATCACCCCTCAACCTCCTATGCTGCAGGGAAAAAAAGCCACTTGTTACAACTCGAACCCTCCTGCTGATACTGTTAAATGTTATTTACCACAGTTAAAAGCCAATGAATATGCCTGTATCCAGATCTAGGCTAATTGAAACAAAATCTGATATGGAAGTTTTGATATAGCCATTATTTTGCATTTTGATCTGAATCTGATTGTGAAAGTCATTTTGTGCAGAGATCATGAACATATTGATTAAGTTTCAACAAGGAGACAGATAAAGGATACAGGCCTGCTATACCAAACCTGGCCACCACAATCCACAGCCTGTAGTGCTGTAAAAGTGAAATGAAAGAGCATTTAATCACTCTTAGAACCTGTTCTGCTCAAGCCATGTGGGGAAAACAACTATAGAACCCATCACAGCTACTGAATTCTGGCTTTAACGTTTCAGTGCCATCACTTCAGAGAGAACGTCAAACAAGTAACAAATCTGCAATAATTTAGAAACAGAATACTTTCAACGTTATATATATCTTTTATCCTTCTCTCCTTTTATTCTTTGTACATGCATTTTCATCTGATAACCTTGTCACTTTTAATCAAATAATTAAAGAAGCAATTTTGCAATAATTCTATCTTTGTGAAACCAAAGCCTGTGATGTTAGTTATTTTAAAATTGAAACACACCAACATTTAAAGGGAGCTAAATGAGCTATATAAATTTGTAGTTCATTCACCACTCTGAAGAATGCCAGATGTGGTCCTGGGACAATCTGAAAAAAAGACTGAATAATTATCCACAGAACTCCAGGATTGAAAATTCTACAGATTCACCCCTCTCAGTGCGGAAATATCTCCTCACCTCAATCCAAAATTGTTCACTCCAAGTTCTGAGGCTGTGAAATTCACAAGCTTGAAGAAACATTAAAAAATGCCAATCATGTCAAGCTGTGCTCTTATGAAATGTGCCATATAAGTGCAGGTCTTTTCTTGCATTCTTTTTTATTTTCAAAGTTTAATTCAAAGTACTTTTCAGGATTAAACTTTTTCCTCACCATTAATAATTTTGGAGATACTGGGGAGCAAGGCATAAACAGAAAGAATTTCTTAACTCCACCCACACCTAGTATTAGTATTTACAAAGGAAGGGATTAAAAAGTATACAATGGTGGGAATTCTGATTTTCACTGGTACAAATACTGAACCTTTCTCTGTATTCTTGTGTTTCAAGTTTTTCCAGGCCCTTGTTTCCGATACGTTTTAGGCCCTGTTGTGTTTCAGGCAGCTTGTTTTTTGCTTTACATCTCTTGCTGTATTGAGAAATATCAAATGCATTCATTACATGTTTGTATACATGTACGCACATTATCAATCTATTTGATATGGAACCATAAAATCACAGAATGGTTGCAGCACAGAGGCAGGCCAAGTCCATAAAACTCTCTGGTAGATCAAATCACTGAGTCCTTTTAGTGTTAGCCCTGGAAACCTGTTTGCTTAAATGTGCATTACATAAAATGGTTTTTCCCATGTTTCCCATGTTATTGTTGCTTAATTTGCCAAACATCTTAAATCATTTTCCAATGCTTCTTGACCTTGCTATCATGGGAACCATTTCTTCCTAGCTGCTCTTTGTGGACCCTCCATGATTTTTAATATCTCTGTTAAACTTGTTCTTAACCTTAGAACATCATCAGCTTCTTTAATTTATGCATATAACTGAAGTTCCTCAACCTTGCAACTATCCTCACCAAACATCTATAAATCCTCTAAAGTGTAATGTCCAGAATTGTACACACTGTTACAGTTGAGGCAAAGTAGTTCACAAAGGTTCAGCCTAACCTTCTTTGTTTTGTACTCAATGCCTTTATTTTAAAAAAATCAAAATACCATATCCATATGAATAGGATATGGTCTAAGTTTTAAGGGAAATTTGTGACTCAACAAGCCTAACATGGGAGAGGGTGCTCTAAATGGTCGGATTTTTAATCTGCTTTTAATTATCCAAAGGGCACCTTACCTCTTGCAAATGGCACCTTACCTCTTTCTTAAAAGGCTCACCTCCACAAAAGGTGTCTCAAACCGTTATCTAAAAGGGTTATTTACCTCTCTATAGGCCAAACTTTACAAATCTTGTTTTGTATCTTCAACTAGTATAAAACAAACTTGACTTAGGGAGCTGCACTTCAACATTTGTACTGCCTTCATAACCACAGATATGCAAATTGGAACACTGATCCCCCAGCATCTGCAGTCTTTTCCCCATTGTCTCACCCAAGTACCATGTTTGAGGGTGGGGCTTCTGGATTTTAGACATCCAGCATTGGTTTAGTAAATATGGAGAGACTGTCTTAAATTTTAAGTCTTCCTGTAGCCATTGTTGCGATCACACTCCTCCCAACAGGTAGCCCGAAACTATTATGAAATTAGTCCTTGAGCATTACCAATACTACTTGTGCAAACTATTCATGCCTATCATGTCTCCAGAGGGATCTTTTGAAAAAGATCAATATCAGACTATTGGCCAGCAATAGCCCAATAGTTGCCCAATTATTCAGGTGTGGAGTGGGAGTGAGGCTAGAAAATGTGCTGCAGTGTATGTTATAAGTGAGATGAGGAGATGAGCTGTCACATAATATAGAGTGGGTATGGTGATAATAATTCAGTTCTAGTATGAATTGGAATTAACTAAAAGTACTTCATAATTGTTAGCGGGCACAGTTATTATTTTCACTGCACCTTATAATGAGTAGGATAAAGTTTATAATGTTTTCCACATTTTCTGTGCATTTATAAATTGCAAAATCTGTCTGTAGTTACATTATCACTGCCTGCAAGCTTGAATGATTAAGCTTCCAAATCTTGGCTGACTTTTTTGTGCAAAACAGTATTCAGAAAAATAATATTCAAATCAAAAGTATGTTCATTTTAACCCTCCTTTAAAAAAATGAGTAACAGACCAAGAATACAGCTTAGAACAGTTAGATTATGTCACTCAAGATGACAACAGGAGCATTTTGCACAGTCTTTTTAAATCATGAAACATTACACTGGCTAATCTTGACCAGGATAGTGGTGGATCTGCTAAAGTTGGTTACATGATATCCCTGAGTTTGGAGAGAGGGATTTAGCTTGGGTTTTATGCAGATGTTAGGCAAGGTCAAAATCAGGTTAGACTGTCATGTTCCTCTGTTTGAAAGGCTGCCAACATCTCTTCAGAAAGTTCTTTTGTTAAGCATAGTAATTTAGATAAATAACTCTCAAACCATCTATAGTATCAGAACCAAATCTCAACAAGAGGTCATGTTCTTCAAGAAGTCAAAAGAAAATCATAAAAAGCAGCAAACAAAACAAAATAATTAAGGTTATATGTTTGTCAGATTGAGTAATCTAGGCCTATATTTTGTGTCCTTTAGAAAAATGAGTGGTGTTCTAAATGAAAAATAAAATTAAGGAGCTAGTTGGGGGTAAATGCTGGGCAATCTATAACACAAAATCAAAATCTGAGAAGAATTCCTTCACAACAGAGCAACAAATCTTTGGAATTGTCTATCCTAGAAAATCATTCATTAATATATTCAATGGGTTTTTGTACTCCAAAGGGGATTAAAGTATATGGGGTTAGATTGGGCAAGTGCGGTTAAGACAGACTATCAACCATGGTCTTGATGAATGAGGAAGCAGGCTTAAACAAGCAAAAGAGCATCTCCAGTCCAAATTTCTTACGTTCTTATGTTAGAATGAAAAAACTGTCTTGAATTGTGGTATAATTTTTAGCATTGGAAACAAATCAGAAAGCATGTAAAATAGGTTGCTGATTCACTATCGTTCGATTAGCACTAACTCCGAGAATTAATTTCCACTTCCCATTTTATATATGGCTACAACTTCTGCTTGATAGAATAGTGTTAAATTACAGCTCTTCACAAATAGTAACAGTGAAAAGATTTACAATTAGAGGCATCATGAACAGGCCCTTCTCACTGGTAATAGCAATGAGTAGAATACATCCTTTTCACATTGCTTTTAAAAAGACTACAAAAGTACAATATTAACATTCATGCTGAAATTTGGAATCGTATTACAGAGCCAAACAGTTAAAATATGATTGGTATGAAAAACAGCTTCTAAATTTTTGAGTGTCAAGTCTGACATCTAATTTTGGATAAAGTCATAGAGTTATAGAGTCATAGAGATGCATGCAAACAGAACCTTCGGTCCAATTTATCCATGCCGACCAGATATTCTAATCCAGTCTAGTCCCATTTGCCAGCACTTGGCCCATATCCCTCTAAACCCTTCCTATTCATATACCCATTCGGATGCATTTTAAATGCTGCAATTGTACCAGCCTCCACCACTTCCTCTGACAGCTCATTCCATACATGCACCACTCTCTGCATGAAAAAGTTGCCCCTAGGTCCCTTTTATATCTTTCTCCCCTCACCCTTAACTTATGCCCTCTAGTTCTGGACTCCCCCACTGCAGGGAAAAGACCTTGTCTATTTATCCTACCCATGCCCTCATGATTTTATAAACCTCTATAAGGTCACCCCTCAGCCTTCAATGCGCCAGGGAAAACAGCTGCAGCCTATTCAGCCTCTCCCTATAGCTCAAATCCTCCAACCCTGGAAACATCCTTGTAAATCTTTCTGAGCACTTTCATGTTTCACAACATCCTTCCGATAGGAAGGAGATCAGAATTGCATGCAATTAGTCCAAAAGTGGTCTGATGAACGTCCTGTACAGCCACAACATGACCTCCCAACTCCTATACTCAATTCTCTGACCAATAAAGGAAAGCATACCAAACGCCTTCTTCACTATCCTATCTATCTGTGACTCCACTTTCACGGAGCTATGAACCTGCACTCCAAGGTCTCTTTGTTCAGCAACACTCCTCAGGTCCTTACCATTAAGTGCATAAGTCCTGCTCTGATTTGCTTTCCCAAAATGCAACACCTTGCATTTATCTAAATTAAACTTCATCTGCCACTCCTCAGCACATTGGCCCATCTAGAGTAGATTTCCCTACAGTATGTTAACAGGCCATTTGGCCCATCTGATCACGATCCCGTTGTACTCTGAGGTAAACTTTTTTTGCTGTCCACTACACCTCCAAATTTGGTGTCATCTGCAAACTTACTACCTGTACCTTCTATGTTCACATCCAAATCATTTATATAAATGGTGAAAAACAGTGGACCTAGCATTGATCATTGTGACACAGCAATGGTCACAGGCCTCCAGCCTGAAAAACAACACTTCACCACCACCCTCTGTCTTCTACCTTTGAGCCAGTTCTGTATCCAAATGGCTAGTTCTCTTTGCTAATTTTTGATCTAACCTTGCTAATCAGTCTCCCATGGGGAACTTGTCGAACGCCTTACTGAAATCCATATAGCTCACGTCTACTGCTCTGCCCTCATCAGTCCTCTTTGTTACTTCTTCAAAAAACTCAATCAAGTTTGAGAGACATGATTTCCCATGCAAAAGCCATGCTGACTATCCCCAATCAATCCTTGCCTTTCCAAATACGTGTAAATCCTGTCCCTCAGGATTACCTCCAACAACTTGCCCATCACTGATGTCAAGCTCACCGGTCTATAGTTCCCTGGCTTGTCCTTACCACCCTTCCTAAACAGTGGGACCACGTTAGCCAACCTCCAGTCTTCCAGCACCTCACCTGTGACTATTGATGATATAAGTATCTCAGCAAGGGGCTCAGCAATCACTTCCCTAGCTTCTCATAGAGTTCTAGGGTTCATTTGATCGGGTCCTGGGGATTTATCTACTTTTATGTATTTCAAGACATCCAGCACTTCCTCCTCTGGAAAAAGGACATTTTTCAAGCTGTCACCATCTATTTCCCCACAGTCTATATCTTCCATGTTCTTATCCACAATAAACATTGACACAAAATACTTGTTTAGTATCTCCCCCATCTCCTGTGACTCCACACATAGACTGCCCTACCGATCCTTGAGGAGCCCTATTCTTTCTCTAGTTAACCTTTGTCCTTAATGTATTCATAAAATCCCTTTGGATTCTCCTTAACCCTATTTGTCAAAGCTATCTCTAGTCTCCTTTTTGCCCTCCTGATTTCCCTCTTAAGTATACTCCTCCTGCCTTTATACTCATCTAAGGATGCATTTGATCTCTCCTGCCGATACCTGGCGTATGCTTCCTTCTTTTTCTTAACCAAAATCTCAATTTCTCTAGTCATCCAGCTTTTCCTACATCAACCAGCCTTTCCTTTCACCCTAATAGGAATATACTGTCTCTGGACACTCCTTATCTCATTTCTGAAGGCTTCCCATTTTCCAGCTGTCCCTTTACCTGCGAACATCTGTCCCCAATCAGTTTTTGAAAGTTCTTGCCTAATACCGTCAAAATTGGCCTTCCTCCAATTCAGAACTTCAACTTTTAGATCTGGTCTATCCTTTTCCATCACTATTTTAAAATTAATAGAATTATGGTCACTGGCCCCAAAGTGCTCCCCCACTGACACCTCAATCACCTGTCCTGCCTTATTTCCTATCAAGTTTGTCAAGTTTTGCACCTTCTCTAGTGCATCCATATACTGAATTCGAAAATTTTCTTATACACACTTTACAAATTCCTCTCCATCTAAACCCTTAACACTATGGCAACGCAGTCTATGTTTGAAAAGTTAAAATCCTCTACCATAACCACCCTATTATTCTTACAGATAACTTAAATCACCTTACAAATTTATTTCTCAATTTCCCACTGACTATTAGACGGTCTATAATACAATCCCAATGAGGTGATCATCTCTTTCTTATTTCTCAGTTCCACCCAAATAACATCCCTGGATGTATTCCCAGGAATATCCTCCCTAAGTACAGCAGTAATGCTATCCCTTATGAAAAATGCAACTCCCCCCCCTCCCCCCCTCAATTGCACCCCTTTCTATCCTTCCTATAGCATTTTTACCCCTGGAACATTAAGCTGCCAGATCTGTCCATCCGTGAGCCATGTTTTTGTAATTGCTATGATATCCCAGTCCCATGTTCCTAACCATACGCTGAGATCATCTGCCTTCCCTGTCAGGCCTCTTGCATTGAAATAAATGCAGTTTAATTATTCAGTCCTACCTTATTCTCTGCTTTGTCATGTCTGCCCTGACTGTTTGACTTGCTCCTTTTCCCATCTGTACCAGTCTCAGATTGATCTCTTTCCTCAGTATTTCCCTGGGTCCCACCACCACCTTACTAGTTTAAACCTTCCAAACAGCTCTAGCAAATCTCCCTGCCAATATATTAGTCTCCTTCCAATTCAGGCGATTCTGCCTTCTTGTACAGGTCGCTTCTACCCCAGAAAAGATTCCAATGATCCAAACCTCTTCTCCCCTGCACCAGTTCCTCAGCCATATATTCATCTGCTCTATTCTCTTATTCCTACCCTCACTATCTTGTAGCATCAGGAATAATCTGGATATTACTACCCTTGAGGACTTCCTTTTTAAATTGCTGCCCTAACTTTCTATATTCTCTCTTCAGAATCTCATCCTTTTTCCTTCCTATGTCATTCGTTCCAATATGTACAATGACCTCCTGCTGGTCCCTCTTCCCATTGAAAACATTCTTCACCATCTCTGCAATATCCTTGATCCTGGCACCAGGGAGGCAACACACCATTCTGATTTTTTTTGCGGCTGGCCACAGAAACGTCTGTCTGTGTCTCTGACTAGAGAATCCCCTTACATAATCGATCACTTGGAACCCGACATACACCTCATTACATTAGAGTCTGTCTCAATACCACCAACATGACTGTTCGTGCTACATTCCCCTGAGAGTCCATCACCCCCTACATTTTCCAAAAAGCATACTTGTTTGAAATGGGGATAGCCACAGAAGACTCCTGCACTCCCTGCCTACCCTCCTACCTTTCCTGGAGTTAATCTTAATTGTAAGGTCCTAGGGAGTGTTGCTGAACAAAGAGACCTTGGAATGCAGGTTCATAGCTCCTTGAAAGTGGAGTCACAGGTAGATAGGATAGTGAAGAAGGAGGTTGGTATGCTTTCCTTTCTTGGTCAGAGTATTGAGTACAGGAGTTGGGAGATCATGTTACGGCTGTACAGGAAATTGGTTAGGCCACTATTGGAATATTGCATGCAGTTCTGGCTGAGGGGTGACCTTATAGAGGTTTACAAAATTATGAGGGGCATGGATAGGATAAATAGACAAAGTCTTTTCCCTGGGGTTAGGGAGTCCAGAACTAGAGGGCATAGGTTTAGGGTGAGAGGGGAAAGATATTGAAAAGAGACCTAAGGGGCGACTTTTTCACACAGAGGATGGTACGTGTCTGGAATGAGCTGCCAGAGGATGTGGTGGAGGCTGGTACAATTGCAATACTTAAGAGGCATTTGGATGGGTATATGAATAGGAAGGGTTTGGAGGGATATGAGTTGGGCGCTGGCAGGTGGGACTAGATTGGGTTGGGATATCTGGTTGTATTGGACAGGTTGGACCGAAGGGTCTGTTTCCATGCTGTACATCTCTATGACTCTATGACTCTATAACCCATCTACCTTACTGTATCTGCAGCTTTTTTTCCTTCCCATAGCTGCTATCTATCACACCCCCTAGCTCTTACAAATTCCTTATTGCCTCTCACTGACACTCCAACCGATCCATGCGATATGATAGGATTCATAACCAAACATATTTCCTGCAGACATAATCATTAGTAACTTGGAAACTCTCCCTAAACTCCCACATCCGACAGGAAGAGTGTATCACTCTACTAAAGGCCATCTTTGCTCCTTCACAATCTACATACCCAGAAAATAACACCTTCTTACTGCTCTAAAAAACATGTTCCACAATAACTTATGGTTTATATTTGTAAAATTTAATCAAGATATAGATCTCAATAATATATATAATCAAGAAAAAAAAACCCACTCTACTCACTATTGTAGACTTACAGCAAGGTTACAATTCAAACAGCAAAGGCAGTAGCTGTGCAAATTCACTACTGTGTCAGTTAACAGTGCAGGCTTATTTTTCTGTCTCCCTCACTAACCATGTGGTCGCAACCTTTTGTCTGTCTTCCTCCTTTTAAAAATGCTGGTGTTTTGATCCCTTTTTACCCAATATTCCAAAACAATGCAATAGAATATAAAACAGTAATTGCTACTCCTGGAATTCAAGGAAATCACCTCCAGCACCTAAAATACCTTAAAAAAGGAGCAGCCACAACTTTTCCCATCTTCCATCTTGGTTTACCCAGAATCCTGAGTTGATTCCCTGGATCAGTTATGGCTAGTCAAATTTACTTTTCTGAAAACAGAATTTTTAATTCTCAATTAGAAACCCTCCACTTAAGGTAATAAGGCTGTGCAGTTTTCCAGAAGTATGAGAAGTGTCAGAGCAAGAGAGATAAAAGGTAAAATTTGTTGTTTCAGCCTGTCTATGTTCAAAACCAATAACTGTATTTCATCTATAAGGTGGGCTGTGTGACTTTTCTCAGTAAGTATTGTAAACTCAGTGACTGTTGTAAAACAGCTTATGTCCTTTGTAAGTACACTAATTTTCCCTGCTGCAGTTAGTCTGCTTTGCTTTGCCTTTCATGACAAATCCATGATATTCTAACTTAGTCTTTAAATATTATAAGAGGTCATAATTTTAGGATAAGGGGCAGCAGGGTAAAACAGAAATGAGCAGAAATTATTTCTCTCAAAGCATCGTGAATCTGTGGAACTCACCACACCAGATTGCTTTTGATGCTGGGACATTGTGTAAATTTAAGGAGAAAAGAGATAGATATTTAATTCATAGTGGGTCGAAGGGTTATGGAGAATGTGCAGGGAAGTGGAGTTGAGCCCATGATGAAATCAGCCACGATCATATCAAAAGGCGGAACAGGCTTAAGGGCTGAATTGCTTCTGCCTGCTCCAGATTGTTATGTTTTTGTGTTCTTATTTTTATCTTTGTTACCTCTTGAAGTGTCTATTCCAAAACACTCCTGGTTCGCTTCCATTTTGTACCCTTTAAATGCTTAGCATCATTCAAACATGCACCAAGTCCCATTGGCCCAACACATCTGTGCTTCTTGACCTGTATTGACTCTCTGTCCGTAAAAGTCTTAATTTTAAAATCCTTGTCCTTATTTCTAACTTGCCCATAGCTTTGTCACTCCCTATCATTTGTTAATTGAGGTACCCACTGATTTCACATTTCACCTTTGCAAGAGCTGCCTGCAGCTCAAGAGTTCTTGGCTTGGCTGCTGCTGTGTTGAATATGTGCAAATCAATATCTCCTTAACAACATTGGTGATTTCTGATAAAAACATCAGAACTGAAGCTGTACTGATAAATTTTCTTAACCACAATGCGACAGCTGAAAACTTCATCACAGAAAAATATAGTGTGCACATCTAATTTGTTTAGCTGGAAATTAACATGTAATGGGAAACTATTCTATGTAAAATGGGTCTAACAATTTTTGGCTATTGTATAAGACTTGCAAGATCCAGCTTCTGCTTTATGCCTTTGTGTCTCTATTACTTGTGCAGGCACACATTTCAGTTTTAGCTGGATTTCATTCCAGATGGTGTACCTGATACTGATAAAGGAAATAATATCCCTGTACTCATTGACTTCTTGTACAAGAAGTAGTTGAATATTACTGTATTTACAGTTTGCATTGCATTTAAGTGGCTATGTGTTTGACAGCAGGCATGTGACTATAAGCTGTTCCTATTCTGTTCCATCTATTACTATTTTAAAATTAGACATATAATCAGGAGGGGCATCGATAGGGTGAATAGCCAAGTTCTAGATTAGAGTGGTGCTGGGAAAAACACAGCAGGTCAGGCAGCATCCAAGGAGTAGGAAAATTGACATTTTGGGTAAAAGCTTTCATCAGGCCCGAAACATCGATTTTCCTGCTCCTCGGATGCTTCCTGGCCTGCTGTGTTTTTCCAGCACCACTCTAAACTAGACTTTGATTTCCAGCATCTGCAGTCCTCACTTTTACCTAGCTCGATAGCCAAGGATGGGCAAGTCCAAAACTAGAGTGTGTAGGTTTAAATGAGAGGAGAAAGATTTAAAAGGGACCTGAGGACTAACTTTTTCATGAAGAAAGTGGTGCATGTATGGAACAACCTGCCATGAGAAGTGGCAGAGGTGGGTACAATTTAAAAGGCATCTGGATGGTAATGTGAATAGGAAGTATTTAAAGAGATACTGGCAAATGGAATTACATCTGTTTAGGATTTCTGGTCAGTGCAGGCGAGTTCGATCATAGGGTCTGTTTCTGTGCTGAATGACTCTATGACTGACTCTATTTATCTTTAAAACTCATATCCATACAAATAATTAAACCAAAAGATAAGTGTTGATTTGTCAGTTACCAGCCATTTTAACACAGGAGTAACATTTCATTGCCACATGTCTTTATCATCATTGTTGATCCAGTTACAACTATTCTGGGCAAGTCAATAGTGACAGGAAATTGATGTGATGTATCCATGTTAATCACTGGATCAGACCAAGGGAAACACTTCGTCTATGGTCTGACGAGTAGAGACCAAAAGTTTCTAGCTTATTGAGGTTGCTGGTTCCCGCTCATAATGTACAACAATCCATTTCCTCTTTTGTGTTTCCAATAGGATGTGCTTCATAAATGATATATAAAAGAGAACATTGCAATGAAGTTTTTTATTTTACAAAACTTGACTAGTTCAATGAGTAACAATATCATCTGCAACACTGCCAACAATGTGCATTTATGTAGTACCTTTAGTGCAACACATCCCAAGGTGCCTCACAGGAACATGAACAAACAGAAGTCTAGAACATAGATGCAATGGCTCAGCAGCCTTACCTAGAACATTTATTCCACATATGTGTATTTACAAAGTCAGGCTGATTTTAAAAATGCATTGCCAATGACAAATTGCATTCATTAAGAATTCTCGGTGGCTTTCCATTCATCTTGCCCCACAAGTTTCAATCTTCCCTGTATCTGGACTTCTGCAATGTGCATCTGTAGTGATTGTAATGAGGTCAGGCAGGTTGGACTCATAGAATGTGAGTTCCACGCTTGGGCCTGTTAATTTGGTCCAAAGAGGGAACTATGGCTGACACATAAGAACAAGAGTTTCTGTTCACCTGTTCACTCTGACAGTTGGCTCTGAGGGAGCTGGATAAGTGACAAGGATTCTCCATGTGTAAATAAAGGGTGACTTATTGACAGGATACCAACCTCTGTGAAGTTATTTCAGTGGTGATGAGAGAAAGGCATGCTCCTGAAGAAATTTACTTACAACATTTGTCTTTGAGTTGGGGTCAGCATTTCTGGCATCATGCCGTTTTTTGGAAAGTTTAACTCATTTGATTCTGCTGTCAAAGACTGGGCATAGTATGTGGAAAAAATGCATTATTTTATTGGGTAAATGACATTGAGGCAGATGAAAAACATTGAGTAATTTGCCTGACTGCTTGTGTATGCACAGGTTTTTAAGTTATTAGGAACCTGACATTCCCTGAGGCACCAAATACTAAAACCATCGAAAAGTTGTTGGATTTAGTTAAGGAATTTTATGACCTCAAGCTTCTTCTAATTCTGAGATGCTATTAGTTTTACTCAGCAATTCGAGAACCAAAGGAATCTATTTTGGCATTTTTGGCCAAGTTAAGATGACAGGTAAAGGCATATGACTTTGGTTTCACCCTTAATTAGATTCTGAGAGACCATTTGATATGTAGAATTAATGATATAACCATGCAAAATCACGCCTACTGGCTGAAATCCAACTGGACTTCAAAAAGACTATATCATTGGAAAATACGGCAAGTGGGGCCTATGAGTTGCAAGGTATTCCAATGGAAGTGGATACCCTTGTCAGTCCAACTGAGTTTGGGTGGCATGGTGGCTCAGTGGTTAGCACTGCTGCCTCACAGCGCTAGGGACCCAGTTCAATTCCAGCCTTGGGCGACTGTCTGTGTGGAATTTGCACATTTTCCCCGTGTCTGCGTGAGTTTCCTCCACAATCCAAAGATTATAGAGGTTTATAAAATCATGAGGGACATGGGTAGGATAAATAGATGAAGTCTTTTCCCAGGGGTGGGGGAGTCCAGAACTAGAGGGCATAGGCTTACATGAGAGGGGAAAGATATAAAAGAGACCTAAGAGGCAACCTTTTCACACAGAGGGTAGTACGTGTATGGAATGAGCTGCTAGAGGAACTGGTGGAGGCTAGTACAATTGCAACATTTAAAAGGCATCTGGATGGTATATTAATAGGAAGGGTTTGGGGGAATATGAGCCAGGTGCTGAGAAGTGGGACAAGATTGGGTTGGGTTATCTGGTCGGCATGGACAAGTTGGACCGAAGGGTCTGTTTCATGCTGTACATCTCTATGACTCTATGACTATGTGCAGATTAGGTGAATTGGCCATGCTAAATTGCCCATAATGTTCAGTGATATGTCAGTTAGGTGCATTAGTCAGGGGTAAATTTAGAGTAATGGGAAATGGGTTTGGGTGGGATACTCTTCGGAGGGCCGTTGTGGACTTGTTGAGCCCAAAGGCCTGTTTCAATGCTCTAGGGATTCTAAGATTCTAAGAATAGCATTTGAGTGAAGGAATTACATAGCCTCACTCAGGACATATCCTGAACAGAACGGCTCTGGCAGCAAAACTACCACACAAAGCCAAGCCTTGGTCAAACAGTTAAAATGTCCTTCAGGATCCAGGCCAGCAAACCATTGTAGTTGCTGCCGGTATGCCATTGCAATACAGTAAAAGAGCCCCATTTGACCTAAATTGAGTGGGAGAACTCATAGGCTGGTATCCAGGAGAGTGCACATCCTGGGAGGTCCACCTGCAGCTGGTGTGGAACAACATGCTTAGCAACATGCAAATCAGAACCAATTAAAATAAACATCTGGTTAAGTGGTCACCTGGTTCTAATGGAGGTCAATACCAGTGCAACTGTTTCAGCAATTGCCAAACCCGTCTTTAAAAAAAGTTGTTCTGGACTCCAATCCTTAAATTGAAACAAGACCTCAGCTAGACTGAGAACCTATACTGGGAAACTTCGGTTCTGATCATTTATGAGAAGCAACCGGTTCACTTACCACTGATTGTAGTAAAATGCTCAGGCCCAAGCTTGACAGGGCGAAATTGGTTGAAAAAGATTCAACTAGATTGGCGCAACATTTTTCGATTAGAAAGTGACTGCCTGAGTGAAGTCTTAATTCAGTACCCAGAAGATTTTCAAGAAGATGTAGAGACTATCAAAGGAGCCAAGGCCACCTTGCATGTTGACCAGGAAGCAATTCAACGATTTTGCATGGTCCACCCAATGCTATTTGCCTGACATGCAAAAGTAGAGACATAAATCAGAACGCTGGAAAGCAAAAGTATCATCAAACCAGTCCAGTTTGCAGAATGGGCAGCACAGGTCATACTGACTGTGAAATACGCCTTTGTGGAGATTGAATAAAAACAGTAAACTGCTTTTTGCAGCTGGATAAATACCTAATCCATCCCACAGGGGATTTATATGCAAAGCTGGTAGGAGGCTGTCCTTCATGAAACTGGATATGAGCCATACATACTTGCATTTGTGGTTAGATGAGGATTCCCAGAAGCATGCTACAATTAATACCCATAATGATTTGTACCAATATACGACATTGCCATTTTGGGTATCATCAGCCTGACCAATATTTCTGCAAATGATGGAGAACATTTTACGAGGTCTATTTTAGGGTCACTACAGTATTTATCTAGATGACGCGCTAATAAAAGGGAAGACCAATAAGGAGCACTTATAGAGCTTAGATGTAGTCGAAGGTGTATGCCTTGAAAAGGAGAAAATTGTGAGTTCCAGGCACTGCAAGTGACCTTCTAAGGTTACAGAATCAACAAGACCGGGTTACACCTGTTGGAAGATTAAGTGAGGGTGATCAAAGGTGCCCCTGCTCCCATGTCTGTACAAGAGCTTAGGTTTTTCCATGGGCTATTGAATTATTGCAGAAAGTTCATACATAACCTGGCCTCCATCTGGCACCTTTGCACCAACTCTTTAAAAAGGGTCAGCCTTGGAAATGGTCACACAGCCAAGCCAAAGTTTTCAGAGACGTGAAAAAACAATTAGCTTCTAGAATGTTGGCACACTGTAATCCCAAACAAAGTCTGATGTTGACATACTATGCTTTCCCATTGGCATTGTGGTAGTATTAGCTCATAGGTGGCCCAATGAAGAAGAATGCCCAACAGCAGTATGCATCCAGGAATTTGGCCAATGCAGAGTGTAAATACTACCAGATAGAGAAGGAATGTTTGGTGGTCATATCTGGAGGCAGAAAGTTCCACCCGTACCTTATGGACTTAAATTTGTAATAATAACAGACTTCAAACCCCTGCTAGGTCTACTTAAAGTGGACAAGATAGTGCCGCCCATAGCTTCAGGCTGAATTCAGAGGTGGGCTCTAATACTGAGTGAAGATAATTACAATTTGGAACACTGTCTGGGAGGCCAAGCAGCAAATGTGAATGCATTGAGTCACCTCCTGTGGTATATACACCACCTCCATTGGTGACTCAATGCATTCTGGAAGAATCTGTAATGGTTTTAAATTTTCTGGACACATTTACAGTCACAACTGACAATATCAGACATTGGACGCAAAACTGAAACAACACTGGTGGAGGGAGAAACAAAAAGGCCATCACATCTAGAATTGAAATCTTTTTTGGATCCGGAGAACAGTTCACAGTAGAGGATGGCCTATTGTTATAGTGAGCAAGAGTGATTGTCCTAAGCAAAAATCACTGCCAGATGCTAGCTGAACTCCACTAGAGTCATCTAGGAGTTTCCAAAATGAAGATGTTGGCGAGCAGTTATGCTTGGTAGCCAAGATTGGATGCAGACATAGACATAGTTGGTGAGGAAGTGCCCCAAGTGCCAACAAAGACAAAAATTACCACCAGCACATCTCCCACATTCATGGGAATCGCCTGGTAAACCCGGAACTCAGTTACCAGTCAGCTATACAGGTCCTTTCATGGGCTCAATGTTCTTAGTAATTGTGGATGCCCACTCAAATCAGCTGGACATGTATAAAGTTCGTTTATCAAACACAGGAAGATGATCGAAAAACTGTGCGCATGTTATGCAATACAGGGACTCCCGCAAGTGTTTGTCACAAATAATGGTCCTTCATTTACCAGCAGGTAATTTCTTAAAATTGAATGGTGTTTGACATATACGGACAGCTCTATACCATCCACCATCCAAAGGTCTGGCAGAAAGAGCAGAAGGGCTCCTTAAGAAGGGCTTATGCCCGAAACGTCGATTCTCCTGTTCCCTGGATGCTGCCTGACCTGCTGCGCTTTTCCAGCAACACATTTTCAGCTCTGATCTCCAGCATCTGCAGACCTCACTTTCTCCAGAAAGAGCAGTCCAAACATTGAAGGCAGGCATAAAGCCTACAGCTTCACTAGATAGCAAACTGTCCTGGTTCCTATTTGGTTATAGGATCACCCCTCATGCCACTGCAAGGATAGCTTCAGCAGAGTTACTGATGAGGAGAAGACTTTGCACCAAGTTAAATTTGATCTTCCTAGACCTAAGGGGGAATGTGAAATGGCATCAGGAACGCCAATGCTAGACACAAGACTCTGCTAAGCGAGAAACATAGTTTACTTCATGGGATTAAGTTTAGTGTAGGAACCATGGGAATGGACCTGCATAGAGTCATAGAGTCATAGAGATGTACAGCATGGAAACAGACCTTTCGGTCCAACCAGTCCATGCTGACCAGATATCCCAACCCAATCTAATCCCACCTGCCAGCACCCGGCCCATATTCCTCCAAACCCTTCCTATTCATATACCCATGATGTAGCTTCAGTTGCCATTTGCAGAAATGAGTTCTGACCTCCTGCACCCTTTGGTGTGCAGCGATGGTCATTAATGTTTGACCTGAGAAATCTGTTTCTAATATTTCAACTGGGTCCCGGGGACCCAGACTCCTAACATAGCTGCTTCTATCCACCAAATGTGCCCCTTAGGAGCTTAAATACTTCAATCCTATCACCCTGCAAACCTGTGTGGAATTCTCTCACACCCAGGGCTGTGGAGGCCAAGCCACAGAATATAGTTAAGAATGAAATACATTTAGAACATAGAACATTACAGCGCAGTACAGGCCCTTCGGCCCTCGATGTCGCGTCGCTCTGTCATACTAATCTGAAGCCCATCCCACCTACACTATTCCATGTACGTCCATTTGCCTGTCCAATGATGACTTAAATGCACTCAAACTTGGCGAATCTACTACCGATGCAGGCTAAGCATTCCATACCCTTACTACTCTCTGAGTAAAGAAACTACCTCTGACATCTGTCTTATACCTATCTCCCCTCACTTTAAAGTTGTGTCTCCTCGTGTTTGCTGTCCCCATACTTGGAAAAAGGCTCTCCCTGTCCACCCTATCTAACCCTCTGATTATCTTGTATGTCTCTATTAAGTCACCTCTCAACCTTCTTCTCTCTAATGAGAACAGCCTCAAGGCCCTCAGCCTTTCCTCGTAAGACATTTCTTCCATACCAGGCAACAGCCTCATAAATCTCCTCTGCACCCTTTCCAAAGCTTCCACATCCTTCTTATAATGCAGTGACAAGAACTGTACACAATACTCCAAGTGTGGCCGTACCAGAGCTGCAACATAACCTCCTGTTTCCGGAACTCAATCCCTCTATTAATAAAGGCCAAAACACTGTATGCCTTCTTAACAACCCTGACAATCTGGGTGGCAACTTTCAGGATCTGTGTACATGGACACTGAGATCTCTCTGCTCATCTGCATTTCCAAGAATCCTACCATTAGCCCAGTACTTTGTATTCCAATTACTCCGGCCAAAGCGTATCACCTCACACTTGTCCACATTAAACTCCATTTGCCACCTCTCAGCCCAGCTCTGCATCTTATCTATGTCTCTCTGCAACCTACTACATCCTTCGTCACTATCCACAACTCCACCGACCTTAGTGTCGTCCGCAAATTTACTAACCCACCCTTCTAAGCCCTCATCCAGGTCATTTATAAAAATGACGAACAGCAGTGGACCCAACACCGACCCTTGCGGTACGCCGCTAGTAACTGGACATCAAGATGAACATGTTCCATCACCTACAACCCTCTGTTTTCTTTCAGCAAGCCAATTACTGATCCAAACTGCTATGTCTCCCACAATCCCATTCCCCTGCATTTTGTATTATAGCCTACTGTGGGGAACCTTATCGAACGGCTTGCTGAAATCCATATACACCACATCAACCGGTTTACTCTCATCTACCTGTTTGGTCACTTTGTCAAAAAACTCAATAAGATTCATTAGGCACGACCTACCCTTCACAAAACCGTGCTGACTGTACCTGATCAGATTATTCTTTTCTAGATGGTTATAAATCCTATCTCTTATAACCTTTTCCAATACTTTACCAACAACTGAAGTGAGACTCACTGGTCTGTAATCACCAGGGTTGTCTCTACTACCCTTTTTGAACAAGGGAACCACATTTGCTATCCTCCAGTCTTCAGGCACTGTTCCTGTAGACAATGATGATTTGAAGATCAATGCCAAAGGCTCGGCAATCTCTTCCCTTGCTTCCCAGAGGATTCTAGGATAGATCCCATCCGGCCCAGGGGACTTGTCTATTTTCACACTCTGCAGTATTTCTAATACCTCTTCCTTGTGAACCTCAATCTCTTCTAGTCTAGATGCAAGTATCTCTGTATCTTCCTCGCCAACATTTTCATTTTCTATAGTGAACATTGTCGAAAAACCAACATTTTCATTTTCTATAATGAACACTGTCAATGGTAAGACACATGGTCGATGTCAGATCCAGTGCTGTATAAAGTTCGGGTAGGTTTGATAATCCTGAGCAAGCATGTAGACCATGTGAAAGCTGCAAACTCACAAACAGTTTGGAAGCAAAACACCCCCAACTCCTCAACAGCCTTTCTGATTGTTCCAGAAGTCACGTGATCTCCTGTCCATCAAGCTTTGAAGATACCTCAGAATCTCAGATGGACACGGCAAATGTCACTGCCTTGATGTCTTTACCGCCTGAGACGTTCCAGGTGCAATGGTGAGCTACCGTGTGTTTCATATGGCTGGGATCAGAGGCAGAGTTGGGGGAACCTGACTTGGTGCTAAAATGCCCCAGGAGGAGCTACAAAAAAATGCAATGGCCTATATCCTCAGACCCAGAGGAGGAAGGATGTAATGATTATAACAAAGTCAGCCAGGTGGACCACATAGAATATGAGTTCCTTCGTTGGGGCTGTTAATCTGCTCCAATTGGGGAGCCCTGGCTGACAGATATAAACAGGAGTGTCAGAGGTTCTGTTCACTCTGAGAGCAGGCTCTGAGGAAGCTGGATCAGTGTGAAGGATTCTCTATATATAAATAAAAGGTGATTTTGTGACATGATACCAGCCTCTGTGGAGTTATTTCATCATCCTTTTTAATTTGGATAGGCAATTATTTTGGTGTCCTGGGACCATTTGCAGCACCTCAATTACTTTCCTAACTGCTAAAACCTAACCCAACACAGACACAGAGCTGAACTTCCAGAGAGTCAGGTTTTAAAGTACATCTTTAAAAAATGAGCATGAGGTAGAAAAACACAGCGATGTAAAGAGGGAATTGCAGGGTTTGGGACAGGTCAAAGCATGGTTGCCAATGATGAAGTGGTGAAAGTCATGAATTAATTTTGTAAAAATGTACAATTGTTCTATTTTATTTACTTTAAGTAATGCAAATGTTGGTCATTGTTTTCATGTTCCCAACCTACCTGATTTGATAAAAGAGGAATAAGACAATTGAAGAAAGTATACCAGTTGGTTTTGCTTTGCACTTGAAAATGACTGGTCATCTGAAACATTTCCTTGGAAAATTGGCACAGACACAGCTTCCTGAAAGTAATGGCCAAGAATTGTCTTCAAAGGCTATGCTTTAGCAGGTGATTGTAGAGTGAGGGTGGGTGGGAAGGAGACCTGCAATCATCTTACATGACATGAAAAATATTGCCAGTAACATGAATGTTACCACCACCCTCAACTCATAGTCATAAAGTCATAGAGTTATAGAGATATATAGCACGGAAACAGACCCTTTTGTTCAACTCGTCCGTGCCAACCAGATATCCTAGACTAATCTAGTCCCATTTGCTAGCACTTGGCCAATATCCCTCTAATAAGGTCACCCCTCAACCTCCAATGCTCTAGGGAAAACACTCGATGCTCTTACCAATAAAGGAAAGCATACCAAACCTCTTCTTCAGTATCCTTATGAAGGGGTTTCTCATATATTAGAATTAATCTTTCTTTGCACTTTCTCTGTAGCTGTAACACTATATTCTCCATTCTGTTGTGTTACTCTGATATTCTGATGTAAGGTATGATTTGTCAGAATAGCACACAAAACAGTACTTTTCACTGTTATATTGCGAGATATATGTGAAAATAATAAATCAAATCAAATAGAATCAAGTCACACTGTATGTAAGTACCCCCCAAGTCTCTTTGTTTTGCAGCTTTCTGCAGCTTTTCTCAATTTAAATAATAGTCTGTTCTTTTGTTCTCCCTTCCAAAATGAACAGCTTCACATTTTCCTACATTATACTCCATTTTTTAATTTTATGCTTACTTAACCTATCAATATCTCTCTGTAAACTATTTGTATCCCTTTCACAACTTGTCATGCTACATATTTTTGTGTCATCTGCAAATTTAGCAACAGTGCATTCACTTCCTTCCTGCAAGTCATTAATATGTATTGTAAACAATAACAGTCCCAACATTGGTCCCTGTTCTTCCGACCAAAGTGCATCACCTCATAATATTTTGTACTGAACTTCATCTGTCCTCTACCTGCCCACTTCATCAACTTGTCAATGTCCAATTGGAGTTCCACACTGTGCTACCCATAATTAACAATTCTTCCAAGTTTAGAGTCATAGAGATGTACAGCATGTAAAGTCATCTGCAAACTTTGAAATTGTGCCCTGCACACCAAGATCAAGAGCATTCATTCTTTCTAGACTATTACAGGGAGGGTTTGGATTTAAAACTTGGATTACATAAATGCATGAAGCAGATGATTTATATAACTGAGAACTTTCATATCCGATGTCACTGATTAGTAGAGCATGGCAGTATATTTAGTAAAGTATAGTGGTCGTTAATAGTTCCCATGTGACTATCCTACAAACAGTGCCATGCCCCAAGGAAAGATCTTCTCTTGAAAATAATGCAGCTGGCCAGTGGCCTAGAACATATTAACTTTGGGTAGCACTAGCTCCTGACCTGCTCTCCTCCTGAGACAATACGCTTGAATGTCAAATACATATTCTTGCTGCCAAATGGGTGTTGTGATCCTTTAAGTGGTAGTGGCAGTGCTCTAAGTCCTGTCTCCCTGTGACAACCCAAAGACGATACAAGGTGGAGCTTTCAATGAAAAAGAGAAAATAAACCAGCAACTAAATTAGAAATGTCCATGTAATAGCCACTATTTATGTTTCCTGCCTGTTATCAATGGATATCTGCTCTGTAACTGAGTGAAGGAAAATGGTGGTTGCCATAGGCTAAGTCAGCAGCTCGCAAATATCAAGCCTTCAAGTGGAAAAAGAAATCATTAAAACATAGCAGGGACAGAGTCATAAAGACAAGGAAGGAAGCAGCTGGCATTTTGTGGAATTAGAGTCAGAATGTTCCAAGAGATGCAGCTGCTGAATCAAAAAAAAGTTAAATAGAAATAAAGCAAAATAAATTTTAAGAAAACTACAGCAGTGACATGGAAATAAAGAGAGAATTCAGCATAATAGAACAAAAAGTAAGATGAACAGATTGGAATAAAACATAAAGAAAGCAACCTGAATGAGACCATGAAATGAATAATAAAAAAAGGGATTTAAAAAAACAGCTAGATAGTAAGGTCGTATTCAATGAAAAGAGAAAATGACAATTTTAAAACTGCGGGAGATAAATATGACCAAGGAGAAACCTTGGTATGAGTTTGATAGTTCTCAAAATACAGCTTCTTCGCAAACAAATTACAGAAGATTCAGCCAAGAAATGTAAAAATGGTTTAACTGTGCTACATATCTCACTCCCTCCACCATCAGTACATAATAAAACCAGAGTATACCATCTACAAAATGTGCTGCAGAAATTGATCAAGGCTCCTTAGACAGCACCTTCCAAACTCATGCCCTTTACCATCTAAAAGGACAAGGGGTGCGGATACCACCACCTGCAAGTTCCCCTCAAAACCACTTACCATTACTAACTTGGAATATATCGCTGTTCCTTCACTATTCCTGGATTAAAGTCCAAGAATTCCTTCCCTAAGGCATCATGTGTCAACTGACAATGCATGAATTGCAGCAGTTCAAGAAGGCTTACTATCAACTTCAAGGGCAACTAAGGATGGGCAATCAATGCTGGCCCAGCCAGTGACACCCACATCCCATGAATGAATGCCATTAAATTATAAATGCTGAAACAGAGTCTATTTCTTATTGATGAAAGCATTATCTGATGTGCATATAACCACACTAACCAGAAGATCCAAGGAGATTTGACACATGCTCCGTATTATTCCCAATTAAAGTAACAATTGAAGTGCTGCAAATAGTCCCAAGACCACAAATTAAGGAAGGGGAGGATTATCCCCAGTGTTCAGTTTGCCAATCAACATGCAAAACGCACTGATGGAAAATATTCTGGTTGGTGAAGATACCACTTGACCTAACTACACTGCCTGCCCATCCAAATTCAATTTGATCCATTTTGAAAATTCCAGCTGTAGATAAGATTAAAAATTGTGGGGCAAGGAATGCGGAAAGCTATGTAGAATTCTTAAAGGAAGAGGTTTGTTATCAGAAATGCATTTTAAAATTAGCCTTACTGTGCAAACGCATGTATTTCGAAATAAGGCTGCTGGCACCCTTGCTTTAAACATATCTAATCGCTTTTGAGATAGTACAGAGGAAATTGAAATACATTTAATTGTCCTTTTGCAACAGTACAAAGATAGAACTGTACCTAGACAAATTGAAATTTAGTTCTCAATGGTGTGACGATGCTGTCACTTTAAAAAGTTATTTTGCCCTGGATTTCTTTGAAGACAGGTTGTAAGGCAGAGGTGAAAAACTAACTACTTGATGATGACTTAAGTAAACAACTTGTGTGATCTTTAAGTTTTGGAACAGTGGAAGCAGTCTGGGTGTGGCCAGCTCTCACAGACCAGGCTTTCTAGTTTATTTTTAGGTTTTAGGTTGAGTTTTAATTATAAGCTGTTTGGGGTCGCAAAAGAGTTGGTAGCTTCAGTGAATGTCTTTTGGCTACTACACTCCCTGAGTTTTTTCTTGATGTTTCTTCCTCCTTGATTGTAAGAATCTGTGTCTGAATTTGCCTTTTTGCTAAGGGCTGTGTTTAGGGGATGTTCCTATATTGGAACAGTTAATTAGTAATGAGTACTGTATCTATTATTTGGTTAAGTTTTCCAATAGTTAAGTTATTCTAAATTTCTCCTTCTTTTACTTATATTTTAACTATAGTGTTTAAAAAAATTGTATTTTGCTTAATGTTGAGTAGTTTGACCAGTCGCATCACATCTGGAACACACACTTCACATCTACCTTTAACATAAGAAAAAGTTAGGGTCTAGGCTACTTTCTTAAAATATTTTGAGGGTCTCTGGTCCAGTCCATAACAATAGGTAATAATGTTAAATCATAATGTTAAATCATAATCAAAGGTAGAAGACAGAGGGTGGTAGTGGGGGGTTGTTTTTCAGACTGGAGGCCTGTGACCAGTGGAGTGCCACAAGCATCGGTGCTTGGCCCTCTAATTTTTGTCATTTACATAAATGATTTGGAAGCGAGCATAAGAGGTACAGTTAGTAAGTTTGCAGATGACACCAAAATTGGAGGTGTAGTGGACAGCGAAGAGGATTACCTCAGATTACAACAGGATCTTGACCAGATGGGCCAATGTGCAGAGAAGTGGCAGATGGAGTTTAATTCAGATAAATGTGAGGTGCTGCATTTTGGGAAAGCAAATCTTAGCAGGTCTTATGCACTTAATGTTAAGGTTCTTGGGAGTGTTGCAGAACAAAGAGACCTTGAAGTGCAGGTTTATAGCTCCTTGAAAGTGGAGTTGCAGGTAGATAGGATAGTGAAGAAGGCATTTGGTATGCTTTCCTTTATTGGTCAGAGCATTGAGTACAGAAGTTGGGAGGTCATGTTGCGGCTGTACTGGACATTGGCCCCTGTTGGAATATTGCATGCAATTCTGGTCTCCTTCCTATCGGAAAGATGTTGTGAAACTTGAAAGAGTTCAGAAAAGATTTACAAGGATGTTGCTGAGGTTGGAGGATTTGAGCTATAGGGAGAGGCTGAACAGACTAGGGCTGTTTTCCCTGGAGCGGAGGCTGAGGGGTGACCTTATAGAGGATTATAAAATCATGAGGGGCATGGATAGGATAAATAGATTCTTTGGGGTGGGGGAGTCCAGAACCAGAGGGCATAGATTTAGGGTGAGAGGGGAAAGATATAAAAGAGACTTAAGAGGCAACTTTTTCACGCAGAGGGTGGTACGTGTATGGAATGAGCTACCAGAGGAAGTGGTGGAGGCTAGTACAATTGCAACATTTAAAAGGCATCTGGATTGGTATATGATTAGGAAGGGTTTGGAGGTATATAGGCCAGGTGCTAGCAAGTGGAACTAGATTGGGTTGGGATATCTGGTTGGCATGGACAGGTTGGACCAAAGGATCTGTTTCCATGCTGCACATCTCTATGACTCTATGACTTAACGCTTCTCATTGAGAACTTCTCATTTGCAATGTTTTTAACACTTCCTAGACTCTTCAAACATGCTGCTTCTTAGTTGCAGCATGTATTAGCATGTCATCTATATGACAAATTTTATCCAATTTGGCTTCAAGGATTTGTGACATTGCATGCTGAAAGATTTCTGGTGCTGACAAATTTCCAAATGGTAGACAATTGGAACAAAATCACATAACAATTATGGTGACCATAGTAAACAAACATGAATTACATGCAGGAGTCTTAAAAACTTCTCAATTCATATCTCATTTCATAATCTACTACTGTCTAGTTTTGCCAGACTGCCATCCACTGGATTTGGGTAGACTTCTCGCGAGACCCATTTTGTTTGATCTACAAATACTTTGAGCTCTCCAGTGGGCTTGAGAAATGTTACCAGCCCTGAACACCATTGTATTGACCCTGTAACTTGTGATATTACGCCATTGCAGAACATGCTGTCAGGATGTACCTTCACTTTCTCTAGCAATGGTGGGATATGTTCCAATGAGTATATAAACCTATTGATTTTGCATCCCTATGAGTTACATTGTGATGTTCTTGCTTGAGCCTTTCCAGACCTTTAAGAAGTTTTGAGGATTTTTGAAGAAATTTCTTGTCATTTTCTTCTTGTAGCACGGCATTTACCTCTTTTGAAAAGAAGTACTCGTATGCACACATTCCTTCTTAATTCTCCTATAATTCTTCAAGGCATACACAGTCCTAGATCTCTTGCCCCTTGTGGCTATGTGTGGTATTTGAAGGCTCAGCTTGACTACATGATGTTTCAGTTTGACGTCTACTGGTTGAAGATTTACTGATTTCACCCATGGCAGGCTGTCAGCTAAAATTGAATTAGCTGTACTAGTATCTAATTTAAATTGTGTGTTGAAGTATTCAGCTTGCAATGTGACTGTGCAGAACCTGTTGGCCTCTATTTGAATTAAAAATGTTAGTTTGCCTTGTTTGGGATCATTTTCAAATCCTTGAATTTTCTCTTTTTGGGTCAGGGAGGAGATGTTGGGTGCTAGAGATAGTTAGGTCCTGTGGTGAAACAGGGGTATTCATTCAAGTCTGGAGCAGGGGAAGAAGTGGTCAAGTTGGGAAAAAGGGAGGTTTGGGGGGAGGTGGTGGAGGGAGGGGTGATGAGGTTATGGTTCTTCTGGTGTCACCTGAAGGACTAAAGTGTGGAGGTCAGGGAAGAGAGGTCAGATTAGATCCTGTGGGGGCTGGTGAGATAGAATGTTGTCAGATCCTAGATGAGGGGAGGGTGGGGTGTTTTGGGGTGGGAGGGTATGTTAAGTCAAGGTTTGCGGGTTGTGTGTAAGGGGCCTGGATGGAGTGTGCATGGGGTGTGTCCATTACGTTGGTGTGGGGTCTGCTTAATAGTTACTCAGGACTTACACTATATATTTAAGAATCTAAACTTTCCTGAGCAACTATTTACTTAACTTCAGCAGTGACCTCTGAATTCTCTGATTTAATTGGAGACTTTCAGAGGGTTCCAGGTGTAGTAGAATTGCTCAGTGGAATTTTCAGTTTCCTGGACAATGTGATGATGAGGATACCACAGGGTTCACATGTGCAACCGCGATCTATCCTTCAGAAACAGTTACCTGGTCATTGGAAAATTAGGGTTAAGGTGCTGTCTGACCTTCTGATTCTTTTCAGAATTTTATGGTTATTTTCCAATTTTCAGTACCTGAAGTATTTTGCTTTAGTGCTATTTTTCTGATTTAGCACAGAGTATGGTTTGATTCATTACTTGGAATGCACCATATGGATAGAATATCTTCATGACTTTGATTTTATAAAAACTGTAATTCACTGCAATAATTGAAAATTTCTTGCTTGATGACTTTACTGTTTCTGATTTTCCTCTTTTTAATAGTATAATAGTTGTGTTGTTGATGATCTCACATCTAAACATTGCTGCTTACATTTTGTCAGACACCTTTGCATCCTTCAAACATTTCATAGAAGCCATTACAGTAAAATACTATCGCTCAGACAAGGTTGTAACATTCATAAACTTAGCTCTTCGTTCTCTTCACAGATGCCACCAGACTTTCTGAGTTTTCCCAGCATTTTCTGTTTTGTTTCTGATTTCCAACATCCACAGTTCTTTGGGGGTTTTTTGTTTAAGGTTATTATACTATTAGCTAACAGGAGGTGTTTTATGGAGTCCCTTTATTGAATTCCCATGAGTGTTTGTTCTGACCATTAATAATAAATGACATCTTTTTCATGAAACTTAAATTAGGCTGTCCAAATTGTTGTTCCTGCTGTGATTAAAAAAAAATTATTTACTGAAAATATTATATAATTGAAAATGTGTAGCACATTTAAGTAATCATTTTCTGCTGTCTACTCAGACTTGTTTTGGGCAAATTAACAAATCTATGCCTTTTACTATTTTACATTTATGATAGCATAAATTATGTGGAATAAATAGGATTTTCCCCAACATTTATAGTGGTTAATCTATCTAATATGTTCAAAAACATTCTTTATGATAGTTATAAATGTGTTTGCAAATTTGTGAAAATTTACTGATAATTTCTTGTGGGTTAGTTGTACTGTGCTCTTTAGCAATGAACAGCTTAGTATATTCATATATTTTTTTTCTATTTTATTTGAGGTTTAACTATTTAAATTTTATGAGGATATTCCTATGTGAGAATAGAAGGTAAATTAATTTAATAAAATTAATTTAATACTGCTATTACTAACATTGTAATACATGATTTCAACCCCTGACAAAACAATACTCTACCTTGTAGAATACTGAGGCAGCCCTGCACCCATGTACAGTCTGGTCACTCAGATATGGATAATGCTGCACTGTTGGAAATTCCTGACAGGATTGGCTGACCTTTTGTAGTTGTTTTATACATTCTATCTTTCCCTGGATAAATGTCAGTTCATGTTTCAGTCTCATAATTGTGATACTTGTTGTTGGTACATGCTTTAACTGAGCTGCTCTCTGTTTAAAAAGAAGCAGATGTGAGGAGGGAAATGCTTTCAAAAGTGTCATATCACACTGAAAAACAATTTCAACACCGCAATTTTTATTTCCATTATCAATGTCTGAATCTTCTGCACTTTTCATAACTTGCGCCAGATCTTTCAGTTGCTTACAGAAACAAAATTCCAAGAATAGGAGAGTAGAATAGTCACTGGAATAGTAATCCAGGAGCCCAGGCCAATGCCAGGGACATGGACTCAAAATACACCATGGCAACTGGTGAAAGTTAATTTCAATATTAAATCTGGAATTAAAAAACTAGACTGAGTAATAATGATCTAGTTCTAGCAATAATGCTTTTTAAGAAAAGAAATCTGCCTTTTTTTTCTACTCTGCCTGCATGTTGTACTCTATGCTACTCTCTCCCCACCCTCACCCTCCTCTAGCTTATCTCTCCATGCTTCAGGCTCTCTGCCTTTATTCCTGATGAAGGGCTTTTGCCCGAAACGTCGATTTTGCCTGTCCTCGGATGCTGCCTGAATTGCTGTGCTCTTCCAGCACCACTAATCCAGAATCTGGTTTCCAGCATCTGCAGTCATTGTTTTTACCTCGTTGATTTTAACCCTACTGCGAATCCTCTTGCAAGGATGCCTGCCTTGAAGAAGTTTTCCTCCTCTCTCTACAAGAATCTCAGGGAGTCTCTCTCTCACTGCAACTCCCAGGTCATTTCCTCAGCCCTGAAGCTCTTCAACCATGTCCTGAAACAAACTCGCTATCACAGCCACATCTGCTTCCTCAGTGCCTGTCTCCGTAACCAACTCACCCCACACGGACTCCGGACCACCTTTAAACCAGCAGAGTTCGGACCCGAACAGGACAAACAGTACAGACTACAGATTCAAAAACACCAGCAATGGTTCTCCATCAAGATCCTCCGCTCCACGCTTGCAGCAATGCGCCGGTACCTAACCTCTCTACAGTCTGCCCTGCCTCAGCTGAGGGCCACACTCTCTCAGAATTGCAAAGGACCCACTCTGTACTACATCCTCAGGAGAATTCATACTCTCAACAAACAGTATTTCAATTCCATCTCAAACATCAAAAACTGTAAGTACAACAAACTTTTATCTACCCACCTCCATAACCAGCGCTCCTCAAACATTCCAGAAGATTCCCCTGGCCTCGGAAACACCATTAGCCATGTGGCTGATGCAGCTACCACCCCCACGCTGATTGATGATGTAACTTCTGCCCCCATCATGGCCACTCCCACAGCCACTTCCGGCCCTCACATCATCGCTGATGCCACACGCTCAGTGACTTCCGTCACCCCTACTGCCATGTCTGCCACCACCTCCGCCCCCACCAGCGCCACTCACCTGCATTCTGCTGACACGCCCCCCACAGACCCCACTGTCACTATCCCCAGCCCCCAGAACCCCGAGGGGAACACTACCCCTGCTCATGACTCTACCCCCATTCCCCCCACCATCACACCCACTCCAGGTACTGGCTCCGACCCCACTCCCAGCTCTACACCTACACCAGCTCCCGGTCCCAGCCCTGCCGAGTTTTCACCATCCCCCCAGACCTCCCCCTCACTGAGGACGAACGATCAGTCCTTAGCAAAGGACTCACCTTTGTCCCCCTCCGTCCACGCATCAACGAATTTAATACACGCCGTGACATCGAACAATTCTTCCGTCGCCTCCGCCTCCTAGCTTACTTTCACAATCAGGACTCCCGCCCACCTTCCGAGGACCCCTTCGCCCACCTCCAACAAACTACATCCACCTGGACACCCTGCGCTGGCCTATTACCTGCCCTCGACCTCTTCATTTCCAACTGCCGCCGGGACATTAACCGCCTCAACCTGTCGACCCTCTCCCCCACTCCAACCTCTCACCCTCACAACGTGCAGCCCTCCAATCCCTCTGCTCCAATCCTGACCTCACCATCAAGCCAGCGGATAAAGGGGGCGCAGTGGTAGTCTGGCGCACTGACCTCTACATCGCTGAAGCCAAACGCCAACTCGAGGACACCTCTTCCTACCGCCCCCTTGACCATGACCCCACCCCCCATCACCAAACCATCATCTCCCAGACCATACACAACCTCATCACCTCAGGAGATCTCCCACCCACAGCTTCCAACCTCATAGTCCGGGAACCCCGCACTGCCCGGTTCTACCTCCTTCCCAAGATCCACAAGCCTGACTACCCTGGCCGACCCATTGTCTCAGCATGCTCCTGCCCCACTGAACTCATCTCTACCTACCTCGACACTGTCCTATCCCCCCTAGTCCAGGAACTCCCCACATACGTTCGAGACACCACCCACGCCCTCCACCTCCTCCAAGATTTCCGTTTCCCCGGCCCCCAACGCCTCATCTTCACCATGGATATCCAATCCCTCTACCTGACCTCCATCCGCCATGACCAGGGCCTCCAAGCCCTCCGTTTTTTCCTCTCCAGACGTTCCCAACAGTACCCCTCCACCGACACTCTCATTCGTTTGGCCGAACTGGTCCTCACCCTTAACAATTTCTCCTTTGAATCCTCCCACTTCCTCCTGACCAAAGGGGTAGCCACGGGCACACGTATGGGCCCCAGCTATGCCTGTCTCTTTGTTGGCTACGTAGAGCAGTTGATCTTCCGTAATTACACTGGCACCACTCCCCACCTCTTCCTCCGCTACATTGATGACTGCATTGGCGCCACCTCGTGCTCCCGCGAGGAGGTTGAGCAATTCACCAACTTCACCAACACATTCCACCCTGACCTTAAATTTACCTGGACCATCTCTGACACCTCCCTCCCCTTCCTGGACCTCTCCATCTCCATCAGTGACGACCGACTTGACACTGACATTTTCTACAAACCCACCGACTCCCACAGCTACCTGGATTACACCTCTTCCCACCCTACCTCTTGCAAAAATGCCATCCCGTATTCCCAATTCCTCCGCCTCCGCCGTATCTGCTCCCAGGAGGAGCGGTTCCACCATAGAACACACCAGATGGCCTCCTTCTTTAGAGACCGCAATTTCCCTTCCCACGTGGTTAAAGATGCCCTCCAACGCATCTCATCCACATCCCGCACCTCCGCCCTCAGACCCAACCTCTCCAACCGCAACAAGGACAGAACGGCCCTGGTGCTCACCTTCCACCCTACCAACCTTCGCATAAACCAAATCATCCGCCGACATTTCCGCCACCTCCAAACAGACCCCACGACCAGGGATATATTTCCCTCCCCACCCCTCTGCGCCTTCCGCAAAGACCGTTCCCTCCGTGACTACCTGGTCAGGTCCACGCCCCCCTACGACCCACCCTCCCATCCTGGCACTTTCCCCTGCCACCGCAGGAACTGTAAAACCTGTGCCCACACCTCCTCCCTCACCTCCATCCAAGGCCCTAAAGGAGCCTTCCACATCCATCAAAGTTTTACCTGCACATCCACTAATATCATCTATTGTATCCGTTGCTCCCGATGCGGTCTCCTCTACATTGGGGAGACTGGGCGCCTCCTAGCAGAGCGCTTTAGGGAACATCTCAGAGACACCCACATCAATCAACCAAATCGCCCAGTGGCTCAACATTTCAACTCCCCCTCCCACTCTGCCGAGGATATGGAGGTGCTGGGCCTCCTCCACCACCGCTCCCTCACCACCAGACGCCTGGAGGAAGAACGCCTCATCTTCCGCCTCGGAACACTTCAACCCCAGGGCATCAATGTGGATTTCAACAGTTTCCTCATTTCCCCTTCCCCCACCTCATCCTAGTTTCTAACCTCCAGCAACTCGACTTGTCCGGACTTGTCCGACCTGCCCAGCTCCTTTTCCACCTATCCACTCCACCCTCTCTTCCCTGACCTATCACCTTCATCTCCTTCCCCACTGACCTATTGTACTCTATGCTACTCTCTCCCCACCCTCACCCTCCTCTAGCTTATCTCTCCATGCTTCAGGCTCTCTGCCTTTATTCCTGATGAAGGGCTTTTGCCCGAAATGTCGATTCTGCCTGTCCTCGGATGCTGCCTGAATTGCTGTGCTCTTCCAGCACCACTAATCCAGAACCTGTGTTGCTAATGCCTAGTCGACCCTGTAAAGCCCTCTGTGTTCCTGCATGTGCGTGCCCAGTCGACCCTGCAAAGCCCTCTGTATTGTTGCATGCCCTGTATAGCAGCTGTGTCTTTCAGGACCTAGCCAGCACAGTTGGAGTGGTGTTGCTGAGTCACTCTTGGTGATGGACATTGAAATTGGTGATGAACAATGTGTTGCTATCTCTGATTGATCTGCTCTAACATGGAAACAGGACGTACATAGTGATGGTGATTTTTGATCATTGTCTGTTCCATGGTCAGTCAATTGTTTAACTAACCTGAGATAGCTTTCCCAATTAAGGCAAATCCACCCGGAATTTGCAAGGAGGACTTTGCAGGGTTGACAGGCTGGGACTTCCCTTGGTGCATAGGTCATTTCTGGATGGTCTGATGGTTTAATTCCTTTTAAAATTTGTAGCAGTTTGACAAAAGTGAATGATTTGCCAGGCTGTTTCAGAGGCTTTTGACAACAATCACATTGCTGTGGATCCGGAGTGACATGCAGGCAGAGTAGAAAAAAAAGACAGATTTCTTTTCTTAAAAAGCATTATTGCTAGAACTAGATCATTATTACTTACTCTAGCTTTTTTACTTCCAGATTTAATATCAAAATTAACTTCCACAAGTTGCCATGGTGCATTTTGAGCCCATGTCCCTGGTACTGGCTTGGGCCCCTGGATTACTAGTCCAGTTAGATTATCATCATTTTTTCACATCCCAATTCTGCTCTTCATCCCACCTCACCACAGCCCAGAAGATAAATCCATACTCTTCCATGTTGAGCATTGCTTAGAGGAAGTACTGAGATGGCAAGGATATAGAATACATGCTGTGTGAAGGATTTCAATGTCCATCACCAAAAGTGACTCAGAAGCATCACTCCTAACTGAGTTGGCTAGGTCCTGAAAGACTACCACTGCTAGACTGGAAATGCAGCAATTAGTGAGGGTACTAACAAGAGGGAAAAGCCTACTTGTCCTCATCCTTACCAATCACTTGTTGTATGCGTATTAACCATGGCTGTATTGGCATTACTGGCCACTACAAAGTCCTGTGCTGACAAAATTACATCTTCATATTGAGGATATTAAGTTCAGTAGCGATAGCGCTATATTAAATGGGTCAGATTTGAACAGATTGAACAACTGAAAACTAGGCATCCTCGAGACTCTATGGGTCTTTAGCAGCAGAACTGTATCAGTTACAATCTATAGCCTCATGACCTGGCATACCACAATCATGACCACCAAGCTAGAGGTCCAAAGCTGGTTGAATGAAAAATATAGCAACCTACATCACGTGCAGTATTAGATACACCAAAGATTACTTGCAAACCAAACAGTGGAAGCAGCATGTGATAGGTGGAGTCAAGCGACCTCACAATCAATGGTTAAAACTGAAGCAATCCTGTCACATTCAAACATGAATAGTGGGTGACAACTAAGCACCAGGAGGAAGAGGCACTGAAATGACTCCACCCTCAATGATGGGGTAGACCAGTCCAGTTCAAAAGACAAGGATCAAGTATTTGCCACGACCATCAGCTGGCTAGATGAGTTAATCCTGCTGACTTGTTGTGCATTCTAGGGTTGGTACTGTTTACTTTCCCAAAGGTTTGCTGCTTGAAGGTCACGGTCTCTTTATGCTAGAAATCATTATGTTGTCCTAGATTTTTGCATACATTCTTTTCATACAAGGTGAGAGCTTCTGATCCGTCCTAGATGTCTCTACCTACCCATATGACTGTGATGTAATTATCAAAATGTCTTCATGTATATTTCTGATGTTAACCTTATTATTCAAAACAGGCTTTTCCTGACATCCCCAACATCAGAAATGCTAGTCAATTTGATTTTCTCCATGAGATATCAAGAAACAGTTGAAAGCACTGGATGCTGTAAGGGCCCTGACAATATTCTGGCACTTTGACTGAAAACTTCTGCTTCAGAACTAGTTGTGCTGATAGCTAAGCTGTTCCTGCACAGCCACAACACTGATATCTAACTGACAATGTTGAACATTACCCAGGAATGTCACATCCACAGAAAACAAGACTAATGGAAACCAGAGAATAATTGTCCCATCAGACTGTCCTTGAACATCAGTGAAGTGATGCTGGGGGAATGTAGTCACTGACAACCAGTTTGGACTCCAACAGTGTAAGTCAGCTCCTGAACTAATTTACAGACTTGATCCAAATATCAAAGCTGACCTCAAGAGGTGACCTATCAATGTAGTTCTTCTTGACATCATGGCAAAATTTGACTGAATGTGGTATCACAAAGCCACAGTAAAATTGAAGTCAATAAGAAATGGGGAAAATCTCACCTCTGGCTGGAGTCACACTTAGAACAATGGTTGTTGGAGGTCAAGCATCTTAGTCCCAGAATGAAGTCCTGTACACAATAGTCTTCAGCTGTTTCTTCAATGACCTTCCCTCCATCATGAAGTCAGCATTGAGGAAATTTCTGATGATTGCATAAGATTTAGCTCCATTTGTGACTCCGCAGGTCCAATTTTGTTATATTTTGAAATTATATCTTGCTGGCTATGCTATTTCTAATGTCACCATCCTCATCTTCTTTAAAGAATTTTATTCAGCAGTAATGGCACTTCTACCAAATGCCATTGCTTTACTGGAATGTTTTCCCTGTTTTGCAGCTGTTATAATTGATTGCCGATCCTTCACAGCTGCATGGAAACTTTCTCCCGTTATGTAATGGAGGTTTTCCTACTGTTTGGAGATGTGATGGAGGATTGTCTGCACTTTGAAGCCTTGCTATGTCTCCCTCTGTCTTCTCCATGTATCTTGATATACGTTTGTGTTAGATCTGATTCACTTAATTCCTTAAATTGTTCAATGTTTATCTGCTCTAAGTGGCATGGTTGGTGATTTCTCTGGCATCTGTTCCTGAATATATGAGTTTCTCCCATGGTTGCATTAGTTTATTTTTTCTAGCTCTGTGTCATGATATCCATCCGATTGGAGCTACAACTTTAAAATAAATGTTTTGCCCTTTCAGCCTGAATTACTGCATCATGTAAGATTTCATTTATTTTATAAAGGGATTTTTGGGTTTGATTAGCTTAGTCCTTGATGTTTGGTCAGCTCTCCAATTCAACTCAGACTTGGAACTGCTTCCACAAATGTATAGAACGAGCTGCTAAAGGAAGTGGTAGTGACTATAACAACATTTAAAAGGCAGATGATGAATCTGTACTTGTACAGGAAGGACAGATAACACCTGAATTGGAAGGGGACGAATATACTGGCAGGGAGATTTGCTAGAGATGCTTGGTAGGTTTTAAATTAGTACGGTCAGGGTTGGGGGCGCCCAGGGGAATAGGTGAGGAAAAAATCAATTCGAGACTGGTAGAGTTGGGAAAAGGAGCGAGTTAAACAGTCAAGGCAGGCAGGAACTAAGCAGAGAACTAAGTAGGACTGGTAAATTAACTGCATTTATTTCAATTCAAGAGGCCTAACAGGGAAGGCAAATGAACTCAGGGCATGGTTAGGAACATGGGACTGGGATATCATAGCAATTACAGAAACGTTACTCAGGGATGGACAGGACTAGCAGCTTAAATTTTCAGGATACAAATACCATAGGAAGGATAGAAAGGGGGGCATGAGAGGAGGTGGATTGGTGTTTTGATAAGGACTAGCATTACTGCTGTGCTTAGGGAGGTATTGCTGGGAAATTATTTGGGTGGAACTGAGAAATAAGAAAAGGATGATCACCTTATTGGGAACGTATTATAGACCCCATAATAGTTAGTGAGAAATTAAGAAACAAATTTGTAAAGAGATCTCAGTTATCGGTAAGAATAGTAGGGTGGTTACGATAGGGGATTTTAACTTTCTAAACATAGACTGGGACTGCCATAGAGCTAAGGGTTTAGAGGGAGAGGAATTTGTTAAGTGTGTACAATGACATTTTCTCATTCAGTATGTGGATGCACCTACTAGAGAATGTGCAAAACTTGACCTACTCTTGGGAAATAAGGCAGGGCAGTTGATTGCTGTGTCAGTGAGGGAGGACTTTGGGCCAGCAACCGTAATCTACTAATTTTAAAATAGTGATGGAAAAGGATAGATCGGATCTAAAAGTTGAAGTTCTAAATTGGAGGAAGTCTAATTTTGACGATATTAGGCCAGAACTTTCAAAAGCTGATTGGGAGAAGATGTTTGCAAGTAAAGGGAAGACTGGAAAATGGGAAGCCTTAAAAATGAGATAGCAAGAGTGCAGAGACAGTATATTCATGTTATGGTGAAAGGAAAGGCTGGTAAGTGTAGTGAAAGCTGGATGACTAGAGAAATTGAGGTTTTGGGTAAGAAAAAGAAGGAAGCATACGTCAGATATAGACAGGATAGATCAAGTGAATCCTTAGAAGAGAATAAAGGCAGGAGGTGTATACTTAAGAGAGAGAAATCAGGAGGGCAAAAAGGGGACATGAGATAGCTTTGGCAAAAAGGTTAAGGAGAATCCAAAGGGATTATATAAATGCATTAAGGACAAAAGGTTACCTAGGAAGAGAGTAGGGCCCCTCAAAGGTCAGCAAGGCAGCCAGAGGAGATGGGAGCAATATTAAATGAGTATTTTACATCAGTGTTTACTGTGGAGATGGACATGGAAGTTATAGAATGTAGGAAAATAGATGGTGACATCTTGAAAAATGTCCATATTATAGAGGAGGAAGTACTGGATGTTTTGAAATGCATAAAAGTAGATAAATCCACAGGACCAGATCATGTGTACCCAAGAACTCTGTGGGAAGCTGGGGAAGTGATTGCTGGACCCCTTACTGAGATATTTGTATCATCGATAGTCACAGATGAGGTGCCAGAAGACTGGAGGTTGGCTAACGTGGTAGGGAAAAGCCAGGGAACTATAGACCGGTGAGCCTGATGTCGGTGGTTGGCAAGTTTTTGGAGGGAAACCCGAGGGACAGGATTTACATGTATTTGGAAAGGCAAGGGCTGATTAAGGATAGTCAGCAGGTTTTGTGCATGGGAAATCATGTATCACAAACTTGATTGAGTTTTTTGAAGAAGTAACAAAGAAGATTGATGAGGGCAGAGAGGTGGACATGATCTATTTGGACTTCAGTAAAGCGTTCAACAAGGTCCCTCATGGGAGTTTGGTTAGCAAGGTTAGAACTCATGGAATACAGGGAGAACTAGCCATTTGGATACAGATCTGGCTCAAAGGTAGAAGACAGAGGGTAGTAGTGGAGGGTTTCTTTTCATACAGGAGGCCTGTGACCAGTGGAGTGTCACAAGGATCGGTGCTGAGTCCACTACTTTTCGTCATTTATATAAATGATTTGGATGTGAACATAGGAGGTATAGTTAGTAAGTCTGCATTTGGAGATTGCATACAGGTCTTGTTGCCACATTGTCAAAAGGATGTGGATGCTTAGGAGAGGGTGCAGAGGAGGTTCACCAGGATGTTGCCTGGAATGGAGGACACTAGCTATGAACAGAGGTTGAATAGATTAGGATTATTTTAATAGAAAGATGGAGATTGAGTGAGAGACTTGATTGAGGTCTACAAAATCCTGAGAGGTACAGACAGGTGAATAGCAAGAAGCTTTTTCCCAGAGTGCGGAACCCAATCACTAAGGGTCACAAGTTCCAAGTGAGAGAGGAAAGTTTTAGGAGAGATATGTGTGGAAAGTCCTTTAAGCAGAGAGTGGTGTGGGCCTGAAACGCGTTGCCAGTTGAGGTGGTAGAGGCGGGAACAATACCATTGTTTAAGCTCTATCTAGACAGGTACAAGAAATGGGCAGGGAGCAAAGGGATACAGATCTATAGAAAATAGGTGGGCAGGTGTAGATAGAGGATATGGATCAGCACTGGCTTGGAGGGCATGCATGGAATGAGTTGCCAGAGGAAGTGGGGAGGCTGTCACAATTGCAGCATTTAAAAGATATCTGGATGGGTATATGAATAGAAAGGGTTTAGAGGAATATGGGCCAAGTGCTGACAAATGGGACTAGATTAGGTTAGGATATCTGGTCGGTGTAGATGTGTTGGACTGAAGGGTCTGTTTCTGTGTTGTATATCCCTATGACTCTATGATTCTATGTGGCCTTGCAATATAACCTCTGCTTCTGCCATTAAGGAGTGGATTCCTTCAGTGTTGATTTCTGCTTTGAGGTTTATGGGGTCCACTGTCATCAGCAATCAGCAATATCTGTTTCTTTTGAAGCCTTCTGTAACACTAGTATGTTTTCCCCTCTTGTTTCTCCAATTTCACTTAATTGACCCCATTTAGAAATTGTGCTGGTCACTGCTGCTCACCATCTTGTGACAAGAGACAACTATTACCACCCTGTTGTAAATGGGTTCCTTCACGGCCAAATTGTCCAGCATAGATTGGGCTAGCCATCTTTCTGGTCTAACTTGTTGAGTAAATAACATGAGGTTTATTACATTACTTCAAATATTTACATGATTACATGAATATGACCTATTCTGGATCCTATGCAAAGAGCATAAAGCCTACTTTGAGTCATAGAGTTGTACAGCACAGAAATAGATCCTTCAGTCCAACTTGTCCAAGCCGACAAGATATCTTAGATTAATCTAGTCCCATTAGCCAGCATTTGGCCCATATCCCTCTAAACCCTTCCTATTCAAGTACCTACTCAGGTGCCTTTTAAATGTTGTAATTGTACCAGTTTCTACCACCACCTTCAGCATGAAAACGTTTTCCATTGTGTTCCTTTTAAATCTTTCTCCTCTCACCTTAAACCTATGCCCTCTAGGTTTGGACAACTCCACCTGGAGAAAAAGACCTTGGCTGTTTTCACTATCCATGCCCCTCATGATTTTATAATTCTCTGTAAGGTCACCCTTCAGCCTCCAATGATCCAGGGAAAATAGCCCCAGCCTCTCCCAAGAGTCCAAAACATGCGACCCTGACAAAATCCTTGTAAATCTTTTCTGAACCCTTTCAAGTTTCACAACATCCTTCCTACAGCAGGGAGACCAGAATTGCAAGCATAATTTTCCAAAAGTAGCCTAATCAATGTCAGCAACATGATCTCCCAACTCCTTTCACTGACCAATAAAGGCAAGTGTACCAATGGCTCCTTCACTACCCTATCTATCTCCAACTTCGCTTTCAAGGAACTATGAATTTACACTTCTGGATGCTTTTCCCTCATCTGCTGACTACTGCCATTGCCAAAGAATCATTACCCTGGTAGTCCCTGCATTTGATTGATAAAACACTATTAAGTTGGAAAACCCAATAATTATCCAGGGTCTGCCTCCATGCCAATATTGTGATAATAGCAAATAATTGAAGTCAAGCCATGTTTGACACCTTGCTATGTGCTTAGTATCCAGATATCAAGGAGATAAAAATTTCTTCAGGCTGTGAATGTAGTTTGAAACAATGAACAAACCTAATTGTGCTGAATGGAATTTCTCATTCCTTTAAGGATAATGATAACTAGTAAACTTTTCTTATCCTTCCAGGAGGAGAAAGTAAGGACTGCAGATGCTGGAGATCAGAGCTGAAAATGTGTTGCTGGAAAAGTGCAGCAGGTCAGGCAGCATCCAAGGAACAGGAGAATCGACGTTTCGGGCATAAGCCCTTCTTCAGGAAGCTTTCCAGCTTCTGAAAAAGGCAATGTTAGTCCAGGGTTTGAGACTTTCCAGTAAATGGATTGGAATATAACATTTGTAGCATCATTATTTGAGAAAGGTGGGAAAATTAAAACAATGAATTGCCAGGTAGATTACTTACAGTGTGGAAACAGGCCCTTTGGCCCAACAAGTACACACCGACCCGCCGAAGCGTAACCCACCCAGACCCATCTTCCTACATTTACCCCTTCACCTAACACTACGGGCAATTTAGCATGGCCAATTCACCTAACCTGCACATTTTTGGATTGTGGGAGGAAACCGGAGCACCCGGAGGAAACCCACGTAGACAATGTGCAAACTCCACACAGAAAGTCGCCTGAGGTGGGAATTGAACCCCAGTCTCTGGCGCTGTGAGGCAGCAGTGCTAACCACTGTGCCACCGTGCCACCCAAATCAGGCAAATCATCAAGCATTTGTTGAAATTTATTATTTAGGAAGATCTACCAGAAGGTTAGTAAGCCATAACATTAGTGGACAGAGTCAAAATGGTCGTATGAGGAATGATTAAATCAGCTGGAATCATTTTTCTTTGAAGATTGTGCTGATTGAATCAAGTCTCTTGAGTATTTTTGATGCTGCACTCATCCAGGCAGGAGGCAGTATTCCATCATATTTCTGACTTGTGCCTTGTAGATCATGAACAGTCTTTGAGGGAGATGAGTTACTCATTGCAGGACTCCTGGCTTCTGAAGACTATTGTAGTATAATCTTTACATGGTTGGTTCAGTTCAGTTTCTGATTAAGCGTAGCCTTGCTAATGTGGGAGTCAATGATAGTAAAACCATTGAAATTCAAGGGATGGTGGTTAAATTCTCTCTTGTTGCAGATAGTTCCTGCTTGGCACCTTGTGTGGCACTAATGTTACATGTCAACTCAAACCTCAACCTTGTCTAGATCTTATTACATTTGAACATGGTCTGTTAGAGTATCTGAGGAATCATGAATATTGTTGCACACTAAGCAATTACTACTGACTCTATAATGGAGGGAAGGTCATTCATGAGGCAGTTGAAGATGGTTGGGCCTAGGGACACTACCATGAGGAACTGCTCAGAGATGTCCTAGACCTGAAATGACTGACTTCCAACAATCACAGCCACTTTCCTATGTGTTGAGTATGATGACAACTAGTGGGGAATTTGCCCTCGAATCCCATTGGTTTCTGTTTTCCTAGGGGTCCTAAATGCCACGCCCAGTAAAATGTGGCCTTACTGTCAAGGGCTCACACCTCAACTCTGGAATTCAGCTCTTCTTTCAATGTGTGAATCAAGGTCAGGATGTAATGAGGTTAGGTACTGAATGGCCCTGGCTGAACCTCAACTGGGCGTCACTGAGCAGGTTATTGCTGAGCAGGTGCTACTTGATAGCACTGTTGATTACACCTTCCATCACTTCACTGAGGATCAAAAGATGGGGCTGGATTTGATTTGGCCTACTTATATTATGGAATGTACATGATAATATTCTGCATTGTTAAGTTTTAGCTGTACTGGAATAACTTAGCTATACGAGTGGCAAATTCTGAAGTACAAATCTTAAGTACTATTGCTGGAATTGTGTCAGGGCCCATTGTCTTTGCAGTATCCACCGCCATTTCTTGACACGACATGGGTTGAATTGAATTGGCTGAAGATTGGCATTTGTAATGCTAGGGACCTCTGACGGAGGCCTAGATAGATGATCCACTCAACTCTTCTGGCTGAAGAATGCTTCAACCAGATTGCTTGTTGGGCTCCCCATCATTGCGGATGGGAATATTTGTGTGGCCTCTTCCTTCAGTGAGTTGTTTAGTCATCCATTGCCATTATAACTGGATGTAGCAAGACCGTAGAGCTTAGATATGATTGGCTCGTTGTAGATCATGTGATTCTGTTCATCACTAGCTGCTAATGTTGTTTGGCACACGCATCTGTTTTGTAGCTTCGCCCAGTTGACACCTTATTTTGAGATATACCTGATGCAGTATCTTGCACATTTTATTGAATCAGGATTGATCCTCTAGCTTGATGGTAACAGTTGAGTGAGGGATATGCTGGCCGTGAGCTTGCAGATTGTGTTGGAGTATAATTCTGCTTCTGTTGATGGCTCATAGTTTATTCCATTTAACACAGTAATTGTGTGATCCAGCATGATTCAGAGTCTTCGCAATGTGGAGACATTTTTACTGAAATCATCATTATTGTCTAACTTAAGAATAAAATAGTCAATTCCAGATATTTTATTGAAATTACTGAACATTTTTATTTATTGGTTAATTGAGGTTTTAAAGGGATATATATGTTTTATTCACATTATGCATTTATTAATATTAGTCATAGATTGCCTGCTTGTGATGCAAACAAATGGCATTTATTAAGTCAGTCTTTTCATTTTGGCAGTTTAAAAGGACAGTTTTGGATGGACCTATGGCTACATTGGTTGAATACTGGCAGATGTCCAACAAGGATCTATTTTGAGTCTACTTTTTATTTGCTCAGCTTACATTGATCTGCCTGAAGCTTGCAAATGAGGCACAAGGTTTATGCATGCTGCTGAGATGGTAACTTTATCTGAAACATTCTCTTTTTCTGACAACTCATTAATATTGCAACGTGGATTAATTGGCCTCAAACAGTGGCTTGATACAAACCATGTCTCTCTTAATTTAGGAGGGACAAACTCTATTGTTTATTACACAAGTAAAGCTTATAAAACCAAGTAATTATAAATTCATACTGAAGATCAGCCTTGTCAAAACACCTGGCTGTTCTATGCCCTCAACAATAACTTTTATATTTTATTCACCGACAGACTGTTCAAGTATAACAAGATGTGTCTGTCACTTTTCCTCTCTTTTCCTGACCAGCAGATCGGAAGTAGATGACTCATTTCCTTTCAAGTTGACTGCTAAATAGCTAGGCTGGAAGAGAAGTACTTTTTATCACTTTTACTTTTAATTACTAGAGCAGTTTTCATAAGCTTTGGGGATTCATACCACCAAATACAAATAACAACCTCACCCACTATTTTGTACCAAAACCAGAAAATACTCAGCGGGCCTGCCAGCATCTGTGGACAGAAGGCAGAGTTAATCTTTTGAGTTCAGTGACTTTTTATCAGTGGCTGGAGTTTCCTATCCTCAACCCACTTTTATTTCAGAGGTGAGGTTGGGAGGGTAGTTGTTGATTAGTTGGGTAAGAGAGTGCAGGCTGGAGACCTTGCCTCACAGTGTCCAAATCCACAATAGAAAGGCTGGATGCCAATTGGCCCTCATATAGTTATTTAATGCCCATTTAAGGTCTTAATCCCACTACCACTGGTATTGAACTGGCTGCAGGCAGGGATGTATATTTCCGCATCTGGCCTTGTGAAGGGAGTCCTTTATTCAAACACAGTCAGCACCTGATTGAGGAAACCTGCATTGGAAGGGGGAGTATTCACTGAAAAGGGAGTTGGAGGTGTGATGGTAATGCAACTGGAAAAGTAGTCCAGATATATAACCTAACTCGGCACGGTGGCACAGTGGTTAGCACTGCTGCCTCACAGCGCCAGAGACCCGGGTTCAATTCCCGCCTCAGGCGACTGACAGTGTGGAGTTTCCACATTCTCCCTGTGTCTGCGTGGGTTTCCTCCGGGTGCTCCGGTTTCCTCCCACAGGTAAGGTGAATTGGCCATGCTAAATTGCCCGTAGTGTTAGGTTAGGGGTATGGGTGGGTTGTGCTTCGGCGGGTCGGTGTGGACTTGTTGGGCCGAAGGGCCTGTTTCCACACTGTAATGTAATCTAATCTAATCTAATCTAAACTCAGTCTACAAAGCTTTGTGATTTACTGAATCAAGATTCTTTAGTCAAATCAATAAAAACAATGAAGAACTGCTTGTATTTTTCTTGGAACTGTCTGGCAACAAAAAAAAATTCTCTCAGGATTTCCTAAGCTGCAGGAAGTAGACATTTTAAGAATGCAAGTCAGGATTTTCTTTTGTCATAGACAAGGACTAAATAACTCCCACAACATGGATTATGTCTGTGCTTGGAGATAGTTACAGCTATTGTATTTCTGAAGTAATTGAAAGTTATTTTCTCTCCCAACTGCACAGGATGACTGTGTAGAGTCTTAATGAGAGCACAGGTCTGCCACGTTGAAGACCTCAGCTGGAATATCACTGACGGTTTAGCCTTTGTTGTTTTTCATCTGTTTGCTTGCTTGTTACAGCTGGGAGAAAATGAAGACTGCAAATGCCCTTCATGCCTGAAACATCGACTCTCTTGCTCCTCAGATGCTGCCTGACCTGTTGTGTTTTTTCCAGCGGCACACTTTTCGACTCTGCTTATTACAACTCTCCTATCTATGATGTCATTCTATCACAGAGTATGGGAGAATGGCCAGACAGTATCACCTGCCATTGGGATTTATTGTTGAGGAGTCATTTATAATGTTCTTTCCAGGATTAATGCAAGGAATTATCATTTTTAAAAGGAGATTCCCCATCCTGGAAGGAAAGGAAATTTTTCACATTTGACCTTGGTCTGTAGGTGGCCCTGGTGTCTTCACCTATTGTGATGGTTGGCATATTATTGGATTTTTTAGGCTTTTCTCTTCCCGTTAAATATACCTAATCTTCAAAATTTGCCTTTGGGATACAAACATGAGCTGTTGGAATACTGACCTTTGGTTGTTCCTGCTGGAAATGAAGGCTGCTCATTTTTGTTCTAGGATTGTTTCTGTCAAAGCAATTCTGATAGCCAAACCCCAGTTGTCTGAACAAAGGAATTTAGTACAGCTGGACTTTAGTTGATCCCACTGTTCTGGAATTGATTTGGATTTTCCAGGTTCATCATGAGCTACACTTGGAAATCCTCTCTTGAGTCGGACTGTTTTAGAGCTTATACATTGATCTTCTTCTTCTGGAAGTTTTCTCATCATTATTGAAGAAGATATTGTGGAATATTTTGAGCACATCCCTTACCTTGGCAGCTATCTCTCTTAGCTCTATTTGACAAGGAAATCCAACACCTCAACTCACGTGGGATCAACTGAGCCTTCAATTGCAGTGAGTGTTTGATAACAAAGCCCTTCACAAATCAACAAAACTCCTACCATGACAGCTCATATTGCCATCACACTCCTATGCTGCAATGTGACCAGGACTGTGTATCAGCAACACATAACAGCACTGGAGAAATTCTGCCAGCAAAGCCTCTGCCACATTTTTTGAATTCAATGTGAGGATCTTCAAATAAATGTTAGCATTCTTCGTGAAGCTAGCTCTAAACAAAACTGCAATATGAATTTCGATGAATGGAACATAGTCCTAAGGTGAAAGCCATCTCAGCTATGAAGTCCTATTTTTCAACACTCAAAAGGCTTGTAGTTCAGGGGAGGACAAAGAAAAGAGTATAGACACTCTCTAAAGTTCTCTTTCAAATAATGCAATGCCATTGAAATTAATGGCTGGGAGGAGCTTGCAACCAATCGTTCCACATAGCGACAACTTGTCACTGAAGCTGTTTGAGTCACAACATCTTGATGATAAGCCAGAGTGATGATGAGGGGAGAAAAAGGAAGCAAGGTCTGCTCTCATACCTTGTGGACGATCCTTCTCCATGTGCCAAAAATATGCAGGTCAGGAATTAATCGGTCAGTCACATGAAGACCAATGGTAGTAACCCTGAGTCTGAGAACACATCAACCTTGAATCAAGGGGCATCCAATGATTACTGATGATCCCATCATTTACATTTGCCTGGTCTACTGCTTGAATACAATGGTACCCCAGTGGTTGCAGTGTGACTGGTGAAGAGCTACAATGTGGAGGCAGTTTATGGCTTTGGAGGATGCCCTCAACTATCTCTGGTCCTTAAAGTCTGATTTTGAAACAGTGCATTGGTGTGGCAACAGATTGGGCTGGCTAGTTGAGAGGCAACAGCCAGTGATGGGAGTGTAAATACTATCATCCTGAGAGAGTATGGCTGATTTGTGCTTACAACAATTTGGTCACTCCCTGTAGCTCTCCAAGTAATCTGTTGCAGGGCAAATTCGAGGACCATTCATTGAACTTGCATAATCCTTTGACACTGCTATTTGCAACCATCTTGGCAGCAGTCTGAGTTTCCATGGCAGCTAACTAAGATTTAATTACTTCAGTCTAAGCTTCTACTGCATCATTCAGATGGTGGGTGGCTTTTACTTCTGCTACAATAGAAGCAGACATCAGCCGTCAGACATTATGATGATCAGAGTGACTCATACAAGAAATACAGAATGTTTGAATGCAGATACAGCAAGGGATGATTGGCTTTTATTGTTACAGGAACAGAATGAAGGAATAAGGAAATCTTGCTACAGTTATACAGGACTGTGATAAGACCACATCTGAAGTGTTGTGTATAGTTTTTGTTTCCAAATCTGAGGAAAGATTTACTGCCATAGGAGATGGTACAGCAAATATTTATAGTTTGGTCCCTGAGAGGGAATAGTTTTCCAATGACAGGAGGCTGAGGAAATATCACTGGCACAATTTAGAGCTTAGAGGGTGAGAAGTGATCTCATTGAACGATGCAGGATTCTGAAGAGGTAGGCACTGTGAGGTTGTTTCTGCTGGCTGAGGAATTTCAAACATGGCACAGCCTCAGGAAAATGGAACAATCGTTTAGGAATAAAATGATAAGGAAGCTCTTCATTCAAAACATTATGATTCTTTGGAATTCTCCACCCTAGCATGTTGTGAATGTTCCATTATTGAATATGTTTTAATCTGAGATTGATTTTGGTTTCAGGGAATCAAGAGATTTGAGAAGTGGATGGGAAAGTGGAATGAGAGCATTACTTCAGCCATGATCCTATTGAATGGCAGAACCGGCTTGAAGGCTATAGGGTCCACTCTTGCTTTGCTTTCATATGTTCCTCTGATGTTAGTATTTGCAAACATTGCAAATATTGTTTGGATTTACAAGTTGGCCAACATTATAATGCTGGAGAGGATGCACTGTGCCTTGTCTCAAGTTGGAGCTGGACCACCCCATTGTTTGACAATGACAGTTGCATTTCTCACAGGTCAGTCATTTCAATCAGATGCATTTCTGCAAGCCCATCAACATCTACAATGAAGTCCTTGTGTGACTTCTTTGCAATAAGACATATGTGCAACTATCTCCAGAGAGCTGACACAAACACAGTTTTTTCCTTCATGGAGACTCCAGCCTCTCATGCCTGCAGCATAGTTCCCACTTCTATGATACACTCTATATAGTTCATGCAATATACCTGAGCTGGACATAAATAACAGATGAAGTGATGTTGCTTTTCTTTGTCAGTTTGTTCACCCTCCAGACCTTCATCATCCTTCACCACTGCTTGACCATGTTGGAGATATTGGATATAGAACATAGAACAGTACAGCACAGTACAGGCCCTTTGGCCCTCGATGTTGTGCCAGCCTTTTATCCTATTCTAAGGTCAGACTAACCTACATACCCTTCATTGTACTACTTCCATGTGCCCATCTAAGAGTCACTTAAATGTCCCTAATGTATCTGATTCTACTATCACTGCTGGCAGTGCATTCCACACACCCACCACTCTCTGAGCAAAGAACCTACCTCTGACACCTTCCCTAAACCTTCCTCCAAATGCCTTAAAATTATGGCCCTCATGACAGACATTTCCGCCCTGTGAAAAAGTCTCTGGCTATCACTCTATCTAAGCCTCTCAACATCTTGTACACATTTATCAAGTTACGTCTCATCCTTCTTTGCTCCAATGAGAAAAGCCTTAACTCCCTCAATCTTTCTTCACAAAATATGCCCACCAGTCCAGGCAGCATCCTGGTAAATTCTTCTCTGCACCCTCTCTAAAGTTTCTACATATTCCAGGTGTGGTCTAACCAGGACTCTATAGAGCCGCAGCATAACCTCACGACTCTTAAAGTCAACCCCCCTGCTAATGAAAACCAACACACCATATGCCTTCTTAACAATCCTGTCAACTTGGGTGACAACCTTGAGGGATCTATGGATGTAAACCCCAAGATCCCTTTGTTCCTCCACACTGACAAGAATCCTGCATTCAACTTCAACCTTCTAAAATGAATGACCACACTTTTCCAGGTTGAACTCCATCTACCACTAATCAGCCCATGCTGTCAATATCGTGTTGCAACCTACGACAGACCTCTAAACAATCCAACTCCACCAACCTTCATGTTATCAGCAAATTTACTAACCCACCCTTCCACTTCCTCATCCAAGTCATTTATAAAAATCACAAAGAGCAGAGGTCCCAGAGCTGAACTCTGCGGAATCCACTGGTCACCAAGCTCCAGGCTGAATACTTTATACTTACCACCACCCTCTGTCTTCTATCTGCTAACCAATTCTGTATTCAGATAGACAGGTTTCCTATATCCCATGCCTCCTTACTTTCTGAATGACCCTACTATGGGGAACCTTATCAAACGCTTTGCCAAAATCCATGTACATCACATCCACTGCTCTACCTTCATTAGTGTGTTTTGCCACTTCCTCAAAGAATTCAATAAGATTTGTGAGGCATGACCTGCCTCAGACTATGGTTTTCCAAGTAATCATAAATCCTGACTCTCAGAATCCTCTCCAATACTTTGCCCACCATTGATGTAAGACTGACTGGTCCATAATTTCCAGGATTATCCCTATTCCCTTTCTTAAACATTTGCCATCCTCCAATCATCTGGCACTACTCCATTGGATAGTGAGGATGCAAAGATCATTGCCAAAGGCGCAGCTATCTCTTCTCTCGCTTTCTGTAGGAATGGAGGGTATATCCCATCTGGCCCAGGGGATTTATCTATCCTTACGTTTTTCAAAGTTTTCAGCACATCCTCCTTCCCAACATCAACCTTTCCAAGCAAAGAATTAATTAAGGACTTCCGCAACCTCCTCCAACTCCAGGCACAATGTCTCCACTATCCCTGATTGGTCGTACCCTCACTCTGGCCATCCTCTTGTTCCTCACTTAAGTGTAGACTGTCTTAGGGTTTTCCTTAATCCTACCCACTAAAGCTTTTGCATGCCCCTTCTAGCTCTCCTAAGTCCATTCTTCAGTTCCTTCCTGGCTATCTTGTAACCCTCTAAAGCCAAGTCTGATTCTTGCGTCCTCAACCTTTAGTAAGCTTCCTTAGAGTCATAGAATCATAGAGATGTACAGCATGGAAACAGACCTTTTGGTCCAACCCATCCATGCCGACCAGATATCCCAAACCAATCTACTCCCACCTGCCAGCACCCGGCCCATATCCCTCCAAACCCTTCCTATTCTTATACCCATCCAAACGCCTTTTAAATGTTGCAATTGTACCAGCCTCCACCACTTCCACTGGAAGCTCATTCCATACACGTACCAACCCGTAAGTCTCTTTTTTATCTTTCTCCTCTCACCCTAAACCTATGCCCTCTAGTTCTGGACTCCCTAACCCCAGGGAAAAGACTTGTCTATTTACCCAATCCATGCCCCTCATAATTTTGTAAACCTCTATAAGGTCACCCATCAGCCTCCAACGCTCCAGGGAAAAAGCCCCAGCCTGTTCAGCCTCTCCCGACAGCTCAAATCCTCCAACCCTGGCAACATCCTTGTAAACCTTTTCTGAACTCTTTCAAGTTTCACATCTATCCGATAGGAAGGAGACCAGAATTGCACGCTATATTCCAACAGTGGCCTAACCAATGTCCTGTACAGCCGCAATATGACCTCCCAACTCCTGTACTCAATACTCTGAAGAACAAAGGAAAGCATACCAAACTCCTTCTTCACTATCCTATCTACCTGCGACTCCATTTTCAAGGAGCTATGAAGCTGCACTTCAAGATCTCTTTGTTCAGCAACACTTCCAAGAACCTTAACATTAAGTGTATAAGTCCTGCTAAGATTTGCTTTCCCAAAAAGCAGCACCTCACATTTATCTGAAATAAACTCCATCTGCCACTTCTCAGCCTATTGGCTTATCTGGTCCAGATCCTGTTGTAATCTGAGGTAACCCTCTTCGCTGTCCACCACACCTCCAATTTTGGTGTCATCTGCAAACTTACTAACTGTACCCCTTAGGCTCGCATCCAAATCATTTATGTAAATGACAAAAAGTAGAGGACCCAGCACCAATCCTTGTGGCATTCCACTGGTCACAGGCCTCCAGTCTGAAAAACAACCCCCCACTCCACCCTCTGTCTTCTACCTTTGAGCCAGTTCTGTATCCAAATGGCTAGTTCACCCTGTATTCTGTGAGATCTAACCTTGCTAATCAGTCTCCCATGGGGAACCTTGATGAATGCCTTACTGAAGTCCATATAGATCAGATCTACCACTCTGCCCTCATCAAGCCTCTCTGTTACTTCTTTAAAAATTCCATCAAGTTTGTGAGACATGATTTCCCACGCATAAACCCTGTTGACTACCCCTAATCGGTCCTTGCCTTTTCAAATACATGTACATCCTGTCCCTCAGGATTCACTCCAACAACTTGCCCACCACCGACGTCAGGCTCACCGGTCTATAGTTCCCTGGCTTGTCCTTACCACCTTCCTTAATCAGTGGCACCACGTTAGCCAACCTCCAGTCTTCCGGCACCTGAACTGTGACTTTCGATGATACAAATATCTCAGCAAGAGGCCCAGCAATCACTTCTCTAGCTTCCCACAGAGTTCTAGGGTACGCCTGATCAGGTCCTGGGGATTTATCCATTTTTATGCATTTCAAGACATCCAGCACTTTCTCCTCTATAATATGGACATTTTGCAAGATGTCACCATCTATTTCCCTACAGTCTATATCTTCCATATCCTGTTCCACAGTAAATACATGCAAAATACTCATTTAGTATCTCGCCCATTTTCTGCGGCTCCACACAAAGGCTGTCTTGCTGATCTTTGAGGGGCCCTATTCTCTCCTTAGTTACCCTTTTGTCCTTAATGCATTTGTAAAACCTCTTTGGATTCTCCTTAATCCTATTTTCCAAAGCTATCTCATGTCCCCTTTTTGCCCTCCTGGTTGCCCTCTTAAGTATACTCCTACTTCCTTGATGCTCTTCTAAGGATTCACTCGATCTATCCTGTCTATATCTGACATATGTTTAGATCAAAGTGGTGCTGGAAAAGCACAGCAGGTCAGGCAGCATCCGAGGAGCAAGAAAATCGATGTTTCGGGCAAAAGCCCTTCATCAGGTAGAGAGCATACCTGACAGATGTTTCCTTCTTTTTCTTAACTAAACCTTCAATTTCTTTAGTCATCCAGCATTCCCTCTACCTACCACCCTTTCTTTTCACCCTAACAGGAATGTACTTTCTCTGGATTCTTGTTACCTCATTTCTGGAGGCTTCCCATTCTTCAGCCGTCCCTTTACCTGCGAACATCTGCTCCCAATAAGCTTCCGAAAGATCTTGCCTAATACCGTCAAAATTGGCCTTTCTCCAATTTATAACTTCAACTTTTAGATCAGGTCTATCTTTTCCAATCATTATTTTAAATCTAATAGAATTATGGTCACTGGCCCCAAAGTGCTCCCCCACTGTCACCTCAGTCACCTGCCCTGCCTTATTTCCCAAGAGTAGGTCAAATTTTACAGCTTCTCTAGTAGGTTCTTCCTCTTGACTAGATGTTCCACATCCCTTATCACCCGAGGTTCTTTCAACCTACCACCCTTTCCTTGCCTCAGTGGGACAAACCTGTCCAGCACTATCATGAGATGCTTCCTAAACAACCTGCACATTTCTGTTGTGCATTTCCCTGAGAACATCTGTTCCCAATTTGGGTGCCCCAGTTCCTGCCTAATAGAATTGTACCTTCCCCCCCCCCCCCAATTAAATACTTTCCTATACTATCTGCTCCTATCCCTCCCCTCATTTAGTAAAGGTCAGGGAGTTGTGATCACTATTACTGAAATGCTCTCCCACTGAGAGATCTGACACCTGGCATAGTTCGTTGCCGACCACCAAATTCAGTATGGCCTCCCCTCTAGTTGGCCTATCTACATGTTATGTCAGGAACCGTTCCTGGGCACATCTGACAAAAACTGCTCCTTCCAAACTATTTGAACTAACTAGGTTTCAATCAATATTAGGGAAGTTAAAGACTGAAAGTACAAAGGCACAAGCACAGTGTTTGAGTGAGGAAAGGCTCAAAAGGAAGAGAGCATGCAGTAATGCAATTCAAGATATGAAGAAGATGGTTCAACTGTCATCTTTTGTCATGTCAACTACACCCAGGCGTTGAGCCCAACGATGCCTGCTCCAACTCTTCCCCGTGCCCTCTTCTCCATGGGGTGTAATGCAAGTGAAGTTAGTTTTAAATTATTTTAGACTTACATGAACTTAGGTCTCCTAACATGCAGCAACTTTGCAGCATCTTCAGCTCAAAATAAGCAGTGTGAAATGTATCAAGTTAAATGGATGTGGGATAATTGCACATCACAATCTCTGCACCTGATTTCAAATCTAATCTAATTAAAAGTGCCTGTGCACTTTTAATTTGGTAGTATCAGAATATATTTCTTCATTTTGAAAACAATAAAGTTTATACAAGAAACCTTTATCTGTTTTGAAGTGAATATAAGTAGGTATTGCAGTCAGAGGTATTTGCTAATTTCTGAGCACTCTTCTGCTACTTTACAAGAAACCCTGTAAAAGAAAGGTGGGTGAGGATGTAAGGAACTAGGACTGAAAGAGACAAAAGGCAATTTTGAAAATGTCTAGCAGCTAGTTTAATGGTAAACCGTAACTTTTTTTATAAGTGTATTAACGGTAAAAGATTAATTAAAGAGACTGTACTGTTGTTTGAGTAAGAAGTGAAACCCAACTGTGGGATATGAAATTGACAAAGAAAATGTTGAATAAGTAATTTGCATCTTGTTTCTAATTTATATTGGAAGTGAAATAAAAGTAATTTTTTAACAAACAAACACAACAAAAAACAATAAAGAAACCCCAAAGAACAAATGTCTTCCTTAAACAAGGGGAAAGAAAGTGAAAACTCTCCTCCTCCAAAAAAAAGCAGAAACCATTATAGTATCAGGAAAACTTACTGTAGTATCAGCCAGCACAGAGTAAGTGCTCTAAACTGAGGAGAAATAAAAGATGTATTGGAAGAGGATATGCAAATATTGTTAATAATAACTGTGAAAGGATTTGCTTTGATAAAGAACTGGGAGAACTGAAAGGAGCAAAGCCTCTGGTTCTGGGCAGAATTTGGTCCACACTGCACATAGTTCAGCCGGGATAGCAGGATTGTCAACAATTTTTCATTCTGCCTTAAATATGCAAATTAGGCAGACTGACTCATGAGAGGACAATTTATTTGTAGAAGGACAGATGACATTCAGATAAACATAAAAAGTAAGGAATTCCACACTTTTCCGATCTAAGAGAGTCTCTAATTAGAGGAATTGTAACTGTTGTAAACTTTGTAAATCATCATGATCGTCTTCACCAATTAAGAACATTATGTCTTGACCTTCACGGAGATGCCCAGAATATACACATTCGATCAAAGAACATTCATCTCCATGACAACCTTCACTGAATAGTAACAGGAAAAATTTTACTTTTATTTTATATATTCTTTAAGTTCTAAATATCATGTTTCATTTTATTTTTTCAAGTTAAATATTTTTAACAGTGCATGAGGCATATATCAAAAGTTGCAGAACAAAAGAGATCCACTTCTCCAATAAAGGAGAAGATTCAAGTCTGTGTCCTGAATAGAATCTACCTTCAATCTGTCCCACTTCCCCATCACATCTTAATTCAGTCCAGCTCACCTCACATCCTGCTTCACTCCAGCTCACCACCCCATCACAAACTGCTTCACTCCAGCTCACCTCTGCATCACATCCTGCTTCACTCCAACTCACCTCCCCATCACATCCTGCTTCACTCCAGCTCACCTCCCCATTACCACCTGATTTACTCCAACTCACCTTCCCAACACAACCTGATTCACTCCACCTCACCTCCCCATCAAATCCTGCTTCACTCCAGCTCACCTCCCTATCAAATCCTGTTTCACTCCAGCTCACCTCCCCATTATCATCTGCTTCACTCTAGCTCACCTTCCCATCATATCCTGCTTCACTCCAGCTCACCACCCCATCACGTACTGCTTCACTCCAGCTCACCTTCTCATCACATCCTGATTCACTCCAGCTCACCTCCCCATTACCACCTGATTCACTCCAGCTCACCTCCCTATCAAATCCTGCTTCACTCCAGCTCACCTCCCCATTATCACCTGCTTCACTCTAGCTCACCTTCCCATCACATCCTGCTTCACTCCAGCTCACCACCCCATCACGTCCTGCTTCACTCCAGCTCACCTTCCCATCACATCCTGCTTCACTCCAGCTCACCACCCCATCACATCCTGCTTCACTCCAGCTCACCTTCTCATCACATCCTGATTCACTCCAGCTCACCTCCCCATCAAATCCTCCTTCACTCCAGCTCACCTTCCCATCACATTCTCCTACACTCCAGTTCACCTCCCCATTACCACCTGATTCACTCCAGCTCACCTCTCCATCACAACCTGATTCACTCCAGCTCAACTCCCCTTCACATCCTGATTCAGTCTAGCTGAACTCCCTACTACAAACTGCTTCACTCCAGAGTGCCACTCTACCATAGGCTAAGAGTTCGGTAGAAGGGTCACTAGACTTTAAATGTTAACTCAGTATTCTCTCCACAGATGCTCACTGGCCTGCTGAGTTCCTCCAGCTATTTGTGTTTTTGCCTCTAGTTTAGTGATATTATTATGACATCATCATCTCCCCCACGTCAAAATGTTTAAGATACGATAATTACAAAAATGGATAAGCTTAGACAAAATAAATGCGCTGTGTTGTTATCATATTGTTATCTGTTACTGTCCATAAATTATTTTGGGAAGAAAATTACTAAAATAGAGGGATTTTCAGAGATATAAATTGGAGAATGAAATTTGATTAGATGTCTCACGGGAAGAAATATTTGAGCTGACATGCTGAACTAAATGGCTTGATTCCACGCTTTAATGTTCCAAGGACAATGTATTTTTGCTCTTGACATTTAAAGCAACTCTGAAACTGGCATCATAATTCACATACAGCCATATGATGATATAACACTTCATTGCACTCACAATGTCTTTCTTACTCCAGGTAACAGTGTGAGTCCTGTGGCACTAACCCTCCTAATGGACCAGAAACTCTAAATTTAAGTCATATTCTAGGACATAATGACCATGGAAGGTATGATCATAATGTGATTGGAGAATTTGATGATAAGCCAGTAGATCTGATGTGTTGTCAGTCAGTAAGTCTCCTGGTCAACCATTCTTGATGCAGAGTGGTACCCCAACTGCCACAGCCTCTAGCAAAATACTAATGACTCATCCCATGACAGGCTAGCCATGCAAGCAGACAAAAGCACATTTGTTGTTTACCTCATGAAGGCAGTCTCGCCTGTGAGCATTTAATGCTGCTAACAAGCAGGGAATAGTTACATCATAATTCAAACAGTTGCTTCAAAAATGCTGTTTTGCAGGCAACAAACACAGCATAGCTATTTATGCTTTGATTTTGATTTGTTTTATTGTAGTCATGTGTACTAAAGTACAGTGAAAATATTTGTTTGTGCGCAGTGCAACAGATCAAAGCAACAAGGACATACAGATCACATGGTGCTTAGACAGACTGAGGCATACACTGCACAAGAGGTACGGGAAGCAAGATCAACATTAACAAGATCAGTATTATTTGAAGTTAGACCGTTTATTCATCAGACTAATAACAGCAGGGAAGAAGCTGTTGTTGAACCTGTTGATGCATGTGTTCAAGCTTTCTGATTCTTCTGCTTGATGGAAGAGTTTGTAAGAGAGCATTATGAGGGTGGGAGAGGTCTTTGATGATGTTAGCAGCCTTTCCATGGTAACGAGAAGTGTAAATGGAGTCCATGGATGGGAGGTTGGCTTCTGTGGTAGTCTGGACTGTGCACACAACATTCTGTAGTTTCTTATGGTCCGGGGCAGAGCAGTTGCCCGTACCAGACCGTTATAAGATTAAATTAGACTCCTTACAGTGTGGAAACCGACCCTCTGAAGAGTAACCCATCCAGACCCATTCCCCTCTGACTAATGCACCTAACACTACAGGCAATTTAGCATGGCAAATTCACCTGACCAGCACATTTTTGGACTGTGGGAGGAAACCCACGCAGACACAGGGAGAACTCGCAAATTCCACACAGACAGTCTCCCGAGGCTGGAATCAAATCTGGTACCCTGGTGCTGTGAGGCAGCAGTGCTAACCACTGAGCCACCGTGCCGCCATTATGGACCCAGATAGTATGCTTTCTGTGGTGCATCTGTAAACGTTGGTGAAGGTCCTTGTGGAGATGCTGAATTTTCTAAGCTGCCTTAGAAAGAATATGCATTGACTGTCAGGTCTACAAGGAAAGTCCAGGACAGGTTGTCGGTCATCGTCACTCTGAGGAACTTGATGCTCTCAATCCTCACAATGTCTGCTCCATTGATGTAGATGGGGCATGTTCTCCTCCTTCCTGAAGTCAATCATCAGTTCTTTTGTTTTGCCAACATTGAGAGAGGTGTTGTTATCATTGCACCACGTCACCAAGCCTCTATCTCCTTTCTGTATTCTCACTCACTGTTGATTGATATCTGTCTTACCATGGCAGTGTCATCAGTAAACTTGTAGTTGGCATTCATTTGGAATTTGGCTACACACTGTACAGGGAGTACAGTAGGGGGCTGAGAACACATCCTTGGGCAGCTCCACTATTGAGGGTTATTAAAGAGGAGTTGCAGTTGTCTATCTTCACTGATTGCATACTGTGGGTCAGGAAGCTGAGGATCCAGTTGCAGAAGGCAGAGCCGAAACCTAGATCTCAGAGTTTTGAGATCAGTCTAGAGGGGAGTATGATGTTGGAAGTGGAGCTGTAGTTGATGTTTGGAGTATGGGTGACAAAATCTATGTACAATCTATGGTCAGAATCAATGTTATTAGTGCTATTCCCTTTGAAGTCATAGCATCCTCGTGATAGATTATGTTGTACTATAGGTCTCTCAATTACCAATGAGAGAAAGAAACTAGTTAGCAAATTGTGGAAAAAGGTAAGAACAACAAGGTTGTTGTAGTGTGTGATTTTAACTTCCTTAATATTCACTGAGACTCCCTTAGTGCTGGGAGCTTAGAAAGGGCAGAATTTGCTGGGTGCATCCAGGCGTAATTCTTGAAACAATATGTAGATGATTCAAATGGAAAGCCATGACTTGGAGATGCTGGTGTTGGACTGGGGTGGACAAAGTTAAAAATTACACGACACCAGGTTATAGGAGAAAGCGAGGACTGCAGATGCTGGAGATCAGAGCTGAAAATGTGTTGCTGGGAAAGTGCAGCAGGTCAGGCAGCATCCAAGGAGCAGGAGAATCGACATTTCGGGCATGAGCCATTCCTGAAGAAGGGCTCATGCCTGAAATGTCGATTCTCCTGCTTCTTGGATGCTGCCTGAACTGCTGCGCTTTTCCAGCAACACATTTTCAATACCAGGTTATAGTCCAGCAGGTTTATTTGGAAGCACTAGCTTTCAGAGCGCTACTCCAAATAGATCACTTCACAACCACTTGATGAAGGAGCGGTGCTCCAAAAGCTAGTGCTTCCAAATAAACCTATAACCTGAACTATAACCTGGTATTGTGTGATTTTCAATGAAGAAAGGACATACGTTAGAATTTACATTGAGGAATAAGCCTGGCTAGGTGATTATATTTTCAGTAGGGGAGCATTTTAGGAACAATGATAATAATTCAGTAAGTTTTAAGATAGCTATGGATAAGGATTTGACTTGTCCTTGGGTGAAACTGCTAAATTGGGGGACAGCTAATCACAACAGTATTAAGCAGGAACTGGAGAAATCCACATCTAACATCTGGGAGTCTTTTAAAGACCAGTTGATCAGAGTTCAGGATCAGTTATAAATTAGCTGTAAATTCTGTGTTTTAGGATCCTGTTCCACAGCTACCTGATGAAGGAGCAGCGCTCTGAAAGCTAGTGCTTCCAAATAAACCTGCTAGACTATAACCTGATGTTATGTGATTTTTAAATATGATTCTGGAGTCTCATGTGTCCCAGACTAGGTAAGGGTACATGCCTAAAGAACATTAGTAATGTTTTTTTTCCAGCACTTGATAGTGTTTGCACAATTTCCATAAGGCTTTTTATTAGATTTTTCTTGAATTCAAATTTCTTTAACTGCCATGATAAATTTTCAAACTCATATTCCAGAAAATTAGCCCAGGTTTCTAGGTTACTGGGCCAGTGATGTTTCTGCAACACCACAATCTCTCCCTCCTCCTGTCTGAATGACGTTGCCTTGGGCCTTTCCCCCACAAAATCCTATTTCACTCTGCCACCATGTCTTCATCAAATTATTTTGGTGGGAGATACTTACTGAACTCAAACACACACTAACTCTTTCAGGCCTAAATTCAACAATACCAACATATTTTGTAACCTACAATAGCATAAAAATGTAAGCAAAATAAAACAAAATGCTACCTTTCAGTCTTCGTCTGTATTACAGATAAAAGTCATGCAAGTTAGAAGGTGTCCCTGCCTCTTAGCCAGAAGCCCTGGATTCAAATCCACTCCAGGATTTGATGAGTGAAGAAGATGTATTCATAATGTAGCCAAACACGTTGTGTATCAATCTGTAAAGTCATTCAATCACATACCAATGGCAGGTGGTAAAGATGGGGATGATTCCTAGTCAGCCATGTGATGCAAAGAAAATTACAGTCTCTACCATCACTATTCATAATCCAGAACTAAAACATGTGTGAGAAAATATATATCCCCTTAATTACTCAAACTTCTTGGGAATCTTGTTGGCTCAGTTGATGAGACAGTTGGTGTTGAATAGATTGGTGCCAACAGCATAGGATTCGATTTCCATTCTGGCTGGTGTGCATTTGCGACCTGTCTTCTTGCCCTACTTACGGTGAAGATCATGCTTCTGTTGTAGTTACAATGAGCTATAGCTAAATGGTGAAGATGTTACTGATAACGTTACTCTTACATCAGCAGATATCAGACTAGATGAGCAAGTGAAGAGAGAGATCTTAGACACTAGACTCGAGGGCTGCATTTAGTAACCTGCAATATAGAGATGCAAATAAGGAAGTATTACAGTATGTCAAGACTGAAACAGCTATATTTGGAGATAAGGAGCATGCAGCCTCAGAGAGAATGTGTGTGCAAATGCAGATAACCCCAAGGTACTCCGGACAATATGTCAATGTGCAGGTAGCTGTTTTGGCTTAAATCAGAAGATAAAACAGCATGGGTTGGACCTCTCTTTGAACAGACAACTGAAAAGAAGAAAATAAATCATTCAAGATTTAAAGTGTAACTTGGGATTCAGTTTGGTAAACAATATAAAACACTTTGTGGAAACAGACCATTAGAATGAAAAACTACTTGGATAAAAAGTACATTTCACATTTACTGGTCTTGTTATGACCTGACAAATTACTTTACCTCATCTAAAAGAATAGTTTATAAAGGAGAAAATTTATATCATACTTGTATAGAATCTTGGATAGGCTTAGAATACAATGCATTGTCCTGATCTCCACGTTAGAAAAAGTCTTGAGCTTGAGAAGGAGCAGAAAGGAGTTATAAGAGCGCCAACAATACTGAGAAGTTATAAGTAGCAAGAAAGACTGAAGGCTGTTTTCTCTGGAAAAATTGAATGTCAACTTAATAATGATCTTCAAATTTATAATGAGATTTCATAATGTTGACATAGAGAAATATTTATTCGTGAGGGAATCCAGTGCAGTGGCCATAAGTATGAAATGGTCACCAATAAATCCAATAAAGAATTCAGAATAATCTTTATCCAGACTGCACTTAGACATTAGAACCTACTGCCATGCACAGTAGCTGAAATGAATAATACAGATACATTTAATGACAAACTGGATAAGTACATAAATGAGAAAGTAAAAGAAAGGGTCACACTGTGGCTCAGTGGTTAGCACTGCTGCCTCACAGTGCCAGGGTCCTGGGTTTGATTCCAGCCTCGGGTGACTGTCTGTCTGGAGTTTGCATATTCTCCCCGTGTCTGCGTGAGTTTCCTCTGGGTGCTCCAGTTTCCTACCGTAGTCCAAACATGTGCAGATTAGGTGAATTGGCCTAGCTAAATTGCCCATAGCGTTCAGGGATGTGTATGTTAGGTGTATTAATCAGGGGAAATGTACAGTAATAGAGTAGGGGAATTGGTCTACATGGGATACTCTTTGGATGGTCGGTGTGGATTTGTTCAGCCAAATTTCCACACTGTAGGGATTCTATGATTCTAAAGACATCATGATTAGATGAAGTAAAGGGGGAGGGAGCAGAGAGCAGTTGTACCAAGTGGTTATTTCTCTGCTGGACATTCCACATAATTTTCTACTCATGTTTCTGATCGCCAATGTCATGCTTTGACTTTGTGTGAAATTTCTGGTGTAGGATCTGAGTTAAGGACCGTACTCCCTGTGGCACGTGAAATATAGATTGCATTCAATTAAGCTGTCTGTCATAATCAATGAAACTCAAACTGTGATTCTGCATTGTGATATGTCAGTCTCCCACTCTCGTGAACTTTGATGTAAATTGGAAGTGCTCCCTGAAGTGTGTCATCTGAAGGATCAGTAGTCAAAATTGATTCTTCCATGGTAAGTAGGAGATAGCCAGAGATTTCTAAATGACAAATCAGTCCCAACCTGTCACATGCCTAATGATTACTGATGCTGTATCTTTTTCCCATCCAGCAGTCAGTTAATCTGTCAAAATCATGGGTGCCATGGCAAGAAACAACATTTTCAAAAATCATAATGGGGTTCTGCCATTAAAAAGATGTTCTGCCTTTTAAAAAGTGAATGCCACATGCTATATTTTGAACTATGCCATCCCAAAACCAAATAGTTAGATTAAAGCTGCCACTTGCCACCTGCCACTTTCATTCATAAATGATGGTGAACAATTGAACAACGAACAGGGTAAGGAGGCTATATAAACTTTCCCAGTCTCCATGATAGTAGAGCTGAAAATGTGTTGCTGGAAAAGCGCAGCAGGTCAGGCAGCATCCAAGGAGCAGGAGAATCGACGTTTCGGGCATGAGCCTTTCTTCAGGAATCCATAGCATCCAGCAACAGACCTCTCTCCGGATCCTCCGCTCCATGCTTGCAGCCATGCACCACATTCCCTGCAATCAGCCTTACCCCAGCTCAGGACAACACTCTCACAGACTTGCAAAGGACCTCTACTGTTCTTCATCCGCAGAAGAATCCATACACTAAACAAACAGTTCTTCCTAGTCATATCGGAAATTAAAGACAGTAAGTACCAAAAACTTTCATGTACTTACCCCCACACTCTGGGTTCCTCAACTGTTCCAGAATCTTCCATCGGCTTCCGAAATCACTCGGGTGCCATTAACCACGCGGCCGCTGCAACGCCTGCGGCAGCAACCGCCGCCACGAACCATGACATCACTTCCGCCCCCACCGACCTTACAGCCTCTGTGATCGCCGCTCAGACAACCGCCTCCACGAACGCCAGGAAGACCATCGCCGACAGATTCGCGGCCTCCGTGGGGTCCACGGCTATCGGGAACAACACCGTTTCTGCCATTCCTGAAGAAGGGCTCATGCCCGAAACGTCAATTCTCCTGCCCCTTGGATGCTGCCTGACCTGCTGCGTTTTTCCAGCAACACATTTTCAGCTCTGATCTCCAGCATCTGCAGTCCTCACTTTCTCCTCCATGATAGTAGAGCCCAGCACATTTGTGCCAAAAGACAATGTCGAAAGGTTTTCAAACCTCTTCAGTCACAAGTGCTGAGTGAATAACCTATCTATTTCTCATTAGCTCTCCACTATCGCTGATTCAAATCTTCAGGCAAATCAGTTCACTTCACAGGATATCAAGAAATGGCTGACTGTGCTTAATAACAGCACGGTTTATAAGCTCAACAACACTCCAGCTCCATTACTAAAGAATTATACTCAGGAGCTTGCCATGTCTCTAAGCTGAATGTTCCAGTACAGCTACAGCTACGGCATCTACCCAGTAATGTCAAAATTTGCCCAGAAATGTGCCCGTGTACTTCCCACAAAAATATGAACAAATCCAATCCAGCCAATTATCCTCGTGCCATCCTGACTTGGAATTTAACTACCATTTTTTCACTGTCTCTGGGTTTAAATCCTGGAATTCCAGCACTGTAAATGGATCCACGTCACATGGACTAACATAAAGTCAGGCATGCTTTCAGGAGATGGCTCACCACTATTTTCTCATGGGCAATTAGGGACATGCAAAAAATGTTGAACGAATAACAAATAAATAAAAATAATGGACTGGTCCTCTGCACCATTGGAATTTATGATTTCTTCTCAGTGACTTCACTCACTTGCTTCCTCCTCTGGGATATGGGCTCAATCTCAGGTTATTTTGGTTAAATGCCAATGTTGTTGAGTTTCACAAATGGTTTCTCTCTGTGAGGCCTTGTAAATTTTCTCACTTTATCATCCCAAGTTTGTCTCATTAACTACTCCAACACATTGCCACCCGTTATGATTGATGCCAATCTGATTCTAGTATTCGCCATACCTGGAGGAACTCGCCACTTACTGGATATCATGGATATACTGGCAGTGCTGCACCAGTGCCAGCTTAAAAACCTGTTCACCAAGGCAAACATTGGCATTTCAAAGTTGCCCTATATTGACAACACAATGCAACAGCAACCACAAACCCAATGGCACATTGATGGCATGGCAGACACTTCCTGGCACTTCCTTTTTATTTTTCAAAAATATACTTTATTCATAAAATAATTTGATGGTCTGTACAGTTGGATATGCCATACATATGTAAACATTCCATTTGTTTGCATACCGAAAAAGAGTAATCATTCCTATTTACAGGTCTGTACGATTACATTTTTAGCTGAGGCGTCAGCAGAGCCCAAATGACTGCGTGGGCCCCCTGTTCTTTGGCAGGCAGATGTTACACGGTGGTCATTCCCCACCGCGCCTTGACGGCAGCTGCCCCAAGTTTCAGCGCGTCCCTCAACACGTAGTCCTGGACCTTGGAATGTGCCAGTCTGCAGCACTCAGTCGGGGTCAACTCCTTCAGCTGGAGGATAAAAAGGTTTCAGACCTCCCAGAGAGCGTCCGTCACTGAGTTGATGATCCTCCAGGCACAGTTGATGTTCGTCTCGGTGTGCGTCCCGGGGAACAGGCTGTAGAGCATGGAGTCCCGCGTCACGTCGCTGCTCGGGACGAACCTCGACAAACACCACTGCATTCATCTCCAGACTTCCTCTGCGTAGGCATATTCCAGAAGGAGGTGTGTGACAGTCTCGTCCCCCCCACAGCCGCTTCGAGGGCAGCGTGCGGTGCGGCTGAGAGTCCGGGCGTGCATAAAGGATCTCACAGGCAGAGCTCTTCTCACCACCAGCCAAGCCATGACTTGGTGCTTGTTGGAAAGTTCTGGCGATGAGGCATTCTGCCAAATGGCTTTGACAGTCTGCTCAGGGAACCGCTTGATAGGATCCGCCCTCTCCTTTTCCCGAAGGGTCTCAAGGACACTATGTGCTGACCACGTCCTGATGGACTTGTGGTCAAAGGTGTTTTTCTTCATAAACTTCTCCACGAAGGACAGGTGATACGGAATGGTCCAACTACTCGGAGCATTCTGCGGCAGCGAGGCCAGGCCCATCCTTCGCAACACCGGGGACAGGTAGAACCTCAGTACGTAGTGACACTTGGTGTTTGCGAACTGGGGATCCACGCACAGCTTGATGCAGCCACACACAAAGGTGGCCATCAGGGTGAGGGTGGCATTGGGTGTATTTTTTCCCCCATTGCCCAGATCTTTGTACAGTGAGTCCCTTCAGACCCGGTCCATCTTCGACCTCTATATAAACTGGAAGATGGCCCGGGTGACTGCAGTGGCACAGGTTCTGGGAATAGGCCAGACTTGTGCCACGTATAATAGAAATGACAGTGCCTCACACCTGATGACCAGGTTTTTTCCCGCGATGGAGAGCGACTGTTGGTCCCATTTGCCCAGTTTCTGCCTCACTTTGCTGATCCGCTCCTCCCAAGACTTGGCGCACGCCCCAGCCCCCCCGAACCAAATACCCAGCACCTTCAGGTGGTCGGTCCTGACGGTGAAGGGGATCGAGGATTGGTCGGCCCAGTTCCCGAAGAGCATGGCCTTGCTCTTGCCTCAGTTTACCTTGGCCCCCGAGGCCCGTTCGAACTGGTCACATATGCACATGAGTCTGCGCACGGACAGCGGATCCGAGCAGAAAACGGCGACGTCATCCATGTACAGGGAGGCCTTAATCTGCAGGCTCCCGATGGCCAGGAATAGTCACCCCTCTCAGGCTCGCATTCTTCCTGATGGATTCGGCAAATGGCTCTATGCAGCACACAAACAAGGCAGGAGAGAGAGGGCAGCCCTGCCTGACTCCAGATCTGACTGGGAAGCTATCTGATTCCCACCCATTGATTGAGACTGCACTGACAATGTTGGTGTAGAGCAGGCTGATCCAATTGCAGATTCCCTCCCCAAAGCCCATTTTGGAGAGAACATCTCTCATATACCTGTGTGATATCCTGTCAAAGGCTTTCTCCTGGTCCAGGCTGATCAGGCAGGTGTCCAACCCTCTGTCCTGCACGTAGGCGATCGTATCCCCTGAGGAGTGCGAGACTCTCAGCGATCTTCCTGCCCGGCACAGCACAGGTTTGGTCAGGGTGAATCACTGACCCCAGAGCAGACCTGACCCGGTTGACAATTACCTTTGACAGAATTTTGTAATCCGCATTCAACAGTGAGATTGGTCTCCAATTTTTGAGTTCCTCTCTCTCCCCCTTCCGCTTGTAGATGAGGGTGATGATGCCTTTCCTCATGGATTCACTCACGGTACCTGCCCGAAGCATACTGACATACACCTCCAGCAGGTCCTGGCCAATCAAGTCCCACAGAGCGGAATAGAGCTCGACCGGTAAGCCGTCGCTTCCGGGAGTTTTATTCTTTTCGAAGGACTCGAGGGCCTTGGTCAGCTCGTCCAGAGATAACGGCTAGTCCAGCCTCTCCCGTGTTCTGTCGTCTAGGACCTCCGTGATAGAGGACAGGAACAACTGGGAGGCTGTGCTGTCGGTCGGCTTCGTGTCATACAGACTGGCATAGAAGGATTTACTGATCCTCATGACCTCAGCCTGAGATGACGTTATCGAGCCATCTTCTTCCTTCAGGCTGCTGAGCACGGAGCTCTCTTTGTGCACCTTCTGGAAGAAGAAACGTGAGCACGTCTCGTTCTGCTCCACCGAGCGGACCCTGGACCGGAAGATTATCTTGGAGGCCTCCGAAGCAAAAAGCGAGGCTTGCTGGCCCTTCACCTCCTTGAGGTCCTCCGTGACATCCACCCCCATCGTCTGCAGCAGGAGCAGGTTCTGCATACTTTCCTGGAGCTGGGACAGTTTTCCCCGCCTCTCTCTCGCCTCCTGAACACCTTTGAGGATGAAGAACCTCTTGATGTTCCCTTTTACTGTTTCCCACCAGTCCGCTGGGGACTCAAAGAGGGGCTTCACGGTTCTCCAACTTGCGTAGTCCCTCTTGAGCTCCTCAATGTTTCCCAGGGTCAACAGCTTGGCGTTCAGCTTCCACGTTCCCTTACCAGCCCGCTGCTCGTCCTGTAGGTGACAGTCGGCCAGCAGGAGGCAGTGGTCGGAAAAGAACACCGGCTTGACGTCGGTGGATCTGACCGAGAGCGTTCGGGACACAAACAGGTAATCTATCCTTGAGCGGATAGACCCACCTGCCCGTGACCAGGTGTATCTACGCTGCGCTCCGTCTTCAGAGGGCTGAAGACATCGTGCAGCTTGGCATCTTTTACCGTGTCCATCAGGGCTCTGGATGTGGTGTCCAGTTTACTGTCCCCCCCGCCGGATCGTCCATCTGCATCAATGATACAGTTGAAGTCTCCGGCCAGAATGACCGGCCTGGACGTAGCCAGCAACAGTGGAAGCTGCTGCAGGATGGCCAACCGTTCACTCTTACCCACTGGGGCTTACACATTAATCAGTCTCAGGGGAGCATTCCTGTACATGATGTCGGCAACAAGGAGGCGCTCGTCCATCACCTCCTTAACCTCGGAGATGGTGAAGTTGCCTCCTCTCAACAGGATACCCAGGCCGGAGGCGCGGCTATCATTGCCCCCCGACCACACTGACGGCCCATGGGCCCACAAACTCGACCATCTCCTGTAGCTGCTGAGGTGCGGTATCCCACACTCCTGCAGGAACAGGACGTCGGCTTTAACGTTGGCCAGGAAGGCCATCGTAGAAACACATCGCGTAGCCGATTTGATGCTACGCACATTGATGCTGACAACTCTTATCCCCACTTTAACAGTTTACAAGGTTAACAGTGTCCATTTGCTGCTGGTCCTGCCCCTCTGGGGTAGCTGTGTGCATTCCCGTGGTGACGGCAAACTGCTGGACCATCCCAGGGCTGAGGTAGCTGTCCGGCTCCACGCTGGAGCTATTTCCCCGCTCTGGTGTCTTTGGGTCGGGCCCAGGGTCCGCATAGTTCAGTTCTCCATCTGACAGCGGGGCTGTCACAGGACCGCTGCTCCCAGTTACCTGGAGCTGTGGGCCAGTGGGTACCTCTTGGTTCTCACCGGGTGGGGGGAGGCCTTTACCCGTCCCCTCAGAGGGATCATCTTTTCCTGCTTGGGTGGTGCTGCCCTCCTTTTTCCCCATGGCGCTCTGTCTCTTCCTCTGGTGACGACCCGCCTTGCGCCCATCCTCACCGTCGGAAGAGCTGCAGGTGTCCTCGTCACGTAGGTGTCGCTTCCCCCCTCGCTGGGTGGCTTTGGGAGGTTTCCTCTTCCTGCTTTTCACGGTAATCCAATCCTCTGCTTCCTTTGGTCCCTTCTCTTCCATTTCCTCTGTCTGTCCTGAAGGAGCTTGGATCGGCTGCTGCACCTCCCCGCTTCGAACCCGCAGCACTCCAGCAAAATCTTCTTCACAAACACCGTCCGATCGACTGGTGTGTGCTCCTCCACCTTCTTCACAGTCACCCTGACTGTGTTGCGAATGCCCTGGCCAAGGCTGCGAGCGGCTGCTAAGGCCATAGCTCTGAGGTTGGCTGGTTCCTGAATTGGCGTTAGGCCGAAGCCAGCATAAAGATCCACCAAGAGCAGGTCAGCACAACCAAACGATCCTCCAACGTCCAATCACGATCCAGCGATGGTCTCCAGCAGCTCCGACGACTCGCAACACGATCCCCGTGGTTTCTCCCCCGCCAGCACACATCCGCTGCGTCAAACCGGCAGCACTCGAGCAGAATCACTTCCTCTGGTCCTCAGGAACTACACATATTCCGAGCCAAAAGGTCCTGTCTAGTTTGCAGCACCTGACACAGCATAAGGACAGTTTCCTCCTTCTCAATGTCCTTATCAGAAGACCACTCCCATTTCCCTATTTCCTCACCATTCAGCAAGTCACCTTGTGGCCTGCTCCACTTGATAGCAGAGCACAGCATGCTGGGATATTGCTGAACACTCTGGGTCCAGAATTTCTTGCAGGTCCACCCCCTAACCAGTCCAAGCAATGGAACTACATCTTCAGTGGCCCAACATCTTCTCCACCATAACCCTGGTCTAAGCATGAATGACATTGTATCTGTGCTTTGCAGGAGTTAGATAGTAGTGCAATGGTGTCATGACCATTGTGGCAATGTGTACCTCTTGAGTTCTAAATAATCAACCTTTTAAAGCCTCTGAACCTTCCAACACACCAGATACATAAGAGTGCTCCAGGATATAGGAATAATGGCACCTGCATGCCTAGTGTTTGGATACCTCCAAGAACAAAGAACAAAGAACAATATAGCACAGATACAGGCCCTTCCACACTAAAACTGTATTCACTTATAGAATTTATCCCTCTGTTTTCTTCCTATTCATGTATTTGTCCAGGTGTTTCTTGAATGCTGCTGTTGTGTATGCTTCCATCACCTCCTCTGGCGGCTGGTTTCAGGCACTCACCACCCGTTGTGTGAAAAATGTGCCTCATGCATCTCTTTTAAACATTCCCCTCCCTGCACCTTGAACCTGTGTCCCCTGGTAGTTGACCACTCCACCCTGTGAAAAAGCCTTATACTCTATCCATGCCATTCACATTTGTATAAATTTCTATCAGGTGGCCCTTCAACATTCTACATTCCAGTAAAAACAAACTCAGTCTATCTGACCTTTCTTCATAGTTAGGAAGAGGAACCAGTGATCACAGACACCCAAACATGAATGGAATGGGTAGTCCTTCCTGATGATGAACTTCTTTGTGTTGTGCAATTTAACAATATCAGAAGTAAACATTTATCTATTATATTCTGGTCTCCGTACAATAGGAAAGATGTTGTGAAACCTGGAAGGGCTCAGAAAAGATTTACAAAGATACTGTCAGTGTTGGAGAGTTCAAGTTAGAGGGAGAGGCTGAATAGACTACTTTCCTTGGAGTATTGGAGGCTGAGAGGTGACCTTATAGAAGTTTATAAAATTGTAAGGGGCATTGATAGGGTGAATAGTCAACGTCTTTTCCCCAGGGTAAGGGAGTCAAAAACTAGACAGCATAGGTTTAAGGTGAGAGGGGAAAGATTTAAAAGGGACAACTTTTTCTGTATGGAATGAACTGCCAGAGGAAGTGGTGGAGGCTGATACACTTACAACATTTCAAAGGCATCTGGATGGGTATATGAACAGGAAGAGTTTAGAAGGATATGGACCAAGCGCGGGAAAATGGAACTAGATTAATTTAAAATATCTGCTCTGCATGGACAATTCAGTCTATTTACATGCTGTACATCTCTATGACTTTATGGTGTTACAGGAAAAGTATTAGCAGGCATAGAGGATTGGTTGACGAACAGGTAGCAAAGAGTGGGGATAAATGAGTGTTATGCTGGTTGGCAAACAGTAACTAATAGTGTGCCTCAGGGATTAGTGTTGGAACCACAAGTATTCACAGTTTACAGAGATAATTTGGAGTTGGGGACCATGTGTAGTGTATCAAAGTTTGCAGATGACACTAAGGTGAATGGCAGAGCAAAGTGTGCGGAATAACATAGATACTTTAAGTGAGTGGACAAAAGTTTGGCAGATGGAATACAATGTTAATAAATCTGAAGTCATCCATTTTGATAGGAGTAACAGTAAAAAGGATTATTACTTGAATGGTAAAAAGTTGTAGCACGCTGCTATGCAGAGGGACCTGGGTGTCCATGAATCTCAGAAGGTTGGTCTGCATGCACACAGGTAATTAGGAAGGCAAATGGAATTTGAAGGGATTGTATTTAAAAACAGGGAGATTATGTTGCAGCTGTGTAGGGTGCATGTGAGGCCATACCTGGAGTACTGCATGCAGTTTTGGTCTCCTTATTTGAGAAAGGATGTACTGACACTGGAAGGGGTGCAGAGGAGATTCACTAGGTTGATTCCAGAGCTGAGGGGGTTGGCTTATGAAGAGAAACTGAATAGACTGGGATTGTGTTCATTGGAATTTAGATGATTGAAGGGGGATCTTTTAGAAGCATGTAAAATTATGAAGGGAATAAATAAGGTAGAAGTAGAGAGGATGTTTCCACTGGCGGATGAAACTAGGACAAGAGGGCATAGCCTCAAAATTAGAGGGAGCAGATTTAGGACTGAATTGAGAAGGAATTACTTGCCCAGTGAAGTAGTTGATGTTACTTCAGTAAATGTTTTAAAGCTAAGATAGATTTTGTTTGAACAATGAAGGAATTTAGTGCTAAGTTGAAGGGCAGGTAAGTGGAGATGAGGCCATGAAAAGATCAGGCATGATCTTATTGAATGATAGAGCAGGCCTGAGGGGCCAAATGGCCTATTCCAGGTCCTAGTTCTTATGTTCTTATGTTTATGACTGTAAGATGTGTTTTAGTTATCACAATAGTAAAAACAAATAAGTAATTCAACCTGTTAAAAATTTTCAGATGGAATTGAAGTTGATTTTGTCATATTTTATTCTGGAAACTAGTATTTGTAACATATAAGTTGTTTTTTTGTAAGTGGGATTAGAGGGTAGAATATCTTTGAGGAGAAAGTGAGGTCTGCAGATGCTGGAGATCAGAGATGGAAATGTGTTGCTGGAAAAGCGCAGCAGGTCAGGCAGCATCTAGGGAACAGGAGAATCGACGTTTCGAGCATTAGCCCTTCTTCAGGAAAGAGGGTAGAATATATCAGCTCGCGGTGAAAAATCATCTTTGCACTGTTTTCATTGATAGATCCACTACTTAGCATCTGTTTGAGTAGTTTCAGTAGAGATTTTGTCTCTTGTCTAAGGGAAATTCATAATGAATATTTGTTCATGTTTCAAAAAAATAGGTAGTTAACAGCAGTATGTTCTGAATTAATGGTTTATTTGACATCTTAGACAGCTTAGTTTGATTATTTTTACACAGGTTAAACAATTATGATTTATAACATTCAATATTTTTGTATGTGGGAGATTTTTTTCACTATCAGTTTTTTTGACAAAGACCTACATTTTATATTTAAAATTTATTATTTTCATCTTCACACGGCTCCTAATATCGGCTCTAGGTGAATATGGATGTGTTGAATTAGTTTGTAGTATTAGAGGTCAGGAGATGTGACTATGGAGTATGATTTGGCATTGAGGTGGAATGAGGGTATGAGAGCCAGGGAGGGTGGGTTAGGTGTGAGAACTGAGGGCTGGAGGGTCTGAAATCTTCTGAAACAATTGGTACCAAATCCCAGAGTGCTGAGGTGAGTATTCTAACCTGCCCACCTTGGCACTTGTCTGGCAAATCCTGAAATTTCCCACCTTGAGCTATCCAAAACTTAACCGCGTGACTCAAAAAAACTTCATTCATAGACCACCTTTTATTATCTTTTATGTACTTGACATTCCAGTAATATGGTAATCAAAATAGTCAAAGAATGATTCTGGGTAATCCAAGATGGAGGATGGAAGAAATTGTGACTGTAAGAGCTGCTACTTTTTTGAGGTATTTTCAGTGTTGGAGCTGATTTCGTCGATTGTAGGACAATAATTACTGTTGTATTGTTTTGGAATTTTGGGGAAAAAAAGATCAAAAACAACAGCACTTGTAAAAGGAGGAAGAGAAAGGATGGCAGTGAACACATAGGAAGTGATCAAACAGAGAAAGAAACTTACAGGGCTATCTGACCTAGCAGTAAACTACACAGCTGCTGACTTTGCTGTTTGGTTTTGAGTATCTCTGGACATTAGAGTTCATCTAAGAAAAATAAACAAACAGTGAAATTCACAGCTGACCTTGGAAAAATCTTTGTGGGGGAGCTCACAGTAGGGGAACAGTTAAATGGTTAGTTTTAAAGTGAAACCTTACTTTTTTTTGTAAATATCCAATAATGAGCGGTGAGTTCTTTTTTGGTTATAGGATGTTGCCAGGGTTGGAGGATTTGAGCTATAAGGAGAGGCTTAATAGGCTGGACCTGTTTTCCCTGGAGCGTCGGAGTTTGAGGGATGATGTTATAGAAGTTTATAAAATCATGAGGGGCATGTATAGGATAAATGAACAAGGTATTTTTTCCTGGGTTGGGAGAGTCCAGAACCAGAAGGCATAGGTTTAAGGTGAGAGGGGAAAGATTTAAAAATGACCTAAGGGGCAAACTTTCGACACAGAGCGTGGTGCATATATGAAATGAGCTGCCAGAGGAAGTGGTGGAGGCTGGTACAATCACATTTAGAAGGCATTTGGATAGGTATACAAATAGGAAGGGTTTAGAGTGATATGGGCCAAATGTTGACAAATGGGACTAGATTAATTTAGGATATATGGTCGATATGGTTGAGTTGGACCGAAGGATCTGTTTCCGTGTTGTACATCTCTATGACTCTATGACTCCATGTTTTATTGAGATCTGTCTTTTGATTAAACTTTATAAATGTTACAACAAACATGGGTACTAAGCATGCCTGGAGCAGTGTTTCCAGAGCAGTAAGACTGTGCTGTTTTCTGGGTCTGCAGTTTGTTAAGGGGCAAAGATGGCCTTTAGCAGAGTGATGTACTCTTCCTGTTGGATGACGTAGATTAGGGAGAGTTTCCATGTTATTGATGATTATATCTGCAGGAGGTGTGTTTGGTTGTGAATTCTATTGGATGGCATGGATCACTTGGAGTGGCAGTTAGAGGCAATGAAGAATTTACAGGAGCTAGGGGCTGTGATAGATGGCAGCTGCAGAAGCAGATAAACTGAAGAGATAGTCAGGTAAATGGGTGACCTCCAGATAAGGTAGGAGAGGCAGGCAGATAGTGCAGGAGTCCCTTGTGGCTATCCCCATCTCAAACAAGTATGCCATTTTGGAAGATGTAGGGGTGATGGTCTGTCAGGGGAATGGAGCACTGACAGCCAGGTTTCTGATACTGAGACTGGCCCAAATAAGGAAGGGTATGCTAGGTTCTAAGTGATCAGTTGTGATAGGGGACTCACTAGTCATAGACACAGGCAGAGTTTTCTGAGGTTGCCAGCGAGACATCAGGATGGTGTTTTGCCTTCCTGGAGCCATAATCAAAGAGGAGGGGGGTGGGACCCCGGAGGATAATGGGGAAAGACATCAGTCTAGGACTGGTATGATTAGGGAATAGAATAAGTCAAACAGTCAGGGCAGGCAGGAACAAAGCAGAGAAAGAGGTAGGACTGATAAACTGCATTTATTTAAATGCAAGAGGCCTAACAGGAAAAATACATGAACTCAGGGCATAGTTGGGAATGTGGGACTGCAATATCATAGCAATTTCAGAGATGTTGCTCAGCGATGGACAGGACTGGCAGCTTAATGTCCAGAATATAGATGCTATGGGAAGGATAGCAAGTGGGGCAAGAGAGGAGGGGGAGTGGCATTTTTTGATTAGGGAAAACATTATGGCTGTACTTAGGGAGGATATTCCTGAGAGTTTGTCCAAGGGAATTATTTGAATGGAACTGAGAAATACCTTATTGGTATTATGCTATAGACCCCCAGTCGTCAGCAGGAAATTGACAAACAAATTTGTAAGGAGATCTCAGTTATCTGTAAGAATAATAGGGTGATTATGGTAGACTGGGGCTGCCATAATGTTAAAGGCTTGGATGGAGAGGCATTTGTTAGGTGTGGACAAGAAAATTTTCTGATTCAGTATATGGATGTACCTATGACAGAAGGTGCAAAGCTTGACCTGTTCTTGAGAAATAAGGCAGGGCAGGTGATCGAGTTGTCAGTGGGGGAGCACTTGGGGCCAGTGACCAAAATTCTAAAAGTTTTAAGATAATGATGGAAAAGGTTGGCCAATTTTGATAGTATCAGGCAAGAACTTTCAAAAGTTGTTTGGGGGCGGATGTTCATAGGTAAAGGGATGGCTGGAAAATGGGAAGCATTCAAAAATTAGATAATGAGGGTCCAGAGACCGTATGTTTCTGTAAGGGTGAAGTCAGGTGTAGGGAATGCCAGGTGACTGGAGAAATCAAGGAAGCAAATGGCAGGTATATACAACAGAGAATGAGTGAATCTCTAGAAGAGTATAAAGGCAATAGGAGCATACTTAAGAGGGAAATCAGGAGGGCAAAAAGGGGACATGAAATAGCTTTGGCAAATAGGTTAAGGAGAATTGAAAGGGATTCTACAAATACATTAAGGACAAAAGGGTAAATAGGGAGAGAATAGGGTCCCTCAAAGATCAGCAAGGCCACCTATGTGTGGAAGCGCAGGAGATGGGGGAGATACTAAACAAGTATTTTATGTCAGTGTTTACTGTTGAGAAGGTATGGAAGATAGAGAATGTGGAGAAATAAATAGCAACATCTTGAAAAATGTCAATATTACAGAGGAGGAGATGCTGGATATCTTAAAAGGCATAAATCCACGGGACCTGATCAGGTGTACCCTAGAACTCTGAGGGAAGCTAGGGAAGTGATTGCTGGACCCCTTGCTGAGATATTTGTATCAGCAATAGCTACAGGTGAGGTGCTGGAAGACTGGAGGTTGGCTAACGTGGTACCACTGTTTAAGAAAGATGGTATGGTAAAGCCAGGGTACTATAGACTGATGAGCCTGACATAAGTGGTAGGCACGTTGTCAAGGGACTCCTGAGGGATAGGGTTTACATGTGTTCAGAAAGGCAAGAAGTGACTAGGAATAGTCAACATGGCTTTGTGCATGCGACATTGTATCTCACTAACTTGCTTGAGTTTTGTGAAGAAGTAACAAAGGGAATGGATGTGGACATAGCAGTGGATGTGATCTATATGGACTTCAGTAAGGCATCCAAAAAGATTCCTCATGGTAGGCTGGTTAGCAAGGTTAGATCTTGTGGAATCCAGGAGAACTAACCATTTGGATACAGAATTGGCTCCAAGTAAGAAAACAGTGATGATGGGGGGTTGGTTTTCAGACTAGAGGCCTGTGATCAGTGGTGTGCCACAAGCTTTGGTGCTGGGTCCACTGCTTTTCATCATTTGTATAAATGATTTGGGAGTAAACATAGCAGGTATGGTTAGTTGGTTTGCATGTGAGACCAAAATTGGAGGTGTAGTGAACAGTGAAGAAGGTTGCCTCAGAGTACAACAGGATCTTGATCAGATAGGTCAACAGAGTGGCAGATGGAGTTTAATTAGGTGGATAGCATAGTGAAGAAGGTGTTTGGTATACTTGTCTGTATTGGTCAGTGCATTAAGTCTATGAATTAGGCAATCATGCTTCAGCTGATAGTTCACTATTGGAATATTGCATGCAATCTAGAGTCCCTCATATAGGAATCGTATTGTGAAACTTGAAAGGGTTCCGAAAAGATTTGCAAGGATATTACCAGGGGTAAGAGGATTTGAGCTATAAAGAGAGGCTACATAGGCTGGAGCTGTTTCCCCTGGAGCATAGGAGGCTGAGGGGTGATCTTATAGAGTTTTCTAAAATTATGAGGGGCATGGATAGGATAAATACACAATGTATTTTCCTAAGCGTGTGGGATTCGAAAACTAGAGGCATAGGTTTAAGGTAAGAGGGGCAAGATTTAAAAGGGATCTATGTAGCAACTTTTTCATGCAGCGGGTGGTGCATGTATGGAATGAACTGCCAGAGGAAATGATGGAGGCTGGTACAATTAAGATATTTAAAAGGCATCTGGATGAGTCTATAAATAGGACTGTTTAGAAGGATATGGCCCAAATACTGACAAATGTGACTAAATTTATTTAGGATATCTGGTTAGCATGGATAGGATGGACTGAAGGGTCTGTTTTTGTGCCATATATCTCTTTGACTCTATGACTCTGAAAGCAATTCAAATGTCTACTCAGGAAACCTATTATGTGTATTGCGTTAATTTTGAAGAAAATTAATCTTTTCTTATCCCAATAGTCAGACATGCTACAGAATGTTTCTTTGAGGAAAATAGAATGCTTTTAAAGCCTAATAGATTGACTGTGATATGCAAGATGTTTGGAATAAACAACAACTCAACACATCTGTGACTTAATCTCTGGCATCATCAGCATAATGCAACATTTTCTGCCTTAAAGTCTTGTACAATCATCAGACAGAGAGAATAATATTGATCTTACTGTCCAGTCATATAGTTCAGCTGATCTGATTAGCTTAACATCCTGCAGTCCTGTTTTTCACCCGAGCTGTGTGACTTGGCAGCCTCATGTCTCAACTAGAAACTCGTGGGCTTGGTTTAGAGCAAGCAGACACCAAATGTTACTTTTAAACTGTAAATCAGTAAGTTCATGGTTTAATGGGTGGAAATCAAACTGGTGATTGACAGACACATAATATTAGCAATAATAATAATAATATAAAATAGAGATAATTAAATAAATATAATTTAACACTTGAATAATTCCTTAAGACATTGTAACATGGCATATTTTGGACAGAAGAAGCCCAGTGATCACACATCCAAGTTGAATCTTGGTTCCACACTATAATAGCTGAAAATGAGTTGCTGGAAAAGCGCAGCAGGTCAGGCAGCATCCAAGGAACAGGAGAATCGACGTTTCGGGCATAAGCCCTTCTTCAGGAATCATTCTGGATCCTCCTTCTTCTACTTGACAGATCATAGTTTGTTTTATTTTTATTTAACAAAATGTTCTCTCACTGAAACTTAACCATGTAATCTTTCAGATTTAGTTTTAACTGTGAAACAAAAGAAATAAAGATAGGATTAAAAAAAAGCCTGTTTATATATAACAAAATTTGAAAGATTTTGAAACACAGAACAAAAATACCATTTTATCTCACTAACACCATTACCTTATATAACTCAAAGATCAGAGAGAGTTTTCTTCTCTATTACATCTATCGGTTTAACTTAACTATTTCTTTCAGTGCCCAATCTTGGGATCCAATGACTTCTTCCATTTTTAATTACATAACTGAGCTTAGACTTTCTCAGTTTAAAATAACCCCTTCTTGGTTATAGCGAAACATTGAATCTTTTAGTGTGTTCTCCTTCATTGTTTTCTATTTCTGCCCTAATATTAGACAAATTGCTTGCCAAAACTCAGTTTCACAGCTGCATTTCCTTCATCAGTGATTGATTCCAACTCCTGCTTACATGAATTCTAACTAAAGTTCTATCCTTCATGTTTTAAATTCACTCAAGATCACAGCAATCTCTGAGACATGCAGACAGCAATTCCCAAGACAGGCTGAAATCCACACCTAATGTCATGTACCACCAAATACACACTCTTGACCTCCCTGTTCACCAGTACCACCTCAGACTACCTCAAAGCTGTCCCAATATCCAGTTCCATTTCTTTCTCCTCTTCTTCTGTCATTTTTGCCTCTGTGTCCACTTCTTTAGACAGGAGTTCTCTCCTCAATCCACAGACCCTTTCACTCATCTCCAAAGCTCCATATCCACCTGGACACCTCCCTCTGGCCTTTTGCCAAAAGTTGATTTCTTCATTGAGAGCTGCCATAATATGACATCTGACACAGTAATTTAGACAATAGACAATAGAAATAGGTGCAGGAGGAGGCCATTCTGCCCTTCGAGCCTGCACCACCATTCAATATGATCATGATTATCATCCTTAATCAGTATCTGCTTCCCTTGGCCACTCTAACCTGCCTCCCTCCGAACTTATTGCGCTCTGTTGCCTTAACCTTGACTTTGCTTTCAAACCAGTTGATAAAGATGCTGTGATGTTGTCTGGTCTGCCCTCCTCTACATTGCAGAAGCTCAGCAGCCACTCTTAGCACTTTCTTCTATTCCCCTCAGATGATGATTCCATCACTGAGCATCAAGCTATATTTTCAGGATTATCACTGATTGTATCTCCTCTGCAGATCTCCCCTCCACAGCTTGGCACTCATTGTCCCCTGACCCCTCACAACCTGCTTTCTACCAACTTCCCAAAATCCACAAATCAGATTGTCTTTGCAAACTCTTCATTTTAGCCAGTTCCTGCTTCATTGAACTTGTTTCTTCCTATTGTGATTCTACTTTGTCCTTCTCTGGTCAGTCTTTGCCCATTTACATTTGTGATTGTTCTGATGCTTTATGTCAGTTCCACAATTTCCAGTTTTCTGGTCATAGCTACCTCCTTTTCAGCATGAATGTGCAATCCCTCCACACATCCCTCTCCCATCAGGATGGACTGAGGAATCTCAGCATGTTCCTTGAAAGGAAACCTGAACAGTTTCCATCCACCATCCTTCAGCTGGCTGAGCTCAATTTCATGTTGATCAAGTCTTCCTTTAACTCATTTCACTTGCTCCAAAACAAAGAATTAGCCATTTGGTACCTGCATGGGTACCAGCCATGCTTGTTTCTTTGTGGGGTATGTAGAACATCTCTTGTTTCAGTCCAAATTGGACACCCACCTGGAACTCTTTCTCCAATACATCAATGATATCATTGGTGTTGCTTCTATCTAGAATTGAAAACATTAATCAGTTTTGCTACCAATTTCCATCCATCTCTCGCATTCACCTGGTCGATCTCTGACTCTTCCCCTCTTTATAGTTCAGAAATTCCTAAGATGCAAGGGAAGAATTAGGTCATTCGGCCCCTTCAAGTTTGCTCCACCATTCGATCATGGCTGATATGCTCCTCACCCCCATTTTCCTGCCTTCCCCTCATAACCCTTCAACAGATTTTTAATTGATTTTTATCAATTAAAAATCTGTCCACTGCATCCACTGCACTTTAGGGTAGCAAATTCTGCAGATTCACAACTATGTTTTAAATTTGTTATCCCTTATCCTAAGACAATGCCCTTTCTTCCTGGAATGCCCCACAAGAGGAAGCATCCACTCCATGTCTATTTTATCCATACCTTTTATCATATTAAGAACCTCAATTTCATTTCCCGTCATTTTCTAAATTCCAGAGAGTATAGGCCTCAATCGATCTTCAATGTCCGTTCTTTCTTCATACGACAAACCCCTCATCTAGAGAAATCTAGTGAACCTCCTCTGAGCTGCTTCTAATGCCACAACATCTTTCCTCAAATAAGGGGACAAAAACTGTGTACAATACTCACTAATGTCTTGTATATTCTATTCCTTTAGCTATAAAAGCCAACATTCAATTTGCTTTCTTTATTATCTGCTGTTCTGCATGCTAGTTTTCTGTGACTTAATAATGAGGACACCCAGATCCCTCTGCACCGGAGCATCCTGAAGTCTCACCCCATTTAGATAATAGGTTGCCTTCTCATTTTTCTGACCAAGATGCATGTCCCCACACTTACCCATGTCAAACTCCATCTGCCACATTTTGGTCCACTCTCCTAACCTATACATGATTATATTAAGATTTTTATTTCCCCATTGCAATTTATTGTCCATCTATTTTTGTGTCATCCTCATATTTGGCTATAGAGTTTCTATCCTTGTACTCAAGTCGGTAATGTAGATTGTGAAATAGCTGGGTCCAAGGACCAAACCCTGTGATATTCCACTAGTTACTTCTTGCCATCCACAAAAACCATTTATCCTAACTCTCTGTCTTCTGTCCATCAGCCAGTCATCTATCCAATCTAATAAATTACCCATAATCCCAGATGATCCAACCTTGTGAATTAACCTTTTGTGTGGCACCTTATCAAATGTCTTCCAAAAATCCAGATATATTACATCTCCAGGATCCTCATTATCCACTTTGCTTGTTACATCTTCAAAGAACTCTAGCAAATTAATCAAACATGATTTGCCCATCATAAACTCTGATAGACAGCATTTTCATTTTCCTGATATTGCTTCCTTGATAATTGATTCTAACACTTTCCCAACAACAGATGTTAAACTAACTGGTCCGTAATTTCCTCTATATTGCCTCTCTCCTTTTTTGAATAAGGACGTTACATTAGTATTTTTCCAATCCACTGGAACCTTTCTCAAGTCCAGGGAATTTTGGAATATTGTAACCAATGGATTCACTATTTCCATTGCCATTCCCTTTAATCCTAGAATGTAGGCCATTAGGCCCAGGGGACTTGTCTTCCCTCAAATCTAATAGTTTTCAGTGTACCTTTTCCCTATCGATGTTGATTGTTCTAAGTTCTAATCTTTCTACTACCTCTGACTTGCCCATTCTAATAGGATTGGTACTATTGTCCTCCACCGTGAAAACTGAGGCAATGTATTGATTTAGCATCGCGCCATTTCAGTGTTCCCTACTATTAGCTCTCCGGTTTCATCTTCCAAGGGACCAACATTCCCCTTAGCGACTGTCTTCCCTTTTATATACCTATAGAAGCTTTCGCTATCCTTTTTGATATTTTATGCTAGTTTTCTTGTGTAATTTACCTTAGCTCTTTTTATTAATTTTTTTTAGTATCCCTTTGTTTATGTTTGAAAGCTTCCCAATTGTCCAGCCTGCAACTGGCCTTTGCAATATGGTATACATTAGTTTTTGACTTTATATTATCCTTGAGCTCTTTGTTCAGCCATGGATGTTTCTTAGTCCCCTTACCATGTTTTTTCTCACTGGGATTTATTTTAGTTGTGAGGAATTGAGTAGTTCCTTAAACAACTGCCACTGCTCATCAGCTGTCTTACCTTTTAGCCTTCCTGCCCAATCTACTCAGGCCAAATCCGTCCTCATGCCTATGAAATTTCCTTTGTTTAATTCCAGAAAACTACTGTGGGATTCCACTTTCTCACCCCAAACTGAATTTTAAATTTTGAGTTTTCCTTGCTTTCCCTGTTTCCATTTCTGGGGATAGGCTGTCCACCAACATTCATTACAAACCCACTGACTCCCAAATTTACCTCAACTGCACATTTTTGCATCCAGCTTTCTTGATCCCATTCCATTTTCCCAGTTTCGTTATCTTTGCTCTGATGATGCCACCTTCCACCAGGCTTCCTCTGACATGAACTATTTTCATAACTGAGGATTTCTCCCACCACTGTTGTCCCACCCATCTCCCTCACTTTTGTCTTCACCCTTTCCCATCCTTCCCAGAAAAATGATATAATTCCCCTTGTCCTTGTTTTCCACCCCACTAGGGTCTGCATTTGAAAGGTCATCCTCCATCATTTCCATTAACTGCAGCAGGATGTGATCAACAAATACATTTTCCCTCCTTCTCCACTGTCAGCATTTTACAGGAACTGTTCTCTTTCTTATCCCTGGTTCACACCTCCATCACTCCTAATACTTCCGCACCAACTTCCCCTGTAGTCCCTCCCCCCTCCAACCCTCATGCTATCTTACCATGAAATCAAAAAAGGTGTAAACTTAACCTTTCACCTCCCCACTCCTCACTTTTCAAGGTCTCAAACACTCTTTCCAGATGAAGCTGCATTTTACATGTATATCTTTCTATCTGATCTACTATATTTGCTGCTCACAATGCAGTCACTTTCACATGGTGAGACCAAATGCAAACTAGGTGATTGCTTCATAGACCAACTCCGCTCCTTCTATAGGAATGACAGCAACCTCCCAGTTACTTGCCAATTCAATCAACCATGTTAGTGTCCTTGACAAAATTTCTATCCTGGACCTGTGTTTCAACAAAGATCAACACAAGCTGCAGGAACATGCATTTTTCCATTTAGGCACTTTTCAGCCTCGATAACTCAACATTGAATTCAGCAACTTCAGGACATAACCATTTTGATTACCAGCATCTTGTTTGTGTTTTGCTAGCTTTGCACTGGGCAGGGTGGGCATATTTTCTTCTTTTGACACGATAATTTATACCTGCTTTACATCTTTATCTTTTGCCACCATTAGCACTTTCTTTGTCTTTTCTTCTGGGCACTCTCACCGTGAGTTCCACTCACTCCTCCTCGCCCTTTGTCAACAGTATAAAAACCATCATTTTCCAGCCATTTCAGATCGGAAGGAAAGTTATCCTGGAAATGTCAGTCCTATCTTTTAACAGATGCTATCAGGCCTGCAGAGTTTCTCCAGCATTTTCTATTTCATTTTAGATTTCCAACATTCACAATACTTGGCTTTTATTGTACCCAAACAATTCTCATCTGGAAGTTTCAAATTAAGACTGTCATGCTGTGATAACCTATTTCTTAACTTTTATGAACTAATTCCTTTCATTAATAGAAACTATTTCATACAACTAACTTCAATCAGGTATTCTACAAACTGACAAACAAAAGCTTTCCAAGTTGTAATTTTTTCCCATAAGCAACAAATGCCCATTATCATCCCAGGAATTCTCTCTTTTATGCTGATCACTCCAGGAATTCTCTCTTTTATGCTGATCTTAAGAAATCTGGCTTCAAAAATGCTGACAAGTTGATCATACAACTTACACCACAAAGGCAAATATTTAATTATTAGTTACGTAGAGTGAATTCAATGAAGCAAACTAATTGGAAAAGCATATCCAAACCATTACAATTTGAATGAAACTGTGGCTTAAATTCTAGATGCATAAGTTGTGACCTTTCTAATATAGGCTTATAAAGTCACAAAGCATGGAAACAGACCCTTCAGTCTAAATCGTCTGCACAATTTAACTGCATTTGTTGCTGAGAAACAAAAAATATATAAAATTAAAGTTTTGCATCTAAATAATGGTCTTCAACAGTTTTCTCTGCCTCCATTTTGGAATGGAGTGTGAGAGCATGCAGTCTTTAAATGATGATATCACTTAAGCAAATTCACTGGAAAATACTCTAAATGTACTTCAGAATCCCTGCCCTAATGGGTGAGATATTCATAATTTGCAATATGTCTTTGGGCTTCCTCTGGACTGATCTTACTAACAGGCTATACTGAGGCTACATCACCACATATCCAGTACTAGAAATTAAAAGCAAGCTGAAGTCAAGCTGATTCATAGCTCTCTGTTCCCTCCCCAGTAGTGCAGTTTCAGCTTCTTTCACTTAATGCCATGGTCTTAGAGAAGAAAATGAACTGATTTTGAGTACTACATTAAGGGAATGCAGATAAAGAATGGATTTTTGTCCCAAGGCAAAAAGCAGCTAATAAATAACATAAATAAAACAAAATTGACTTATTCAGTCACTGTAAACTCAGGGCATGACCTGCATGAATTTTAAACAGTCCTGTTTCCTTCCACAGCTCCAGAGTACAACAATTCAATTATTTGATCAGTTTGTCAGAATTGGAGATGTTACAGAGAAATTGCTAAAGAACAGTGTGTAAGAATAAGTAGTAATAAAAAGAGAAAACTAAACTCTTTCACTCCAATTAAATATCTTCAGTTTTGAAATTCCATATAATTTCTTTCATGAACAGTAGTTATAGATAGAGTCATAGTCATAGAGATGTACAGCATGGAAACAGACCCTTCGGTTCAACCTGTCCATGCCAACCAGATATCCCAACCCAATCTAGTCCCACCTGCCAGCACCCGGCCCATATCCCTCCAAACCCTTCCTATCTATATACCTATCCAAATGCCTCTTAAATCTTGCAATTGTACCAGCCTCCACTACTTCCTCTGGCAGCTCATTCCATACACGTACCACCCTCTCTGTGAAAAAATTGCCCCTTAGGTCTGTTTTATATCTTTCCACTCTCACCCTAAACCTATGCCCTCTAGTTCTGGACTCCCCAACCCCAGGGAAAAGACTTTGTCTATTAACCCTATCCATGGCCCTCATAATTTTGTAAACCTCTATAAGGTCACCCCTCAGCCTCCGATGCTCTAGGGAAAACAGCCCTAGCCTGTTCAGCCTCTTCCTATAGCTCAAATCCTCCAACCCTGGCAATATCCTTGTAAATCTTGTCTGAACCCTTTCAAATTTCACAACATCTTTCCGATAGGAAAGAGACCAGAATTGCACACAATATTCCAACAGTGGCCTAACCAATGTCCTGTACAGCCGCAACAGTCCTAGTTACCCTTTTGTCCTTAATGTATTTGTCAAAACCCTTTGGATTCTCCTTAATTCTATTTGCCAAAGCTATGTCATGACCCCGTTTTGCCCTCCTGATTTCCCTCTTAAGTATACAGTAAATGAAATTGTATTCATTTCTGGACCACACACTTTAAGAAGGTTGTGAAGGCAATAGACAGAGTGCATGTAAGAGTTAAAAATATGTTTGCAGGGATGAAAAACTATGTGGATAGATTGGAGAAGTTGGGGCTTTTGGAGTTGTCTGCTTGGAGAGAAGAATAGGAGGAGAATTGAACAAGGTTTTCAAAATGTACGGGTTTAGACCAGCAGTAGACAGAGAGAAACTGCTTGCATTTATGGAAGGATCAAGAACCAGAGGGTATTGGTTTGAGACAATGGACAGAAGAAACCATGGGAAAATAAGGATACATTTTTATGCAGACAGCGATTAAGATCCAAAATGCATGAGAGTGTGGTAGAGGCTGATTCAATTGGGAACTTTCAAAGGAAAATTTGATTACTATCTGAAGAGAAATATTTTCCAGGTTTTTGAGAAAAGACGAGTGTTTGGTTTTAAGTGAATTGCTCTTGCAGTGAGCCACCATGGACATGATAAATTGAATGCTCTATTCTATTGCACCTATCAGATGGGTGAATTGTTTCCCTCACTGGAGATAGCAAGAGAGGTGATGAACAGTGGAAATAATTGGGAAAACTGATCCTGATAATATATTCACCAATTAATTTCTGGGCAAGATGTTTCACGTAATTTCTTGACCCACTACCAATTAAGGCCTTTAGGTGATCAGTGGCTAATGGCCACCTAAAGGCTTCAAATCATCACCTCTTCAATTACCTACCTTCCTGGCAGTTGGAAAGAGTGTCCAGTTTCCTGACTAGGAAGCTAGGGGAGATCAGTGAGATAGAGGGCAATGGACGAGTGCTGAAAGCCATCTCTCCCCAACTACCACCTTTGTCTTTGAAACCCCACCCTCACAGCAATTCCCAGCTTATGCCATGAAGAAAAGAAAAGCATTTGTGTTTTCACTGCTGCACCCTCTGAGGAATTGGCCTTGACAGACTGCCTTACGTCTCAGAAGATGGCAGTCACTGATTGGTTAGCAGCTTCAGGCCAATTTTGAGGCCTGCAATAAGCTAAGAGACACAAGCTAAGCTCTATCTCTAAGCTCTAAGAGATACAAGCTAAGCTATTTACATGCTAATTGGTCTGTAATAGGTTGAGTTACCTCAGCAGTGGGGTGATGAGTTAGTTGTCATACAACATACTGCTCCTACAGTGTCAAAAATGGAAAATCACTCACTATGACTCTATAAACCATTCAGAAAATCATTTTCTATAAACCTACAAAGCCAAATACTCTGAAGTCAAATGACAAGCTTCAAATACTGATTTTTTAAACTCATTTGAATTTTGTGGTAAGCAAATAAATTTTAACAGTGGTACAAAAATACTACCACAGGGTTAAGCAACAGGCTGATGTTCATTGCTAAGGAATGAGATGATGCTTGAAGCATGTTAACAAGTTCACACTCAATTGCTGGATACGCATATAAAGTACAACTGAAGAGCACAAGTTAGGAACAGAGTGTTATACACTGGTAATGAATACAATGCTGCATGTCTCTTGACAACAGAAGTTTAATTGTGTGAGAACAGACTGTTAACTGTAAATCCTGTCTTCATTGCATTCTCCCAAGACTTCATTGAGAACACCATGACTTAATTGCACATGGGGTACACCAACATGCTGAGACATGGAAGTATAAAATGCTGCTACAGTTAAATCATGATGAATTATATTAAAATTCCAGTGGTGTCAAAGTCATCAGACATTACTGCTGGCAGAAAAGCAACTCAAATAGAATGACGTGCATGACAAACCAGAGTGCTAAAATGGTGACTCCAGATTAGCAGTCTCCAACCTGCATATGAATACTCCAATCAATCAGAGTAGAGTTAGACCAGTCCAGAACATGAAATTACAAATGGGTAAGCCATCACTGGAAATAAAGATCTCCAGTGAAAGGATATTCAAACCCTGCAGATATGGTGTCTGTGAGAGAGTTTAAAGTGTTGGCAATCAGAGAGAAAGTGAATCTGATACAGCAATTGGAAGATTGTGGTGCAAAGTGGAAAGTGAATATGACGAAGTGGGAGGTTTCATCATTAAGCTTGTCAACCATTCTGAAACACAATGCAAACACTTTGGAACAGTTCAACAACCAAGCATTCTCTCCAAGCAAGGAAAAGAATGAGAGTGGGTGCCTAGCCCAATGATTGAGAAGCTGTGCTAACCTAGTTCAACAGAGAACATCTCCCCTCCAGTTCATATTGCAGGAAAGAGGAGTCCCCTTTGTAAAAAAGATCGGGTCTCAAGGAGTACAGCTGCAGCAATGGATGACTTGACCAATTTAAGAAAAGGCACAACATCGTCTTCCACATGGTAATCAGTGAGGGTGCAGTAGTTTCAGCAGCCAATGAAAAGGCTGATGACCCTGAAGAGTAGAATAAATGCCCACTTACTCAGCTGCCTGGTTCACTCGCTGAAGTCACAGTGATCCTGGAAAATATGTTTAACTGAGTTAGCGAGGAGATGTGCTGTCACATTCTCCAAAGACAGCACATCAAGCACAAAAAGATTATTGAAGATTTCTGGACCTAAATGAAGCTGGTGCTGTAATTAGTTTTCGGAAGAGAGTTAATCATCTTGAGTACTGTTGGAGCTGTTCTCATCCAGGCAAGTTTAATAGAATATTCTATTAAACATCTGACTTGTGCCTTGTGTATGGTGGACAGAATGCATTCGATAAAATGCCACGTAAAAGGTTATTGCACAAGATAGGAGTTCGCACTGTTGAGGGTAATGTATTGACATTGTTTGAGGGTTAGTTAACTCACAGAAGACAGAGAGTTTGGATTCATGGGGTTTTTTTCTGATTGGAAGCTTGTAACAAAGTGGAGTGCTCAAAGGCCTCTATCATTTCCAATCTATAAAAATGAGCTGGAGGAGGGGCCAGAGTGAAATTTTCCAAATTTGTTGACAGTAGAAAAATAGATTGGAGGTCATATTGTGATGAGGACGTGAGGAATCTGTAATGTTATGTCGGTAGATTGAGGGAGCAGACACAAACTTGGCAGGTGGAGTTTAATGTTGGAAAGTGCGATGCCATGCATTTTGGGAGAAAGAATCAAAAGGGATGCTAATATTTAATTGGCTGTACTTTTTTGTGGAAACAGAGGATCTCGGTGTTCTTGTGCATGAAACGCAACAAGTTAACATGCAAACCCAAAAAGTAATTAAGAAGACAAATGGACCTTTGGCCTTAATTGATAAGAGGTTGGAGTTTAAAAACGGAGAAGTCTTATTTACAGCTGAACAGGGTGTTGGTGAGAACACACCTGGAGTAGTGTGTGCAGTTTGGTCCCTGTTTTAAGAGGCTGTTCAAAAGCAATTCACTCAGTAAAGCCTGGGAAGGAGGTTGACTTATCAAAATGGCTAAACAGGTTAAGCCTTTATTCATTAGAGTTTAGAAGAATGAGTCGATTGAAATATACAAGATTCTGGTGGAGTTTGACTGGTTGGGGATTCTTGGAGCAGGGGACGTGGTTCCAGAATAAGGGAATACTAATTCAAACATGAGATGCCAAGGAATTTCATCTCCTACATGGAAGTGAATGTCTGGAATGCTCTTCCCCAGGCAGTGATGGAAGCTGGATCAATGAAAGTATTTAAAGAGGAGCTAGACAGAGTTTAGAAACATCAGACAGTTGATGATTATGAAGAGCTGACACAAAAGAGAAGCTGAGGTTTGGGGCAGATTAGCCATGATCGTGTTGAATGGGAAGAGGGGATCCAGGCCTGAAAGCCAAACTGCCTACCTATGTTCCTATCTCTTAGATCTTTATGACCAGCTTTGAAGAATTCCCAATCTCTGACCAATTACGTAGCTATACAACTTAGATCATTTCTATCCCACTTAACTCATAATTAATTCTTGATGTTTAAGAATTGTGGGATTTGTAGTCAGCAGGATTCAAACCTATATGGGAAGGTAGATTTCTAACATAATTCCTTAACGACTCAGCCACACTGCATCCCTTGGGCTCGCTGCACCTGATATTCCAAGTGGTCTCCCATCCAAGTGCTAACCAGGTCTAAGTTTGTTTAGCTTCTGAGCAGTGCTCCCTCTAATTGTCTTCCTGGCTACAGGAGGCCCCAAGGTCCATGCACAGCAGCATCTTGTGGAGTAACTGTGCACTCACACAGCCACACAGCTTAGAAGGAATGGTGCTTCTGAGATCAGATGAAATCAGGCATTCTCAGATCAGTATGGCTGTGGATATAACCACAGTATTTATGTTCTGGACCAGTTAAGTTCTTGATCAATGACAGGAGTTTGGTGGTAGAGGTGGACTTATTAGTAATGTAATTGAATGTAATCGCTACATTATCTCTTGGAGATGTTCATTGCCTAACACTGTGTGGTATGCATGTTTCTTACCACTTAACAGCTCAAGTCTGAATACTTTCCTGGTTTTAGTTGCTTTATTCATTACATATGCTTTATTCATTAAAAAAAAAACTACCTATAGGTATTAAGGCAGTTCTGTCCTTGGATATCAACAAAAGCAGATATTGGAATCTGACATTCCCAGCAGTTGCAAAAACCAAAGGCATTTCTTATGCAGGACAGTATTTACATATTGGAGGCAACGAGAGGGTCTGACAACTGATCGGGCCCCCATTATAGTTTGGCAGAAAGATCTTGGACAGTGGTCTTTCCCCACAGTTACTTGGCAGCAGCTGCTCATAGCTTTTGTGCAACTCTCAGCACATAGTCCTGGACATTGGAATGTACTAGTCTGCAACACTTAGTCAAGGTCAACTCTTTGCACTGGCAAACCAAAACGTTTCAGGCAGGCCAAAGAGAGTCTTCCAAGCACAGTCAATGTTTCTCTCAGTGTGCATTCTGGGGCGCAGATTGTAGAGCATAGAATCCTGCATCATGGACCTGCTCGAGTTGAACCTTGACAAATCCTGCATCTTTCTCCTGACTTTCTTTGCAAAGGCATGTTCTAGAAGTTGATGTGTGACAATCTGTCCACCCTCCCAGCCACTTCAGGGCCACAATGTGCTAGCAGAGAGTTCGGGTGTGTATGAAAAGTCTCACAGGTAGTGCCCTTCTCACCAACAACCAAGCCTTATGTTGGTGCTTTTTTGGAAAGTTTGGCAATTAGGAATTCTGCCAAATGACTGACAGACTGCTCAGGGAAGCAGCTGACAGGATTAGCCCTTTCTTTTTCCCCTCACGTACTTGAGGACTCTATGCACTCACCACTATCTGATTGCCTTGTGGTCAAAGGTGTTCTCCTTTACAAATGTTTCCATGAGGTACAGGTAAAGTGGAATGGCCCAACTACTTGAGAAATTCCATGGCAATGAACCAGGCCCATCCTTTATAAGACTGGGGGCATTCGGTACGTCGTGTTTGGTGTTTACAAACCAAGTGTCTAGGCATGTCTTGTTTCAATAAGTCGTGAACTGCTTCAGAATCTGAGCAGTAGAGAATGATATTGAACCAATGCAATCACCAGTGAACCATTTTTGACTTTATATTGAAGAAAATGTCATTGATGAAGCAGTTGAAGATGGTTGAATCTGGTTGCAGTTCTTTCTCATAAACTTAGTATTATTGTTTCTTTCTCGGTCCAATACAAAGTAGTTTTGATTTGGAAAATCACACATGAAGTTTGGTTTTGGGAAGGGGGTAATAGATTGGATGGGCGGAAAAGGGGTTGAAGGATAATGGGAACAATTTAGGTAATCCAAGATGGAGGATGGGAATAAATTGTGGCTGTAAGAGCTGCTCCTTTTTTGAGGTATTTGGGTGTTGGAGGTGATTGCCTCGAATTCCAGGAGCAGCAATTATTGTTTTATAAGCTGTTGCATTGTTTTGGAACTTCTGGGTGAAAATATATCAAAACAACTTGAAAAGGAGGAAGATGGACAATGGCAGAGATCACATGGTCAGAGAAAGAAACCTATACTGTTATCTGACACTGCAATGAATCTGCACAGCTATTGCCTTTGCTGTTTGAGTTCAAGTATCTCTGACCATCGGAGTGTGTCTAAGGAAAGTTAACAAACTGCAAAATTCACAGCTGACCTTAGAGGAATCTGTGTGGGAGATCTCACAGCATGGGAGAAGCTAAATATATAGTTTTTAAGTGTAATCTTGCAGTAAATCAACAACAGTGAGTAGAGTGGGTTCATTTTTGATTATATGTTTTATTGAGATCTATCTTGGTTAAATTTTAAAAGTCTAAAATATAGGTACTAAGTTAGCCTGGAACAGTGTTGTTTAGTTAAATATCACACAACACCAGGTTATGGTCCAACAGGTTTATCTTGAGGCACTAGCTTTTGGAGCGCTGCTCCTTCATCAGGTGGTTGTGGAGCATTGTGGAGTGTTTTTTAGAGCAGTAAGACGATGCTATTTTCTAGGTCTGTAGATTGTGAAGGAACAAAGGTGGCCTTTAGCAGAGTGATGTGCTCTTCCTGTCTGACATGGGAGGTTAGAGAGAGTTTCCATGTTACTGATGATTATGTCTGTGGGAAGTGTCTTTGGCTACTAATCCTCTCAAACCACATGGATTGATTAGAGTGGGCAGTTAGAGGTAATAAGGAATTTACAAAATTTAGTGGGTGAGATGGCTGGCAGTTATAGGAAGGGAGTGAAACCACTGACACAGTTAGGGAGATGAGTTAACTCCAGGAAAGGTAGGAGAGGGAGGTAAGTTGTGTAGGAGTCTACTATGGCTATCGCCATCTCAAACAAATGTGTTGTTTTAGAAAAGAGTGCGGAATATTCTGGGACCAGCAGAAGGTCATTGTGTGCAAGGTTTGTGAAGGTTTGTAGCTCAGGTTAAGGTTTAGGGTGTAGGTTTGCTCACTGCCTGTAGATTTGATATCCAGGCGTTTCATTACCTGGCTAGGTAACATCATCAGTGGTGACCTCCAAGTGAAGCGAAGCTGTTGTCTCCTGCTTTCTATTTATATCTTTCTCCTGGATGGGGTTCCTGGGGTTTGTGGTTATGTCATTTCCTGTTCGTTTTCTGAGGGGTTGATAGATGGCATCTAGATCTATATGCCTGTTTATGGCGTTGTGGTTGGAGTGCCAGACCTCTAGGAATTCTATGGCATGTCTTTGCTTAGCCTGTCCCAAGATAAATGTGTTGTCCCAGTCGGAATGGTGGGTTTTTTTTCATCCGTGTGAAAGGTCATTGTGCACATTGGAATTAATGATATAAGAAGGGAAAAGGGTAAGATTCTGAAGGGACAACATAGGAAGTCAGGCAGGAATTTAAAAAGGTCCTCAATGGTCATAATATCTGAATTACTCCTGGTGCAATGAGCTGGTGAGGGCAGCATTAGGAGGATAGAACAGATGAGTACAGGCTGAGAAGCTGGTGCATGGGAGAAGGGTTCACATTTTTGGATCTTCAGAGGTGAAGTGATGTGTACAAGAAGGACGGATTACATCTGAATTGGAATGGGATTAATGTACTTGCAGGGAGCTTTGTTCGGGCTGCTCAGGAGGATTTAAACAAGTAAATTTGGCAATGGGGGGAGGAGGTGGTGCGAGGGGGGAGCCCAGGGAGATAGTGAGGTAAGAGATCAATTCGAGATTGGTATAGTTGGGAAAAGGAGCAAGTCAAACAGTCAGGGCAGGAAGGTACAAAGCAGAGAACGAGGTAGGATTGATAAACTGCATTTATTTCAATGCATGAAGCCTAACAGGGAAGGCAGATGAACTCAAGGCATGGTTAGGAGCATGGGTCTGTGATATCATAGCAATTGCAGAGATGTGACTCAGGGATGGACAGGACTGGCAGCTTAATGTACCAGGATACAAATGCTATAGGAAGGATAGAAAAGGGGGGAGGGCAGGCAAGAGAGGAGGGGGAGTGGTATTTTGGATTAGGGATAACATTATGACTGTACTTCGGGCGGATATTCGATTAGATTAGATTACTTACAGTGTGGAAACAGGCTCTTCAGCCCAACAAGTCCACACCGCCCCGCCGAAGCGCAACCCACCCATACTCCTACATTTACCCCTTACCTAACACTACGGGCAATTTAGCATGGCCAATTCACTTGACCTGCACATCTTTGTGACTGTGGGAGGAAACCGGAGCACCCGGAGGAAACCCACGCAGACACGGGGAGAACGTGCAAACTCCACACAGTCAGTCGCCTGAGGCGGGAATTGAACCCGGGTCTCTGGCGCTGTGAAGCAGCAGTGCTAACCACTGTGCCACCGTGCCGCCCACTTGGAATATGTCCAGGGACATTATTTGTATGGAACTGAGAAAATAGAAAGGGATGATCACCTTATTGGGATTGTACTATAGAGCCCCCAACAGTCAGCGCGAAATTGATAAACAAATTTGGAAGGAGATCTCAGTTATCTGTAAGAATAATACAATGGTTATGGTAGGGGATTTTAACTTTCCAAAGATTGGGACCGCCATAGTCTTAAGGCTTTAGATGGAGAGAAACGCGTTAAGTGTGTACAAGGAAATTTTCTGATTCAATATGTGAATGTACCTACCAGAGAAGATGCAAAACTTGACCTACTCTTGTGCAATAAGCCAGGGCAGGTGACTGAGTTGTCAGTGGGGGAGCACTTGGGGCCAGCCAACATAATTCCATCACTTTTAAAATAGTGATAGAAAAGGATAGACCGGATCTAAGTTAAAGTTCTAAATTGGAGGAAGCCAATTTTGACAGTATTAGGCAAGAACTTGCCAAAGTTGATTGGGGAGGAAGTTTGCAGGTAAGGAAGAGCTGCAAAATGTGAATCCTTCGAAAATGAGATAATGAGAGTCCAGAGACAGTTAGATGTTTCTGTTAGATTGAAAGGAAATACTGGTAGGTGCAGGGAATGCTGGATGACTAGAGAAACTGAGGTCTTGGTTAAGAAAAAGAAGGAAGTGGATATCAGGTATGGACAGCAGAGATTGAGTGAATCCTTAGAGTATAAAGGCAGTAGGAGTTTACTTAAGAAGGGTAACCAAGAGGGCAAAAAGGGGACACAAGATAACTTTGGCAAATAGGGTTAAGGAGAATCGAAAGGGATTTTGCAAATATTATACATTAAGAACCAAAGGATAACGAGGGAGAGAATAGGGCCCCTCAAAGTTCAGCAAGGCAGCCTATGTATGGAACCGCAGAAGAAGAGGGAGATATTAACCGAGTATTTTGCATCAGTGTTTACTGCGGAGAAGGACACAGAATTGGGGAAATAGATGGTGACATCTTGAAAAATGTCCATATTACAGAGGAGGAAGTGCTGGATGTCTTAAAACACATAAAGGTGGATAATTCCCCAGGACCTGATCAGGTATACCCTAGAACTCTGTGGGAAGCTAGGGAAGTGATTGCCCCCTTGCTGAATTACTGTTTTATTGATAGTAACTTTGAGGTATCAGCAGATGGAGGTTGGCTAACGTGGTGGCACTATTTAAGAAAGGTGGTACGGAAAAGCCAGGGAATTATAGATTGGTGAGTCTGACATCGGTGGTAGGCATGTTGTTGGAGGGACTCCTGAGGGATGGGATTTACATGTATTTGAGAAGGCAAGGACTGATTAGAGATAGTCTGCATGGCTTTGTGCATGGGAAATTATATCTCACTAAATTGATTGAGTTTTTTGAAGAAGCAATGGAGAGGATTGATTATGGCAGAATGATGGATGTGATCTATATGGGCTTCAGTAAATTGCTCGACAGGTTTCCTCATGGAAAATTGATTAGCAAGGTTAGAACTCATGGAATACAGGGAGAACTAGCTATTTGGATACAGAACTGGCTCAAAGGTAGAAGGCAGCAGGTAGTAGTGGAGGGTTGCCTTTCCGACTGGAGGCCTATTACCACTGGTGTGCCCAAGGACCGGTGCTGGGTCCACTGCTTTTCATCAGTTATATAAATGATTTGGATGTAAACATAGGAGGGAATATTAGTAAGTTTTTAGATGACAACAAAATTGGAGGTGTAGTGGACAGTGCAGAAGATTACCTCAAAGTAAAATGGGATATTCATCAGATGGGAGAAAGTGAGGACTACAGATGCTGGAGATCAGAGCTTAAAAATGTGTTGCTGGAAAAGCGCAGCCGGTCAGGCAGCATCAAAGGAGCAGGAGAATCGACGTTTCGGGCATAAGCCCTTCTTCAGGCAACACATTTTTAATATTCATCAGATGGGCCAATGGGCAGATGGAGTTTAATTTAGATAAATGTGAGTTGCTGCATTTTGTAAAGACAAATCAGGGCAGGATTTCTACACTTAGTGGTAAGTTACTGGGGAGTGTTGCTGAACAAAGAGACCTTGGAGTGCAGATTCATTGTTCCTGGAAAGTCGAGTCGCAGGTAGATAGAATAGTGAAAAAGGCGTTTGGTATGCCTTCCTTTATTGTACAGAGGACTGAGTTTAGGAGTTGGGAGGTCATGTTGCGGCTGTACCCCAGGACGTTGGTTATGCCACTTTTGGAATATTGTCTGTAATTCTGATCTCCCTCCTATCGGAAAGATGTTGTGAAACTTGAAAGGGTTCAGAAAAGATTTGCAAGGATGCTGCCAGGGTTGGAGGATTTGAGCTACAGGGGGAGCTTAAATAAGCTGGGGCTATTTTCTCTGGAGCATTGGAGGCTGTGGGGTGATCTTTTAGAGGTTTATCAAATCATGAGTGGCTAGGATAGGATAAGTAGACAAGTCTTTTCCTTGGATTAAGGAAGTCCAGAACCAAAGGACATAGATTTAGGATGGGAGAGGAAAAATTTAAAAGGGACCTAAGGGAGAGGGTGGTGCGTGCATGGAATGAGCTGATAGAGGAAGTGGTGGAGGCTGGTACAATTACAGCATTTGAAAGGCACCTGGATGGATATATGAATAGAAAGAATATACGCCAAATGCTGGCAAATGGGACTAGATTAGTTTAGGATATCTGGTCAGCATTGTTGAATTGGACTGAAGGGTCTGTTTCTGTGCTGTATATTTCTATGACCCTATGACTCTAGTGGCGATCAGGATGTGCTCAGCTGTGAATGAACCCAATTTAATGAATCTGTGCAACTTAATACATATTTAGGCAGAATAGTCTTCTTTTGCACTCTGAGAATCCTATAATCTATGAGTTGAATTTGTCATTCAGCTGTGATTTGAACAGTGTGGACTAATGGCCTGATAGGGAAACTAAGGTAGACAAGCTGGAGGCTGGAAGAACACAGCAAGCTAGGCAACATCAGAAGGTGGAGAAGTTAACGTCTCAGGTGTAATCCTTTTTCAGGACTGGGGTGGGAACTGCAGATAAAAGGGGTGGGGGATGCAGGGTGATAAGTTGGGGTAGGTGAACACCAGGTAGAGGGTACGACCTGGTTGGTTGATGGGAGGAATGAATCTGGTAGGTGGCTAGATGGAAGGGTCGATGAGAGGAGTGGAAGGGAGGGAGAGGGACTGGGTCGGAATCGGGTGATGGGAAGGGAGACTATTTGAAATTGGAGAGTTCAATGTTGAGTCCTCCAGACTGTGTAGGTTGACCAGGCAGAAGATGAGGTGTTAGATTTAGATTAGATTAGATTAGATTTATTATTAGATTAGATTAGATTATTAGATTACTTTACAGTGTGGAAACAGGCCCTTCGGCCCAACAAGTCCACACCGACCCGCCGAAGCGTAACCCACCCATACCCCTACGTTTACCCCTTACCTAACACTATAGGCAATTTAGCATGGCCAATTCACCTGACCTGCACATCTTTGGACTGTGGGAGGAAACCGGAGCACCCGGAGGAAACCCACGCAGACACGGGGAGAACGTGCAAACTCCACACAGTCAGTCGCCTGAGGCAGGAATTGAACCCGGGTCTCTGGCGCTGCGAGGCAGCAGTGCTAACCACTGTGCCACCGTGCCGCCCAACTTGTGGTTGGATTTGTTGCGTTAATGGAGGAGGCCAAGGATGGTCATGTCGGAAAAGGAGTGGGAAGGGAATTAAAATGGGTGGTGAGTGGGAGGTCAGGTCAGCTCCTGTGGGCCCGGATGACACGCTTGGCAAAATGTTTCCTTAGTGTATGTTTGGTCTCCCTGGTGTACAGAAGACCACATCGGGAGCACCTGATGCAGTAAGCTAGGTTGGAGGAGAGGCAAGTGAACCTCTGTCTCACCTGGAAGGACTGTTTGGCCTTGGATGGAGGTGAGAGGGATGTTGTACCGGCAGGTTTTGTATCTTTTCCAGTTGCAGGGGAAGGTACCTGGGAGTTTGGGGGGGTGGGGGAATTGGTGGTGACAGTGGCGCAAACCAAGGATTGGCGGAGGGAACGGTCCTTGTGGAAGGCAGAGAGGAGTGGGAAGGGGAAGATGTTCTTGGTGGTGGGGTCTAGTTGGAGTTAGTGGAAGAGTTTAAGGATGATGGGTTGGATGCAGAGACTGGTGTGATGGTAGGTGAAGAAAGGAGGTCTCTGTCTTTATTGCATTTAGAGGGGCGGGGGCTTAGAGCAGTGGAACGGGGAATGGAGCCAGTGCAGTGGAGGGCTGTCTGGCTGATAGAGAAGGGAAATGCACATTGTTCTAAATAGGTGGACATTTGGGATGCTTGGGAGTGGAATGTTCCCTTGTCCAAGCAGGTGCGGCAGAGGCAGAAGAATTAGGAGAATGGGATGGAGGTTTTACAGGATACTGGGTGGGAGGAGGTGTAGTCCAGGTAGTTATTGGACTCTATGGGTTTTTAGGAGAAAGTGAGGACTGCGGATGCTGGAGATCAGAGCTGAAAATGTGTTGCTGGAAAAGCGCGGCAGGTCAGGCAGCATCCAAGGAGCAGGAGAATCGACGTTTCGGGCATGAGTTCCTGAAGAAGGGCTCATGCCCAAAACATCGATTCTCCTGCTCCTTGGATGATGCCTGACCTGCTGCGCTTTTCCAGCAACACATTTTCAGCTATATGGGTTTTTAGTAAACATCCATCTGGAGACTGTTGCCAGAGATGGAAACAGAGAGGTCAAGAAAGGGGAAGGAGGTGTCCGAGATGGACCAAGTGACGTTGAGTTCGGGGTGGAAGTTGTGGACGAAGTCAATGGACTGCTCCAGTTCAGCCTGTGTGCAGGAAGCAGCACCGATGCAGTCATCGATGTACAGGTGGTAGAGTTGAGGCACAGTGCCAGTGTAGGTACTGAACTCAAATTTAATTGAAAAATAAAATTGGATTATCTTTATAGTAGACAGACAATTTCAAAGGTGACAATGTGAAAATTTACCATATCCTCTCTCTCTTGTGTTACTATTTTATCATGGTCATAAGTCAAGGACCAGGACCATATTGACCTATAGCCATGAGTAGTCCAAGTAGCATCATATAGTCTAAGGAAGTGTACATAACTGGCTGTGTACTGCAACCTATCAGCTCATCTGTTAAATAAACCTAGTTGAGATTTTCAAGTAATTTGTATTTGTTTGGCCAGTGTGAGAATAGTAATTCCTTTTTAAGGAAAACAATACAGGAGTTTGACAGTCTCCATTAACCTGAACTTGCCTGGATAGAACATCATTAAACTTCATGACTGCTAAGATTAGTTTTATAATATTTTTGTAACTTTGTTGTTAAATATATCATTCCATGTGCAATGGTCATTGCACATAACTGTTAAGAATACATCATTAAATGCCAAGAATTTACTTGTGGGGAAATGCAGTAAGATGCTTTTTGTTAACATAAAGTCTGTGCTACAATTCAATGCATATTTTGCCTTTATGGCCTCGTGGAAGCTAAGATCTCATTCTTTGAATATTCAAACTTTAAACTCATTTTATTAGTTTTATATGTTAATTGTTTTAACTAAGAAAAAAGTACTGAAATTGTAATGAAACTTTGATCATATAGAAGCATCGACACTGTGCCTAACTAGCAGATGCACTTGTCTTGAACTGAAAAACAATGGGAGTCTGGAGTTCCCAGTGCAAAATGGAATAAATTAACTCTCACATAGTGAAATATTTGACTTGCTGCATAGAAACACCACACCAGTCAATTCTGATATTCAGTGAAAAACCATGTGATCCAACAGCTGATCATACAGAAAAGCATCTGAAGAGACAGATCATGTACAGTGGCTTATTGAGGTTATGAGACAGGTAGCAGGGTATCAAATGACTCCAGATCAAACCTAACCATTTAGCACATTTGGTCTCTTTGTTTTAAGCAAGACAAATCAGCGCTGCTTGTCCATTATGCTTATTATATTTAAATGTCAATGTTTCTCTCTATGACAACGACTTAATGTCAGTGTTGTTCAGCAGGATTGTAATACCCATCAAGCCTGTGGTAATCAAGTCACCATCTTTGCTGCATGATGAAAAAATGCAATATTCTTTTGAAAAATGTGTAATCTTTTATGAATGATGTTTTAAACTGTCAGCAATCACTGTCAAAGCCAGATGAATAGCTTGAGAAGAATTTTGCAATCTAATTATTTCCATAAAGCAAGCATTCTTGAAGAGTTCTCGTTCTGACATTATGTTACTTTTCTTTTCAAAACATTCTTCTGCAATAGTAAATTGCTCCTTTTTTTATCAGAATAGCTTAAGAAGAATTTCAGGAGGCAAAAGTAATGATAAATCTTTACGTATTGACTTCAAAGCTTTGGCCCTTGCCTTGTTTATAAAAGCAAACACTGTGATGATGGAATTCTGAAATAAAACCTAAAATTGCTGGAAAAACTCAGCAGGTTGGTCAACATGTGTGAAGAGAGAAACAGAGTTAACATTTCGGATCCACCGACTGTCTTAAGAACAGAAGTGTTGCCTATGTTTTGTTGCCTGCCATTTCCAAACACAGCATCCAGACGTTTCATTGACTTTCTGCTCATGACCAACCTCCTTCTTAACCCTCCTTTTAAGCCAATTGCACACTATCAAAAACTCCTTTCACAAGATCTATTAAGAGGACACTCCAGTCAGAAACCATCCCCTCCGTTCATTCCTTTTTCTTTTTATTTCATTTTTAATGTTTTTTATTTCTCTCAATTGTGTCTTTTTTTTCTCTTTTATCTTTTTCCTCTTCTTCCAGCAGCCTGGAGTGAAGCAGGGATGGTGAATGGACCCAGAGCAGAGTCGGGGCAGCCAGTGGACCCAAAGCAGGGTGTCCAGCAACTAGGAGCAAAGCGGGCATGGCCAGCAGGCACGGAGGTGGGGGTCAGCTAGTGGGCCCAGAGAGAAGTGAGGATGGCAGCCAGTGGGTACGGAGCAAAGCGGGGACGGCCAGCAGGCACGAAGTGAAGTGAAGTCAGTGGCCAATGGTCCAGAGCGGGGGTGACCAGCAGACTTGACCAAAGATGGCTACTGGATAGGAACCTGTGAAGCCCAGTCAGACTACATGGAAGCTCTTACAGAAAGACTGTAAAATCTATCTTTCTAGCTTTAATTCGTATTTTACTAACTTATGCGTATATGATGTATCTCTGTAAGTAGTATAATGTTTTTTCTTTATTTTCTTTATTTTTGTACTTAAGATTTGTACCGAGGAACTTTGTATCTAAGAGACCACCAACTGTCAATGACATTGTATACTTTTCCCTGCACTCATGTTATTTTGCAACTTAAGTACACGTGACAATAAACCTAGTTCTAAAAGGTGAAGACTGAACTAATTTGGATGTTGCAGTTGTAGTGATTGTAACGAGGTCAGCCAGCTGGACTTAATTGAATATGAGTTCCATGATTAGGGCTGTTTATCTGGTCCAAGGAGGGAGCTCTGGCTGACCAATAAAAAGAGGAGCATCAGAGATACCAGCCTCTGTGGAATTCCTTCAGTAGTGATGAGAGTATAGCATATTCCTGAAGAAACTCGCTCGCAATGTCACAATGATAATAGGGCAGATGAAAAACAACAAATAATTCTCCTGATATAGCCTGTGGACCTGCAGCCTTTTCTGTTGTTAGGACCCTAAGTTTCCATAAGGCACCAGCTACTAAAACCTTTCAAGTGTTGATGGATTTAGTTGAGGAATATTATGACCCCAGTCCATAATCCTGAGATGCATCATTTCTACTTAGTAATTAGAGAAGCTGGGAAATCTGTGTCAGGATTTTTGCTTAGATTATGACAACTGGCAGAGGCATGTGACTTTGGTTTATCCCTTATCAAAATTCTTAGACACTAGTTGGTATGTGAGATTAAGGATGTAACCATGCAAAAGTACCTACTCACTGAAGCCCAACAAGGCTTCAAACAGGCATTCCAACTGGCTATATAATTGGAAAATGTGGCAACTGGAGCATATGTGTTCCAGGATATTCTGATGGAAATTGATACCCTTGCCAGTCCGACAGAGCTTGGGGAACACCACTTGAGTGCAGATAATTGCATCGCCTTGCTCAGGAATTATCCTGATCTGAGGGACTTGAGGTCAGCCCACAGACAAACCGCAAAACAAAAGCAAGCCTCGGCAAAACAGTTAAAATTTTCTTCAGAATGTGGGTCATCAAGCCATTGTAGTTGCTGCTGCCATGTGGATTCGAGACACCAAAAACAGACCTACTAGACCAAAGCTGAATAAGAGAACTCAGAGGCTGTATCCAGGAGAGTGCATACCCTGGAAAGCATCTGGTTTGGAACAGTTAAATTGCAAGGTAACAGCCAAATCAGAAATAGTCAAAATAATCGTTTGGTCAAGTGGTCATTTGGTTCAAATGGAGGTCGATAATGGCGTGACCGTATGAGTGATTGCAGAATCAGCTTTATAAAAAATTCAGTCTGAACTCCAACCTTCAAGTTTATGCAAGACCTCGACTAAGCTGAGAACCTATACCGGGGAACCTTTACACATTAAAGGTAAAACTTTGGTTTCAGACTCTTATGAGAAGCAGGCTTGGGTCCAAGCTTAATGGGAGTGAAATTGGTTGAGAGAGATTTACCTAGTTAAGCTCAATTAGAAAGTAACTGCCCAATGAAATACCCAGAGCTCTTCCAGTAAGGTCTTGGGACTATCAAAGGAGCCAAAGCTGCCTTGCCTATTCACTAGGAAGAAATTCCACAATTCTGTAAGGCTTGTCTAGTGCCATTTGCCCTACAGTAAAGGTAGAAACAGACAGAAATCAGAAGACTAGAAAGTGAAAGATTCATCAAACTAGTCCAATTTGTGGAAGGGTAGCACCAGTCAGACCAATTTTGAAGCCCAATGGGTCAGTTCATCTTTGTGGGGATTTTAAACAAATGGTAAATTGCTTTTCATAGCTTGATAAATATCCAATCCCTTGGATGAAGGATTTATATGCAACGTTGGCAGGGGACTGTCCTGCAGGAAGCTGGACATGAGCCAAGCTTACCTGCAATTGTGTTTAGACAAGAATTCCCAGAAGTATGCTACAATTAATGCCCATAATGTCTTGTACCAACTTATGAGACTGCCAATTGGGGTAATCTCAGCCTGTTCAACTTTTCAGCTGACAATAGAGAATATTTTCTAAGATCTACCTCAGGTCGACATTTATTTAGATGATGTGCTAGTAAAAGGGAGGCATAATAAGGAACAATTAGAGAACTTGGACATGGTCATTACACATTTTTCTGAGGCAGGCACACAGCTAGAAGAGGGAAACGACCTGACCTACTTGGGTTACAGAGTTAACAAGATTGGATTACACCCATTGGAAGATGAAGTGAGGGCAATCAAAGACGCCCAGCTTCCATGTCTGTCCAGGAACTTTGGTCATTTCTAGGGATGGTAAATAATTATAGAAAGTTCATATACAACCTGACCTCTATTCTGGCACCTTTGCATCAGCTACTAAAAAAGGGGCAGCTTTGGAAATGGTCGCATAGCAAAGCCAAAGCTTTTGTTGCAGTGAGAAAACAGTTGTCTTCCTCTAAGGTTTTGGCACACTATGATCCCAAGCAAGATCTGGTGGTAGCATATAATGCCTCTTCATATGATATTGAGGTAGTATTAGCTCATATGTGGCCCAATGGAGAGGAATGTCCAATAGCGTATGCATCCAGAATCTGAGCTAATGCAGAATGTAAATTTGCCCTGTAGGGTTCTGATTTGCATTCAGTAATTTGCTGATTTAAGGTGGTTCAAATTATTCCCAGATCAGTCCTAGACAATGGACTTATTCAGGAAATGTGAAATGAAGAAGGCAGTGGACAGGTAATTCAGGGCAAAAGAATCATTGTGTTTATTTCAATACAAAAGGTAGATATAATACAAGAAGTACAGCCAAATGCAATAGCTAGGGAAATTCACACAATCACCTTAACAGAGGACAGTAATACTGTTACGACATGGTGTAAACCCCACCTGCTAATTTAAACCAGCAACACAGAAAAGATTTACCCTGTGTGGTAATCTATAAAAATTCAGGAGTCCAAGAACTATTTAAAGTAAAACATTAACAACTTTATTTCGTAAAGTATAGCAGAGAATATTTAACTAACGTTTCGGGCATAAGCCCTTCTTCAGGATTCCTGAAGAAGGGCTTATGCCCGAAACGTCGATTCTCCTGTTCCCTGGATGCTGCCTGACCTGCTGCGCTTTTCCAGCAACACATTTTCAGCTCTGATCTCCAGCATCTGCAGTCCTCACTTTCTCCTCAATATTTAACTAACAACTATTTACAATTCCTTCCTCTAACCTATCGTTTAATTTCCCTTCTATAATACTCGTCTGATAAAACCCCCGATTAAGATTTACCAAAAATTCAAATTTCAAAACCAGGCAGCTGACGAATCTTCTCTTTATAGCTTCCTCTGGAGATTTTCTTCTTAGGATTTCTCTTTCACAGGCCGTTAATAGATAAGTGTACCTTGAAGAGAGTTGTGTTTCCTGCAGTCTGTGCATGCTGGTGGCTTGGCAATTCTCCCTCAACTGTTCACATTTTCCCAGTTATAGTCCAAAGCACCGGATTGTGTCTTTGGTTTATAATATTGTCAATATACTAAATTCAAACTTGATTAGAGTTTGGTATATTTCGGGGTATAATTTAAACTGATTGGCCTAATTTGAATTTGTTTTTCTTTGTCTCCAGAAAACCAGCTACATTAGCTGCTGGAACAAAAGGTTACATTGTATCTTGTTCAGAATGCTTCCTAAATGTACAGTACACTTCTACACCTTCATAATATTATTACATACACTATTAGCTAGATTAAACATGATGAGATCCTAAAAACAACTGTTTTAATGGCAGAAACTTTAATCAGGCTTCCTATCTTTTGGTCCCTCTGAAACTTTGGGGTCTCGGGAGTTTCAGCTCACCACTGAGGTGCAGCTGGCTGTTCTCGCTTGTCGTATGCAGTACCTAGATAAAGACTTTGAACAATGTAGGTTTTTCAGTTTGGATTCAGTCCACTGATGGGTAAGATGCAGAGTGGATCTATTGGATAAGTACTTGGTTTTCTTTACTTTCTGCTAGTTTTGCAGGCTCAGTTTTCACCTTGTGGGTTTCAGGCCTTCTGCTGTCAGTCAGGTCGGTTGGTATTCAGAGTTTGTCAGTTCTTGGGTCTGATGGTCATGGTTGCTTGTTGTTGGTTCCCCTGGTTCGGAACATGTCTGTGTCGGTAGCACTTGGAATTGCTGGAACTCTTTGGAACACTCCCAGCAATAGCTCATTGGAATGCTTTCGGGGTTATCTCTTTGGAATGCTTCTGGGGATAACTGCCTCAGGATCTGCAATTGTAGTCATAGTAGACCCCTTATCTTTGCACCAAATCTATGCCTTCCATTGTATTTCTGGTGTTACTTTTGAAGTCAATTGGTTTCCTGGTAGTTAAGAATAACAG